>NW_024749779.1:13739752-13797252 GCF_018991925.1 Homarus americanus | reverse complement strand
TCCAACCTATGTTTGAAGCAATTCAGCGAATTCGAGTTAATGATGATATTTGGTAACTTGTTCCATTCATCCACTACTCTGTTTCCAAACCAGTGTTTACCTATTTCACGCCTAAATCTAAATTTGTCCAACTTAAAACCATTGTTACGAGTTCGCTCCTGGTTGGATAATTTGAGTACCTTTGTAATGTCCCCTTTGTTTAGCCCTGCCTTCCACTTATACACCTCTATCAGGTCGCCCCTCGCTCTACGTCTCTCAAGGGAGTGCAAATTAAGATGCTTTAACCTGTCTCTATACTCAAGGTTCCTAATGCCCAGGATTAGTCTTGTCATTCTCCTCTGAATTCTTTCCAAGGATTCTATATCCATTCTGTAATACGGTGACCAGAACTGAACTGCGTAATCCAGGTGTGGTCTCACAAGAGCAAGATACAGTTTAGGATGACCTCGCTAGTCTTGTAACTAACACTCCTTTGTATGAACCCAAGTACTTTATTAGCCTTGTTACGAGCAAAAACACATTGTTTACTTGGCTTAAGGTTCCTACTTATCATTACTCCTAAATCTCTCTCGCAGTCGGATTTCTCTATGGCATCGTTGTTCATCTGGTATCTGGTTTCCCTGTTTACATTTCCTATACTGAGTACTTTACATTTGTCTATGTTGAATTTCATCTGCCATTTTTCAGACCATTCGAAAAATTTGTTTAGATCCTCCTGTAGTTTTGCCGAGTCCTCGTCAGATTTGATAACACGTCCTATTTTAGTATCATCAGCAAATTTACTTATGTTGCTGTCTATGCCGATATCTATGTCGTTTATGTATATAATAAACAATAATGGTCCAAGTACTGAGCCTTGGGGAACTCCACTTGTGACGTTGCTCCAATGGGACTTAGTGCCGTTAATGCTCACTCGCTGTTTCCTGTCCTGTAACCACGCCCTAATCCATTTAAGGATGTCACCTTTGATGCCATGAGCTTCTACCTTTCTAATTAGTCTTTCGTGGGGACTCTGTCGAAGGCTTTGCTAAAGTCGAGATATACCACATCATAATTGTGCCTCGTCCACTGATTCGAAAACTGATGAAAAGAATGTTAATAGATTAGTTAGGCAAGAACGTCCGCTTGTGAAGCCATGCTGGGAATCATTGATCAATCTGTGCTTCTCCAGGTGATTTCGAATAGAGTTTGAAATGATTGCTTCCAGTAATTTGCCTACTATTGATGTTAGACTGATTGGGCGGTAGTTAGAGGATAGTGATCTATCCCCCTTCTTGAAAATCAGTATTACATTCGCTATCCTCCAGGATTCTGGTACTACACCTGTTTTTAAGGACATGTTAAACAACTTTGCTAAGGGCATACTAAGCTCTTCCTTACATTCCCTTAATACTTTGGCAAATATCTCATCGGGACCAGGTGACTTATTAGGCTTTAGTTTGTCTATTTGCTTACTAACATCGTTACTAGTCACTACTATCTCGCTTAATTTGTTTTCTTCACTATCTCTGAATAGAGTCGGTGCCTCGGGTATCATGTTTAAATTTTTGGTGGTGAAAACTGTTGAAAAATATTTATTCAAATTATTGCTCATTTCTCCGTCGTTATCAGTGAGCTCGCCGGTATCTGACCGTATTGGTCCAATCTTTTCTCGTGTTTTAGTTTGATACATTTGGTAGAATCCTTTTGGGGTTTGTCTTCGCCTCCCTTGCTATCCTTACCTCATTATTCCTCTTTGCTTTCCTTATCTCGGTTTTAACCCTACTCGCCAATACCCTATAATAGTCCCGGAGGTGAATTTCGCCACGATTTATCCTTCTACCTAGCCTTCCTTTGGCCAATGATGTTCTTTAAATAATTAATTATCCATTTAGGGTCATTGTTGTCTGATCTGAGTTTTTTGTATGGTATGTTCTGCCTTTGTGCATTAAGTAACTCACTATTTAAATTGTCGTGGAACTCGGCAATCTCAGATCTCGTTATCAGGTCGGTGTCATCTGTCAGGTTCACGGCCAAGCGCGACACCCCCTCTCTCAGCTGCCTCTTTAAACTGTCAAAGTTTGCCCTTCTGAAATCTGGTACTTTAGTGGAATTTTCTTTTCGTCTGCCCTGAAAATCTAACTGGAATCGAATTTCTTTGTGATCTCTGTTTGCAAGTTCGTTCCCTACCTCGACATTGCTAATGAGGTTTTTTCTGTTTGACAAAACTAAATCCAATATATTATTACCCCGTGTGGGTTCGGTTATATGTTGACTTAGGAAACAGTCCTGGATCGTCTCGAGAAAATCCTCTGATTCTGAGTTACCCGTAAGGTCAGTCCAATCTATTTGGCCAAGGTTAAAGTCGCCTACTATACAGACTTTGTTGTGTATGGAAGCCCTGCGCATTTCATCCCAGATAAGTCGCTCATTGACGCTATCAAGATTGGGGGTCTATATATTACCCCTGTGATTAATTTTTCCCGACCGTCGCTTAATTCTATCCAAATTGCTATATATATATATATATATATATATATATATATATATATATATAAATATATATACAGTATATATATATATATATATATATATATATATATATATATATATATATATAAATATATATAGTATATATATATGTATATATATATATATATATATATAAATACTGTATATATATATATATATAAATATATATACAGTATATATATATGTATATATATATATATATATATATATATATATATATATATATATATATATATGTATATATATACATATATATATATATATATATATATATATATATATATATATATATATATATATATATATATATATATATATATATATATATATATATATATATATATATATATATATATATATATATGTATATATACACAGGTAGCTAGATCTACGGGTCACGAGGACAGGTCGTCACGAGTCATTGCCTTAGATATTAGGAAGGATGAGTGTACAGTATGTGTGTGTGTGTGTGTGTGTGGAAAATAATAATAATAATAAACGGTTTATTAATAGAGTTGCAGCCGGTGGCTGAAAATATACAAGCTTACATTTGATTTAGACATAATGATATGCGTTCAATACATTTACAGGGATGTACAGTACATAAATGAGGAGTTGTTTATTATTTTAACAATAGATGGGATGGTGCTATTCTTATATCTATTGGTGCTGGCTCTTATGGGCTTAATTTTGTTGTAGTGGCAGACTGCGCGAGGTGGGTTAGGGACTGCCTGTTGCAGGAGGTGGTGATAACGAGGATGGTGCAGTAGTCCACTGCCAAACCTTGCTAGTGCTTGGTGGTGGAGGTCACTGAGGGATGGCATTTCCAGAGTGGAGAGAGCGTTGATGTAGCCGGAGTAGTTTGTGCCGAGAATGATTCTGCAGGCCCTTTTCTGTACCTTTTTTAGCCGGCGTTGTTGGGTGGAGTTGAGAGAAGACGACCAGGCTGGTGACGCATACGTTAGTTTGGGGAGAATAAAGGCATTGTACATAGTCCTCAGCTCTGGCGTTGGCGTGGGTACGAGGCTGCCTTGATTGTGTTGTTTACATGGGCCTTCCAGTACAGTTTGTGGTCCATGGTAACACCCAGGAGTTTGGCAGATTGCACTAACTGGAGAGGATGGGCACCCACTGTGACTGCTGGAGCTTGCACTGGAGTGGTGGCGGTATTGATGTTCATGACTACGGTTTTGATGTGGTTGATGGTGACCTTGTTCTCCGTAGTCCATGCCTGTAGCCTGTTCAGGGTGCCTTGTAGCGATGAATAGTCTGGTGCGGTGTTGTCTACTGTAACCCTCGCAGTGCAGTCATCCACGTACTTCTACCTGTGACGAGTGTCCAATAGAGTGTCGTTGATCAGGATGAGGAAGCACAGTGGTCCCATCTTGGTCCCCTGGGGAACATCGCAGGTGAGGTGTTGCAATGTGGAGACAGAACCCTGATACCTCACTGCCTGACCACGTCCACTCAAGAAATCAGTGAGCCATGAGACCAGGTTGGTGGGCAGCCCTAGTGCAATGGCCTTGTTGATAACAGTGCAGTGATCAAAAAGGTCAAAAGCCTTCCTGAAGTCAACAAGGGCAACGGCCAGTGATGTCTTACGTTTCTGCAGGTTTTTGTTCAGGAAATCCAGAAAACTAACTAAGCAGTGTGATGTAGAGGAGGTCCTCATAATGCCAAAGTGCTGTGGATCAAGTGACTGATAGATTCTAGTAAATGCCCTCTCAAAAACAAAGTCTTCACAGAGTAGACTGGGTATGGGAGTAATGGGAACTGGCCTGAGGTCGTTAGGGGACTGTGGGGTGGTAACCGTGGTGATAGGGGTAACAAATGCGGTTTTCCATTCATTAGGGCATTTGCTTTGTCTGAGGGATGCATTATTAATAGAACAGAGGTGGGAGGCAAGTTCGACTGCAAATTCCTTGTATATTATGATTGGGAGGTCAATTGGGGTCGTGGAGCGTTTGGATTTGAATTTCAGGAGTTTGTTGGCGATTTCAAATGGTTGAACACTGGGAGGGGGAGGAGAGTGAGGTCAAGACTGGGTAGGGTATGACATATGGTAGCAAAGTGGTTATTGATTATCTCAGCTACCTCCTCACTAGGTAAATGTGAGATGAAAGGAAGTGTGGGAGACTGATTGTTAAGACCACAGAGATCTTTTACATTGGAGTACCACTGACCGATGCCGGCTTCCTTGAGGCCGTGCACTTTCCTGGGATAATAAGACTTCTTGGCTGCCTTGATTTCCCTGATGACCTGGTTACGTAGACATTTTTACAGGCGGTTGTTGGTATAGTATGCCTTGTTGAGCTGCTCAATTAGTCTTTTGATGCGGGGTGTAATCCACGGGATATCATAAGGGTGGATCCTCAGTGTCTTGGCTGGAAAGAAGTGGTGGTAGGCTTTGGTGATAGTGTCCAGGTAATTATCCCACTTGTTCGGCACATCGTCTAACGTGATCACTTCAGTCCAGGGATACCGGGTTATCCTGTCCGAAACGCCGCATGGCAGAGTCAGGGGTGGCAACTGGCGGTCGTGAGATGGTAGGTGTAGGTGACCACAGTAGAGACAGGTGTGTACGAGTTGCGTAAATTCCTTCCGTCTACAAGACTCACCCACCCACACCTAGTCACTGAGACGCATATTTATCTGGTGTATTTACTCGCAATATTAAAATAATAGACTCATTGGCCACTTATGTGTATTGGTTAGTGGAGACAGTTTATCTCCGTCTTGTGTCTCTCTGTGCTGAATAAAATCGTCTGGTATATACTAATAAAATAGTAAAAGGGGCGACCAACAGTAATGGGGTTAATTTTCACAATAAAAAATATAAATTAACCATAATTGTCCAAACAAATTAAGCCATTAGACCCATAAATCATCTGCGTTTGCTTAGCTATTGAGAAAAATTTTTGTGTATTTACTAAAAATATGAGGTAATTATTTTCCTTAATGATAGTGAAATAAGACTCGGTAGTAGTCTTAACAGTGAACTGAATTCATGCCAAACCTCCGACAAGATTCAAAAGTGTATATTATGTCTTAATTACAGGTAAATGTTATCACACCTGGACAGCTCTCACCTTTATATTCTTGGCCATACCAATTAATTCAACCTTAATCCCAGTAGTTATAACTACTAAAACCCACCATCTATAACAATTAACATCTAATATATTAACTATAACAACTAACTCCCACACATCTATAACAAATGACAACTACCATCTATAACTAAAAACACACACCATCGATAACACCTACCACCCACATTCTATAACAACTAACACCCACCATCTATAACAACTAACACCCACCGTCTATAACAACTGTCACCCACTATCTAAAACTACTAACACCTACCATCTATAACAAAGAGCCCCCACCATCTATAACAAAGACCACCCACCATCTACAACAAATAACACCCACCATCTATAACAACTAACACTCACCATCTATTACACCTGACACCCATCATCTATAACAAATAACACCCACTATCTATAGCTACTAACGCCCATCATCCAGAGCAACTAACAGCCACCATCTATATCACTATCACTCACCATCTATATCACTAACACTTACCATCTATAACAACTAACACCCACCATCTATAACAACTAACAACCACCATCTATAAAAACTAACATCCACTATTTATAACTACGAGCACCCATTATCTAAAACTACTAACACCTACCATCTAAAACAAAGAACACCCACCATCTATAACAACTAGCACCTACCATCTATAACAACTGACACTCACCATCTACTAAAACTTTGCTGTCACTCAGAATCGAGTATGACGATCATCTAGTTATTATAAAATTATATGATTTTTACGATTGTCACCTTCTTTGGTGAGCTCTGAGCTGACTAGAGAGTCCGTTACCGGACCGACAGGGTCGTTCATGAAAATTGCACATATGGGGGGGCGTTACATCTAATGTGGGAAGGCGGCGGCAGCATCTTTCCGGCGTTGGCGCTTGTCTGCCTAGGTTTGCAGTCGGGCTAACTCAAAAGTATTGACACCTTGCCATGTGGTGCTCCTCCAGGCGTTACTGTTTGAAGTAATCGTTTCCAGGTGAGGGCGTCGATTTGGCACTTTTCAGGTTTGTCTTAAGACTATCGTTATACCTTTTCAGTTGCCTGCAAACGTTATGTTTACTATTCGTTAGGTGACTGTAATGTAGCTGCATTGGCAGTCTACTGTCGTCCATGAGGGTAGCATGGCAAGTCCAACGTAGTTGATCATGGATAATGGTAGCCTCGATGACCGTACAGTTTGTGTCAGCGAGAATACTGGCATTTGATCCCTTGTCTTTCCAGCGAACTCGGAGGATGGAACGTAAACTACGTTGTTGAAAGTTTTCAAGTGCCTTGAGGTGCTTCCTGCACGTGAGCCATGTCTCGTTGCCATATAGCAGGGTAGGGAGGACCACTGCTCGATATACGTGCAACTTTGTAGATAATTTCATCTCCCTACAGCTGAAAACACGGGTACGGAGTCTGCCAAAGGCTTGAGATGCACATCTGATCAGATGTTCAAACGCTTCATCTATGTACGCGGTGGTGGACAGGTGAAAGCCGAGATACTGAAAGTGGGTAACATTAGAGAGGATAGTACTTTTTAGCTGGATGGATGGTGGAGGTGTGGCTGAACCAGGTGCAGGCTGAAAGAGAATCGGAGTCTTATGTACATTCACCTCAAGGCCGAAGGGCGCATATGCATCTACGGAGGTGTTCAGGATTTTCTGTAGGTCATGTTTAATGTGAGCGACATGGGTGAGGTCGACTGCATACTGATGTTCAATAATGGAAGCTGCCGACACCTTGGCTCCTACCTGAATTCGTATTATGTTGAAAAGTCCCTTCATCCAGTACTCGATGTCCACCCCGCCGGCTAAATTACCGCTGTGCACGAGTAAGGAAGGCAGCCAAGAAAATTTAAAAAAGAGTTGGTGCCAGTACACATCCTTGTTTTACCGCTTTTGGAAGGGAAAGAAGTTATCTGTGTACCATTGTGCAAGACACTTCCCTTCATGCCATCGTGGAGTTGCCACACAATGGCTATGAATTTTGGTGGGCAGCCAAAACGGCTGAAAGGCCGCAAGAGTGCTTCCCTGTTGACCGAGTCGAAGGCTTTGGTTAAATCAATGAAGACGATGTACAGGCCACCATCTATAACAACTAATACCCACCATCTATAAAAACTAAAACATATAATCTATAACAACTAACACCCACCACCTATAACAACAAACACATATCATCTATAACATCTAACACCCACCATCTATACCAACTAACACCCATCAGCTATAACAACTAAGACATATCATCTATAACAACTAACACCCACCATCTATAACAACTAAGACATATCATCTATAACAACTAACACCCACCATCTATAACAACTAACACATATCATCTACAACAAATAACACCAACCCTCTATCACAACTAACACTCACCAACTATAACAACTAACACATATCACCTATAACAACTAACACCCCATCTATAACAACTAACACCCACCATCTATAACAGCTAACACCCACCATCTATAACATATAACACCTACCATCTATAACAACTAACACCCACCAACTATAACAACTAGCACTCACCATATATAACAACTAACACCCACCATCTATAACAGCTAACACCCACCATCTATAACACATAACACCCACCATCTATAACAACTAACACCCACCAACAATAACAACTAACACCCACTATCTATAACAACTAACACCCACCAACAATAACAACTAACACCCACTATCTATAACAACTAACACCCACCAACAATAACACATAACACCCACCATCTATAACAACTAACACCCACCAACAATAACAACTAACACCCACTATCTATAACAACTAACACTTACCAACAATAACAATAACACCCACACCATCTATAACAACTAACACCCACCAGCAATAACACATAACACCCACCATCTATAACTTGTACTTGCCACCATCTATAACACATAACACCCACCATCTATAACCTTCTTACCAACTATAACAACTAGCACTCACCATATATAACCTTCTTACCCACTATCTGTAACAACTAACACCAGCAATAACAACACCCACTATCTATAACAACTAACACCCACCAACAATAACACATAACACCCCTGCATCTATAACAGCTAACACCCACCATCTATAACACATAACACCCACCATCTATAACAACTAACACCACCAACAATAACAATTAACACCTATAACAACTAACACCTGTAATAACAACTAACACCCACCATCTCTATAATAACTAACACCCACCAACAACCAACCAACAACTTCTTTACCATCTATAACAGCTAACACTTACCAACGTAACAACTAACACCTGTCTATAACACCCACCAACAATAACAACTAACACCCACTATCTATAACAACTAACACCCACCAACAATAACACCCTACATCATCTATAACAGCTAACACCCACCATCTATAACACACCAACACCCACCATCTATAACAACTTCTTACCCACCAACAATAACAACTAACACCCACCATCTATAACAACTAACACCCACCAACAATAACAACTAACACCCACCATCTATAACAACTAACACCCACCAACAATAACAACTAACACCCACCAACAATAACAACTAACACCCACCATCTACTAGTACTAACACCTAGTACTATAACACCTAACTCAGATCATCATTTTTTTTTATGGGGATTAACCTACCCGGGCACAGGTCAATGACCCACCTCAAGTCTTAGGGACGAAAATTAAAAATTATAATAATAATAATAATAATAATAATAATAATAATAATAATAATAATATTAATAATAATAATAATAATAATAATAATAATAATAATACTAATAATAATAATAATAATAATGATAATGATAATGATGATAATAATAATAATAATAATAATAATAATAATAATAATAAAAATAATAATAATAATAATAATAATAATAATAATATTAATAATAATAATAATAACAATAATAATAAAAAAAATAATAATAATAATAATAATAATAATAATAATAATAATAATAATATTATTATTATTATTAAAATAATAAAAAAAACAATAACAAATACTACAAATAATAAACAGATAGTAAATTAAAATATATTATAGTACTGTATAATACAGTGATAATAATAATAATAATAATAATAATAATAATAATAATAATAATAATAATAATAATAAAGGCCCATTTAAAAATACACAAAAAAAAGATCAATCAATGTTAACTAATGATATATGTATGTTGTGTTGTCAATAGTAAGAGAAACAATTGAGACCCTGCAATCAGAACGCGCATGCGTGCATAGTGTCAACAAAGGCTGCAAGAGACTGCTCCTTAAAATTCGTATTTCTGACGAATTCAGCGAGTCTACCAATCCCAGCCTGTGCAGACAACTATAGTAAGACCCCGTTATCAGCACAGTGGCATATATATTTTTTTTACTTTTGGACTTCGTCATTTTTTGGGGATAAAACATCTGGTCCTACCACCCGATCCCTCTGAGCAAAGTTTTTCAAGTTTGCGCATACGCAATGTGATAGTGTGACGTAGCAGTGACGTCATTACCACTCCACCTGACTGCAGTGTTGCCAACGTGCCCTATGCCCGCCGCTAAACGCTCCCGTTCGTTGGAAACGGCGGCAGTAGGTGACAGTGATGCTGACGACTTTCTTCTTGAAGACAAGTCAAAGAAGAAGCAGAAACCTCAGAAGTCAGGGTCTCCAGCAGGGGCCACGGCACCCCCTTGCACCCCTTCTGGGGCTGTAGAGGGTGGACTCCTCCTGTCATCGGGGTCCCCAAGTGAGCTTACATGTGGCTCAATGACCGACCCTCCGCCGACGATGAACATAGGGGATTCCCTTTGTCTCCCTGCCCCGTCGCGCCTTCGTCGTCTCGCCTTTCCTCGGGACTTGCCTCTGAGCACACGGACGACCTGGTTCTTCCGTCACTGCTCTCCACTTCAGGACTCAACACTTCGTCTTCGCCGAGGTCCCACAGCCGTGATAGTCACCACACAAATGGACGAGACGGTACGCCTGCTCTCTCAGGTGGGCTTTCCTGCTCCCCAGGGGGAGGTGATGCTGAAGTTTACCATCATCACCCCAGAAACTCGTCGTACCAAGGTAATGGTTCGCCACGTACCCTGGGAGATCCCTATCGACGATCTTCGCCCTCTTCTCCCACAACTACTGGACATAGAACGCCGCATCAACCCGGTCTCCAAACGTCCATCCAACGAACTCATCGGCTGGTGGGTGGGCCCCCTCCCCCCGAAGGTGAATGTAGGACCAATTCACAACTGTCCTCTCGACCGATTTATCGGAACCCCGAAAATCTGTGGTCGTTGCCAATCATGGAAACACCGCACCTGGGAGTGCACGAGGATGGTCGCCTGCGGTTTCTGTGCAGGTCCTCACGAAACAGTGGAATGCAAATCGAAAATTCAGAACAAAATCCCAGTTATTCCACGGTGTGTCAATTGCCATGGCAGTCACCACGCCTGGAATGCCAATTGCCCACAGCGTCCTGGCACTCGCCCGGGGAAAACTTACCTTGTACCATAGCCCTCGTCTCTGACGAAGCCCCTGTCAACCAAACCTCACTCCTATCCACCACCGCCTCTTCCATCCACCAAGGATTTCCCATTGATCTCTTCTCCTCTACCATCCCCCCTATCACCCCTACCACCCATCCTTTCTCCCCTCCCTCCCTCTCCCTACCGTTCTTGGAACAAGGTCGTTGCCGGCCCTGCCACACAGTCACCACCATCTCCTGCCCACCCAGACCCCCGCTGTCTCTCACCAGCACCACCACCTCTTACTCAACTGAACCCTCACCGTCCCTCTCCGTCGCTACCACCACCACATGCCCAGTCGGGCCCTCGGCAATCCTCGCCGCCACCTCCAGCTCCTGTACAGGTACACCAAGTTGGTTCTATGGAAACAATCACTCTCCGTCTGGATCGCTACTCCAAGCAAATCAACCTTCTCTCTGCCCAACTCGACTTGTTTGTGAAAACAATTGCAACATTGCAGAGGCAACAACAACTCATTCTGGACACCCTGACCCAACAGGGGCGCACTTTGCAAGCCCTGATGACCCGCCTCCTTCCATCTCCCGAGATGGAGGATCCATCCCTCGCTCTCCCACTCCTCCCTCTCCATTTTTCTCAACAGAATTTGGTACCTCCTCTGGAGCCCTGTCTAGCCCCTCCGACTATATCTTTCCTGGAGGCCGTTCCTTCCTCTTCTTGCAATGGAACATCCAGGGACTTAGACCTCGCCGGACAGACCTCGCCCAGTTTGTGCTCTCCCATCAAGTAGATGTTGCTCTACTTCAGGAAACCATCACAGACGATGTTACTCCACTCCGCCTCTCTGGCTATACTGTTTACACCCTGCCTCGGTACCGTGGGCAGGCTCGTGGCCTCCTCACCCTTGTGCGTAACACCATTCCATCTGTTCGTCTCCCTTCACCTGACTCACATGGACCCCCGTCTGAATTACTTTCTGTCTCCCTTACTCTTGGTGACCGGACCCTTCGTGTAGTCAATGTTCATTTCAAGAGTGATTCTCTGGACCCCCAGGTTCTTCACGACCTCCATGATGGGATTCCCACTATTGTTCTTGGCGACTTTAATGCCCGCCATCCCACTCTTACTCCGGATCATCCCACGCCATGTACCCTTAACGGATCACATCTCTCACAGTTTCTTAATGGGGATGATGATGTTCGCTTTCTTTGTCCTGACGATCCTACTCGCCTCCCCCATAGTTTCCTTGATGTTGGCTTACTATTGAACGGTCATACCTCCTTTCATCCTACCGTCTGCACCGAGCCTGCTCTGTATAGTGACCATCTTGCCGTTACTACCCATCTCAGGCTCTCCTTCTTTGCCCCGACATCAGCTCCTTATCGATCCCCTCGCCTTCGTCTCACACAAGATGCTGCTCCTTCCTTTACCCAATACCTTTCTACCTGGGCGGATTCCTATGTTGTCCCCCAGTCCCTTGACTCTTACAGCGCTGATTTTGTTGATGCCGTGTATGACTGTCAATCGCGCTACCCCTCCACGACCTCCCCGTCACCCCAGAAGTGCCACCAACTACTGGTATCGTATCCCTGCCATGAGACATCTCCGGCAGGCAACCCGTGATCTCCACTCTGCCATACGGAGATCTCGGTCTCCAGAGGACTGGGAAGACTTCAAAAATTGGTGCTCCTTTGCAACTCTGGAACGCCGTCGGATACGTGAGGTGGACTGGCTATCCTTCACGGGGTCTCTATCGTTCCAGTCGTCGCCCTCTTATGTATGGAATCGGATTAATGCTATACGGGGTACTCGACGGGGGCCTCCTCCCCACCCTGACCCCGCCTCCCTTGCCTGCTCTTTAATGGAGGACTGGGCACGAGCTTCCTCCCCTGAGGCACTTCCAGATCCAATGCAGGAGGCAGTGCAGGCCCGCATCGATGCGTCTGAGCCTGTTGTTCGTGCTGCTCTTACCTCCCCTGCCCCCACTGATCATCCCATCACACAGTTCGAGCTTGACAGTGCTCGTCGCTCTAGAAAAGACACCTCTCCTGGGGATGATCAGATAACCTACTCCGTCCTCAACGCCTGTACTAATATTCCTAACGGCCCCTTGCTTGCTCTCTACAATATGTCTTATGAACATGGGGTTCTCCCGTCCAACTGGAAAAATGCCACTATTATCCCCATCCCTAAGCCGGGAGATCCTGGGAAATATCGACCCATTAGTCTTACCTCCTGTGTTTGCAAGATGATGGAGAGGATACTCCATCGTCGCCTTCTTCACACCATAGGCGGCTTCCACAACTCCCTCAATGGTTTCATTCAACATCGCAGCACAGCACACTTCATTGCTTCATTTTATTGCAATCAGACTGCCCGCATCTCCGTCTTCCTTGATATCAAGGGAGCCTTTGATACGGCTCAGCCTGCCCTCATTTTAGCTGAACTTGCGTGGTTAGGGTTAAAGGGAGACTTCTACAATGGATCGCCTCTTACCTCACTGGACGTCAGGCCCGGGTTCGCGTTGAAGGCTGTATGTCTCCTGTTCAAGAAATGAACCTCGGCACCCCTCAAGGTGGAGTCCTGAGTCCCACCTTGTTTAACACTCTCATGCACTCCATTGCATCTCTCCCGTGGCCGACAGAAGTTGTCCACTCAGGATATGCCGACGATGTCCTCCTCCAAGCCCTTGACTACCTCAGCATGCAGGAAGCCCTTGATCTGGTCTCCAGAGAGTGTGATTCACTTGGTTTCCTTCTTTCAACTGCGAAAACAAAAGCCATGCGGCACGGTCGTGTTGTACCTCCACCCCTTCTTTTATCAGGAACGCCCTTGGACTGGGTTAATGAGACAAAATACCTGGGTGTGTTTGTAACTCGCACACGTTGTCAGATCCCTGAAGTCCGCTATCTTCGAGACATATGCTTTCGGCGTCTTGCTCCCCTCTCTACCATGTGCAGGGGTTCCCTTGGTGCCACCATCCCTGTACTTCTCACCATGTACAAGTCCTTTGTCCGTTCCTGTGTCGACTACGCCGCCCCTGCCCTCGTCAACATTAGTCGGACTGCTGTCAACCGTCTCGAAGTTATCCAGAGGAAAGCTGCTCGTATCATCCTTGGGGCTCCTCAGTGGACACGCTCTACTTCTCTATATACCGAACTTGGTCTTTCCCCCTTACAGGATCGTGTCCAGGAGTTTTACCTAAAAACTGCCGTTTCCATTCTACGGGATCCTCGGGGCAACTATGTCCAAACCAACTTGACTCCTGCTGTCCGAGACCGACCTCCATCTACAAGACAGTGGCGAGGGTCACTCATCCGAGCCCTTCAGGAACACGACCTCCTGCCTGATATTGTTGTCACCCCTGCTGTTGGTTCGTCTCCTTCTCCCTGGCTGGATTTTCAACCTGAAGTGCTTGCCCTCGGTGGATCGCTCCCGAAATCCCAGGTGAACCCTGTTATTCTCTGCAAATACCACCTCTCCAGGATCGCCCACTGGTCCCCAGGTAGGGTCGTCCTCTACACTGATGGTTCTGTTGACCCCGCTACAGGTAGGGCCGGGGCTGGTGTCTACATCTCCCGTCCTGATGCCCCTGAGCCTATCAAACTGTCTCTCAGAGTTTCTGACGGGGCATCCTCCACTCAGGCTGAACTAATAGCCCTCCTTGCTGCCCTTCTCGCTGAGGAAGAAGCAGATGGTTTCTGCCCCTTGCTTGTCTGCTGCGATTCCAGGTCTGCTTTCGACGGGATCGCATTTGGATCAGGGGAAAATAAGGACCTCATCCTCCGAATACGAGGGTTAACATTCACACTTCAGGATGCAAGCCGTCCTGTGACATTCCTATGGATACCCAGTCATGTCGGTATCTTGGGGAATGAGGCAGCAAATGGCTTTGCCAAGACTGGCTGCAACAAGGCCACACCTGACTACGTTGTTCCTCGAACACTCTTACAGATTAGGACCCAAATTCGCCGCAAACAGAGAGAAGCTCGAGAAGCAGCCATCCCCCTGGACTCCCCGCCCACCTGGTATGATGTCCTCCGTAAACTTCCTGATCTCTCGTACGTCTACGGGAAAGGGTCGCGGAAAGGGGACGTGATTGCTGCCCGTATCATCATTGGGTATGACTTTGCTTGGGAGATTGGTATCCCCGCATCCCCTGAGCAACGCTCATGTGCATTATGCAGAAGACCCGACAGCAGCACCCTTATCCACTACCACCTAAGATGTCCCCACACACAACGCTTCCGTGACGCCTGCTGGACCACCACTCCGCGACTCCCTGACGGAGACACGATGATCCTCCCCATACTGGCCAGATATTTTGTAAATAATATTGATTATGTGTTAAAGGAATATCCTTCCTTCCTTAGGCTTTAGTAAGCCCCTTAATAATATTTATACTGCATATACTTGTCACACTTGCCAGATGCTTCTGGTGTCATTGTACAGGGGTACCTAGTGACAACACTAGGATCCCGCTTCCTCTATCAAGGAATAAACAATTGAAATTGAAATTGAAATTGACCCTGCAATTGTGTGTAAGTGAAGCACAAAGTTAGATCAGCAACCTGAGAACTTGGTCACAATTTTCGGATGCCATATAGCAGCAGGGTCTACCATTAGACAATACATTATGCTTCCAATATTTTCCCAGGCGGTAGTACCTCCCTGTTTGACAGCTGCCTACTATCTACTACCTTAAAATTACTAATATCCACCATCATTAACAATAACACCCACTATCATTAACAATTAACACCTACCATCTATAACAACTAACTCCCACCATCTATAACAAATAAAACCTACAGTCTATAACAACTAACAACCACCATCAATAACAATTACCACCTACCATCTATAACAACTAACACCCACCAACTATAACAACTAACACCCACCATGTAATACAACTAACACCCACCATCAATAACAACTAACACCCACCATCAATAACAACTAACACCCACCATCAATAACAACTATAACCCACCATCAATAACAATTAACACCTGCCATCTATAACAACTAACACCCAGTATCAATAACAACTAACACCCACCATCAATAACAACTAACACCCACCATCAATAACAACTATAACCCACCATCAATAACAATTAACACCTGCCATCTATAACAACTAACACCCACCATCTATAACAATTAACACCCACCATCTATAACAACTGACACCCACCATCTATAACAATTAACACCCACCATCTCACAACTAACACCCACCATCAATAACAACAAACACCCACCATCAATAACAACTAACACCCACCATCAATAACAACTATAACCCACCATCAATCAAATACACCGCCATCTATAACAAAACACCCACCATCTATAACAATTAACACCCACCATCTCTGACACCCAACCATCATAACACCACCATCTAACACACAACTAACACCACCATCACATAACAATTAACACCTACCATCTATAACAACTAACACCTACCATCTATAACAATTAACACCCACCATCTATAACAACTGACACCCACCATCTATAACAATTAACACCCACCATCTCATACAACTAACACCCACCATCAATAACAACTAACACCCATCATCAATAATAATTAACACCTACCATCAATAATAATTAACACCTACCATCTATAACAACTAACACCCACCATCAATAAGAATTAACACCTACCATCTATAACAACTAACACCTACCATCAATAAGAATTTACAACTACCATCTCTAACAACTAACTCCCACCATCAATAACAACTAACTCCCACGATCTAAAACAATTAATACCCACAATTTATAACATCTAACACCCACCATCTATAACAACTAACACCTACCATCAATAAAAACTAACACCTGCCATCTATAACAACTAACACCTACCATTAATAACAATTAACAACTACCATCTCTAACAACTAACTCCCACCATCTATAACAACTAAAACCTAGAGTCTATAACAACTAACACCCACCATCTAATACAACTAACACCCACCATCAGTAACAACTAACATGCACCATCCATAACAACTAACTCCCACGATCTAAACCAATTAATACCCACAATTAATAACATCTAACACCCACCGTCTATAACATCTAACACCCACCATCTATAACATCTAACACCTACCATCTATAAACCTAACACCTACCATCTATAACAACTAACACCCACCATCTATAACAACTAACACCCACCATCTATAACAACTAACACCCTCCATCTATAACAACTAACACATATCATCTATAACAAATAACACCCACCATCTATAACAACTAACACCCACCAATTATAACAACTAACACCCACCATCTATGACAACTAACACCTACCATCTATAACAACTAACACATATCATCATAACAACTATCACCCACCATCTATAACAACTAACACCCACCAACTGTAACAACTAACACCTACCATCTATAACAAGTAACACATATCATCAATAACAACTAACACCCACCATCAATAACAACTATAACCCACCATCAATAACAATTAACACCTGCCATCTATAACAACTAACACCCACTATCAATAACAACTAACACCCACCATCAATAACAACTAACACCCACCATCAATAACAACTATAACCCACCATCAATAACAAATAACACCTGCCATCTATAACAACTAATACCCACTATCAATAACAACTAACACCCACCAACTATAACAACTAACACCCTCCATGTGATACAACTGACACCCACCATCAATAACAACTAACACCCACCATCAATAACAACTAACACCCACCATCAATAACAACTATAACCCACCATCAGTAACAATTAACACCTTGCCATCTATAACAACCAACACCCACCATCTAGTAACAAACACCCACCATCTATAACAAGCAACCGACCATCAATAACAACTAACACCCACCATCAATAACAACTATAACCCACCATCAATAACAATTAACACCTGCCATCTATAACAACTAACACCCACCATCTATAACAATTAACACCCACCATCTCATACAACTAACACCCACCATCAATAACAACTAACACCCACCATCAATAATAATTAACACCTACCATCTATATCAACTAACACCTACCATCAATAAGAATTAACAACTACCATCTCTAACAACCAACTCCCACCATCTATAACAACTAAAAGCTAGAGTCTATAACAACTAACACCCACCATCAATAACAACTAACTCCCACGATCTAAAACAATTAATACCCACAATTTATAACATCTAACACCCACCATCTATAACAACTAACACCTACCATCTATAAAAACTAACACCTGCCATCTATAACAACTAACACCTACCATTAATAACAATTAACAACTACCATCTCTAACAACTAACTCCCACCATCTATAACAACTAAAACCTAGAGTCTATAACAACTAACACTCACCATCTAATACAACTAACACCCACCATCAATAACAACTAACATGCACCATCCATAACAACTAACTCCCACGATCTATTAAAGCTAACTCCCACGATCTAAAACAATTAATACCCACAATTTATTACATCTAACACCCACCGTCTATAACATCTAACACCCACCATCTATAACATCTAACACCTACCATCTATAAAAACTAACACCTACCATCTATAACAACTAACACCCTCCATCTATAACAACTAACACATATCATCTATAACAAATAACACCCACCATCTATAACAACTAACACCCACCAATTATAACAACTAACACCCACCATCTATGACAACTAACACCTACCATCTAACACCCTCCAACAACAACTAACACATATCATCATAACAACTATCACCCACCATCTGTAACAACTAACACCCACCAACTGTAACAACTAACACCTATCATCTATAACAACAAACACATATCATCAATAACAACTAACACCCTCCATCTATAACAACTAACACATATCATCTATAACAAATAACACCCACCATCTATAACAACTAACACCTACCATCTATGACAACTAACACCCTCCATCTACAACAACTAACACATATCATCATAACAACTATCACCCACCATCTGTAACAACTAACACCCACCAACTGTAACAACTAACACCTATCATCTATAACAACTAACACATATCATCAATAACAACTAACACCCACCATCTATAACAACTAACACCCACTACCAATAACAATTAACACCCACCATCTATAACATCTAACACCCACCCCCTATAGTCTATAACAACACCTAACATCTATAACAACTAACATCCACCATTTATTACAACTTACATCCACCAACTATAACAACTAGCACATATCATCTATAACAACTAACACCACCAGCTATAACAACTAACACCTACCATCTATAACAACTAACACATATCATCTATAACAACTAACACCCACCATCTATAACAAATAACACCCATCATCTATAACAACTAACACATACCACGTATAACTAACTCCCACCATTTATAACAACTAACACATATCATCTATAACAACTAACACCACCAGCTATAACAACTAACACCTACCATCTATAACAACTAACACATATCATCTATAACAACTAACTCCCACCATCTACAACACCTAACACCCACCATCTGTAACAACTAACACCCATCATCTACAACAACTAACACATATCATCTATAACAACTAACACCGCCAGCTATAACAACTAACACCTACCATCTATAATAACTAACACATACCATCTATAACAACTAACACCCATCATCTATAACAACTAACACCCACCATCTATAACAACTAACACCCATCATCTACAACAACTAACACATACCATCTATCACAACTAACAAATATCATCTATAATGACTAACACCCACCATCTATAACAACTAAAACATATCATCTATAACAACTAACACCCACCATCTATAACAACTAACACCCATCATCTACAACAACTAACACATAGCATCTATAACAACTAACACCCATCATCTACAACAACCAACACCCAACATCTATAACAACTAACACCCACCATCTATAACAACTAACACATATCATCTATAATAACTAACACCCACCATCTATAACAACTAACACCCAACATCTATAACAACTAACACCCACCATCTATAACAACTAACACATATCATCTATAACAACTAACACCCACTATCTATAACAACTAACACCCAACATCTATAACAACTAACACCCACCATCTATAACAACTAACACATATCATCTATAATGACTAACACCCACCATCTATAACAACTAACACCCAACATCTATAACAACTAACACCCACCATCTATAACAACTAACACATATCATCTATAACAACTAACACCCACCATCTATAACAACTAACACATATCATCAATAAGAACTAACACCCTCCATCTATAACAACTAACACATATCATCTATAACAACTAACACCTACCATCTATAAAAACTAACACCTACCATCTATAACAACTAACACCCTCCATCTATAACAACTAACACATATCATCTATAACAACTAACACCTACCATCTATAAAAACTAACACCTACCATCTATAACAACTAACACCCTCCATCTATAACAACTAACACATATCATCATAACAACTATCACCCACCATCTATAACAACTAACACCCACCAACTGTAACAACTAACACCTATCATCTATAACAACTAACACATATCATCTAACACCCACCATCTATAACAACTAACACATCATCTATAACTAAACTAACACCACCATCACTCTATAACAACTAACACATATCATCTATAAAAACTAACACCTACCATCTATAAAAACTAACACCTACCATCTATAACAACTAACACCCTCCATCTATAACAACTAACACATATCATCAATAACAACTAACACCCACCATCTATAACAACTAACACCCACTACCAATAACAATTAACACCCACCATCTATAACATCTAACACTCACCCCCTATAGTCTATAACAACACCTAACATCTATAACAACTAACATCCACCATTTATTACAACTTACATCCACCAACTATAACAACTAACACATATCATCTATAACAACTAACACCACCAGCTATAACAACTAACACCTACCATCTATAACAAGTAACACATATCATCTATAACAACTAACACCCACCATCTATAACAAATAACACCCATCATCTATAACAACTAACACATACCACCTATAACTAACTCCCACCATTTATAACAACTAACACATATCATCTATAACAACTAACACCACCAGCTATAACAACTAACACCTACCATCTATAACAACTAACACATATCATCTATAACAACTAACTCCCACCATCTACAACACCTAACACCCACCATCTGTAACAACTAACACCCATCATCTACAAAAACTAACACATATCATCTATAACAACTAACTCCACCAGCTATAACAACTAACACCTACCATCTATAACAACTAACACATACCATCTATAACAACTAACACCCATCATCTATAACAACTAACACCCACCATCTATAACAACTAACACCCATCATCTACAACAACTAACACATACCATCTATCACAACTAACAAATATCATCTATAATGACTAACACCCACCATCTATAACAACTAAAACATATCATCTATAACAACTAACACCCACCATCTATAACAACTAAGACCCATCATCTACAACAACTAACACATAGCATCTATAACAACTAACACCCATCATCTACAACAACTAACACCCAACATCTATAACAACTAACACCCACCATCTATAACAACTAACACATATCATCTATAATGACTAACACCCACCATCTATAACAACTAACACCCAACATCTATAACAACTAACACCCACCATCTATAACAACTAACACATATCATCTATAATGACTAACACCCACTATCCATAACAACTAACGCCCACCATCTATTAGTAATAACACACACCATCTATAACAAATAACACATATCATCTATAACAACTAACACTTATCATCTATAACAATTAACAACCACCATGTATAACAACTAACACATGTCGTCTATAACAATTAACATCCACCATCTATAACAACTAACACATATCATCTATAACAACTAACACCCATCATCTATAACAACTAACACCCACCATCTATAACAAATAACACCCATCATCTATAACAACTAACACATACCACCTATAACTAACACCCACCATTTATAACAACTAACACTACCATCTATAACAACTAACACATATCATCTATAACAACTAACACCCATCATCTCAACAACTAACACCCACCATCTATAACAACTAACACCCACCATCTATAACAACTAACACCCACCATCTATAACAACTAACACCCACCATCTATAACAACTAACACATACCATCTATAACAACTAACACCCACCATCTATAACAACTAACACCCACCATCTATAACAACTAACACCCACCATCTATAACAACTAACAATTACCATCTATAACAACTAACAATTACCATCTATAACAACTAACACATATTATCTATAACAACTAACACCCATCATCTATAACAACTAACACCCACCATCTATAACAAATACCACCCATCTATAACAAATACCACATACCACCTATAACTAACACCCACCATTTATAACAACTAACACCCACCACCTGTAACAACTAACACCCACCATCTATAACAACTAACACCATCTACAAATAACTAACACCCACCATCTATAACAACTAACACCCATCATCTACAACAACTAACACCCACCATCTATAAATAACCAACACATATCATCTATAACAACTAACACCCACCATCTATAACAACTAACACCCATCATCTACAACAACTAACACCCACCATATATAACAACTAACACATATCATCTATAACAACTAACACCCACCATCTATAACAACTAACACCCACCGTCTATAACAACTAACGCCCACCATCTATAGCAACTAACACTTACCATCAATAATAACTAACACATATTATCTATAACAACTAACACCCACCATTTATAGCATCTAACACCCACCATCTATAACACCTAACGCCCACCATCAATAATAACTAACACATATCATCTATAATGACTAACACCCACCATCTATAATAACTAACACCCAAAATCTATAACAACTAACTCCCACTATCTATAGCAATTAACACGCACCATCTATAACAACTGACACCCACCATCTATAGCAATAACCCATCATCTATAACAACTGACACCCACCATCTATAGCAATTAACACCCATCATCTATAACAACTGACACCCACCATCTATAACAATTAACACCCACCATCTATAAAAATAACACCCACCATCAATAAACACTTACACCTACCATCTATAACAACTAACATCCACCATCTGTAACAACTAACACCCACCATCCATAATAACTAACACCCACCATCTATTGTATAACAACTAACACCTACCATCTATAACAACTAACACCCATCATCTATAACAACTAACACATACCACCTATAACAACTAACACCCATCATTTATAACAACTTATACCCACCATCTATAACAACTAACATCCACCATCTGTAACAACTAACACCCACCATCCATAATAACTAACACCCACCATCTATTGTATAACAACTAACACCTACCATCTATAACAACTAACACCCATCATCTATAACAACTAACACATACCACCTATAACAACTAACACCCATCATTTATAACAACTTATACCCACCATCTATAACAACTAACACATATCATCTATAACAACTAACCCATATCATCTATAACAAGTAACACCCACCATCTATAACAACTAACACCTACCATCTATAACAACTGACACCCATCATCTATAACAAGTAACACCCACCATCTATAACAACTAACACCCACTATATGTAATAACTTACACCCACCATTTATAACAACTAACATCCACCATCTATAACAACTAACACTTACCACCTATAACAACTAACACCCACCATCTATAACAACTAACACTCACTCTATGTAATAACTTACACCCACCATCTATGGAATAACCAACACCAACCATTTATAATTCATTCAACACCATCATCTATAACAAGTAACACCCACCATCTATAACAACTAACACCCACTATATGTAATAACTTACACCCACCATTTATAACAACTAACACCCACCATCTATAACAACTAACACCCACCATCTATAACAACTAACACCCACCATCTATAACAACTAACACCCACTATATGTAATAACTTACACCCACCATCTATAACAACTAACACCAACCATTTATAACAACTAACACCCAACATCAATATCAACTATCAATTAACCATCTATAAATAACCAACACCACTCTATGTATAACTGCACCACCATCTATAACAACTAACACCCACTATATGTAATAACTTACACCCACCATTTATAACAACTAACATCCACCATCTATAACAACTAACACCCACTATATGTAATAACTTACACCCACCATTTATAACAACTAACATCCACCATCTATAACAACTAACACCCACTATATGTAATAACTTACACCCACCATCTATAACAACTAACACCAACCATTTATAACGACTAACACATACCACCTATAACAACTAACACCCATCATTTATAACAACTAACACATACCACCTATAACAACTAACACCCACCATCTATAACAACTAACACTCACTCTATGTAATAACTTACACCCACCATCTATAACAACTAACACCCACTATATGTAATAACTTACACCCACCATCTATAACAACTAACACCCATCATTTATAACAACTTATACCCACCATCTATAACAACTAACTCATATCATCTATAACAACTAACCCATATCATCTATAACAAGTAACACCCACCATCTATAACAACTAACACCCACTATATGTAATAACTTACACCCACCATTTATAACAACTAACACCCACCATCTATAACAACTAACACCCACCATCTATAACAACTAACACCCACTATCTATAACAACTAACACCCACTATATGTAATAACTTACACCCACCATCTATAACAACTAACACCAACCATTTATAACAACTAACACCCAACATCAATATCAACTAAGTCCTCATAACTTAAGCTCACAACCCTTTCTTATTCTCTACATGTGTTTCAGCAGCCTAATAAACTTGTTTCGGTACAAAACACCAATAAAACAGCTTCGTTGTGTTTGGCTTGTTAAGTTCCGCCGTGTTAGAATTCTTGGGGAAAATCAATATTTCTTAACCTGGATGTATTCTCTTTCCTGGTTCACGACGATAAACTCCACCAAAGGGCGAGGAACACCAGAAATACCTCAGATTCCTGCCACAAACAGCTAACATGCGAGACGAGGCAGTAAAGGCGGTACGAATATTCTGAAAGCCTCGTTTGTTCAACATTTTTGCTTAAAATTTATGACAGGTCTAGAATTTAACTTATGCTACAGTACATTGGATTTATCTTACGTTACCGAGAGAACGTTGTAGGCAGACCGAGGGAGACTTCCCACCACCACCTTCTCCTGTTTCATCCCCAGCTCCTCCTCCTCCTCCCTTACGTCCCATCCTTCCTCTTGATCTTCCATCCCTTTTTCGTCCCTTCCCACCTCCCATCCTCCTCATCTCTCCCCCTTTTCCCTTCTCACATCCTCCTCCTTCTCCTCCTCCTCCTCCTTCCCTCTTCCCTCCTCCTTTTCCCCTCTCTCCTCCCACAGGAAGATAACTCTCGCCTGAGTGTAGGAAACATCGTACATCATATGAAACGAATTTATTGTGAAGGTTGTAAGCATGTGTGTGATATGTGGCGGTCAGAACAGTACAGGAGTTTGGTTCATAGGAGCAGTATTGATAAAGAAGAAACTACGATGATAATAATGATCACCAGTAACATACAGCCCTCTTTACTTCCTTATTGATTTACTGTTTAATACTGTGTGATTAATGATCCTGTTACTTAGGTTAGGTTAGGTTAGGTTAGGAGAATGTCCACTAAAATACCCTGACAACGAGTCACAGTGGTTGGCAAAATCATCACGGAAGTCCCGTCCCCTTCTCCGAAACCGTGAATTTGTTTTTTGTGACCAACAGTAAATATTCTTTATCTCAAATTGCTTTTTTTCACTTATATATGTAAAATATATATTCTACATCAACACAAAGTTATACAAGTTAGAATTTCCAATGTCAAAGTTGCTTACGTGGAGGTGAGTTATTGTTTGTATATATATATATATATATATATATATATATATATATATATATATATATATATATATATATATATATATATATATATATTTCATGTAAATCCACAATGAAAACGTGGATAAGATAAATTAGGTGAAATGGAACAATTTTATTCGTTTTATTCAAGACATCTTCAGAGGCAACTCTGAAGATGTCTTGAATAAAGACGAAACTATTTATCAAGATATATATATATATATATATATATATATATATATATATATATATATATATATATATATATATATATATATATATTTTATATATATATATATTTATATATAATATATATATATATATATATATATATATATATGTATATATATATATATATATATATATATATATATATATATATATATATATATATATATATATATATGCAAGTAAATCACTGTAGTGCGTGACTCTAGGTATAGCTGATAACCACAAGGAAAGTCTGTACTCACTGAAGATGTGAATTACACTGTTAGCCGAACTTCGTGTTTTCTTCTTTTCCTTGTATTTATAGGAATTGTGCCTATATATATATATATATATATATATATATATATATATATATATATATATATATATATATATATATATATATATATATATATATATATATATATATATATATATATATATAGGCACAATTCCCTATTAACGATAACTTATTTATTTATCACTTTTGGAAACTTCTGAGTGGCCATAGACGATTATGTACAGTAGACAGTCACATTTCATATAAGAATAGATTCATATAAAACCTAACCTAACCTAACCTAACCTACTTTAGGTACAATTAAAAATAACATGCCAAGCAAATGTATTAATTATTGTTACTGTTTTGCTCTTCTTCCAGCCTGTTCTGTCCCAGCGATGACACACACACACACACACACGCACACTATTTACTGTATTCACTATACCCTGGACTTAATATGTCTTCGTATTTAGATGCAGAACAAAGAGTGTTTAGTAGGAACAAGGACCATTTATATCAACAAATTAGTCCTTATCATTTTCATTCACGTGAAGTATAACTTCAGTACAGATTGATGAATAACATATCTAATGCATCCTTATTAATTCAAGTGAAATATAACCACAAAGAGATGAATAATGTATATTTTCTTATTTTTTTTCATTTGTTGAAAAAAGTCCTCTGTTGTATAAATGTACGTAAATAAATCCATCTGAGAAGCGACCACCCGACCACTCACATATCCCTGCCCGTCTAACTTTTGATTCTACAACAACACAAAGTTATACAAGTTAGAATTTCCAATGTCAAAGTTGCTTACGTGGAGGTGAGTTATTGTTTACCTCTACAGTAGGGATACGCGCCCATATGGAGGGATGGTGAAGGGTGGGAGAAGGAGGGAAAGGAGTAATGAGGGGTGAGAGGAGGAGGGAGAGGGGCGATGACGGGTGACGAGTGGTGAATACCCTGTAGGTGTTGAGGAGAGTGGTGAGGGTTAATGAGAAAGGTGGTGAAGGGTGGTGAAGGTTAATGAGAAAGGTGGTGAAGGGTGGTAAGGGGTGGTGGGGAGAGGTGACCGGTGGTGAGAGGTGGTTGGGGGTGGTAGGGAAGGGTGGGAGGTGGTTGGTGAAGGGTGAGGGTTGGGAAGGAAGAATAAGGGTAAGGGGTGGTAAAGAGAGTGGTGGCGGATGGTGATTTTTTGGCGGTTAACAAATTTATTGGCAAAGCTTGGAGTACAGTTTGCCTATTCTGAGTAATTCAATCAGGTCTTGACACTGAGGGTGTAATCACTTTTCACTGCCACGCAGGAAAGAGGTTCATTCACAAATAAATAGATCGTATTCATTAACAGTATAATTATATAGGTCAGAGTCATGTGGGTGATATCACTGTTCACTGCCACTCGGGACAGTGGCTCATATACAGTAGAAATTATATTCTATTTGAGGAATTATCAGTATGGGCTAGCAAATTTAGGATAAACAGCAAGAATGTCCTGAAGCACCCCTGATTCAATGTAATAATTGCATAGTTCATGATGCAATTAGCCCGGTGGCGTGAAGTCTTTGACAATGTCACATTCAATAATATGTGTTCAAGTGTATGATGAGGTGTAATAAGGGTGGGGAGGAGGATGGTGAAGAGGATGGTGAGGGGTGGTTAGGAAGGGTAAGGGGTATTGAGGGGTGATAAGGAAAGTGGTGAGGAGTGTTAAGGGCTGGAAAGCAAAGGCGAGGGGTGGTAGATGCAAAGTGGTGAGAAAGGGTAAGGGGTGGTGAGAATGGGTAAGTGGTGGCAAGGAAGGGTAAGAGATGGCAAGGAGGGTGGTGAGGGATTTTAGGTGAATGGTGGTGAGAGAGTGGTAAGGGGTATCATGCGACGATGTGGTAATGGTGAAGTTGAGAGAAGTACCAGTTCGGAGGTAGTAGGTGAGGCGGTGACGAAAGCAAGGAAAGTGGTAGGTGAAGGGTAGCAGGGAGGGTAGCACGGAGGCTGGTAGGTGGGGGCTAGCAAGGAGGATGGTAGGTGAGGGGGTAGCAGGGAGGTTGGTAGGTGACGGGTAGCAGGAGAGTGGTAGGTGAGGGTAGCAGGAACGACAGCAGGGAGGCTGGTAGGTGAGTGGGAGGCTGGTAGATGAGGAAGCAGGGAGGGTAGCGGAGGCTGGTGGTGAGGGCTAGCAAGGAGGATGGTAGGTGAGGGGTGAGGGAGGGAAGCAGGAGGCTGGTAGGTGGGGGCTAGCAAGGAGGATGGTGGGTGAGGGGTGTCCTGAGGTTGAGGGTGAGGGGTAGAGGAGGCTGGTGGGTGAGTGAAGGGGCAGGGAGGCTGGTAGGTGAGGGCTAGGGAGGATGGTAGGTGAGGGGTGCAGGGGAGGTTGGTAGGTGACGGGTAGCAGGAGAGTGGTAGGTGAGGGTAGCAGGAGACAGCAGGGAGGCTGGTGGGTGAGGAGTAGCATGGAGGCTGGTAGATGGAAGGGTAAGCAGGGAGGGTGAGCATGGAGGGCTGGTGGGTGAGGGGCTGCAAGGAGGATGGTAGGTGAGGTAGCTCTAGGAGGATGGTAGGTGAGGGTAGTCATGAGAGGGAGGCTGGTAGGTGAGGAGAGCAGGAGGCTGGTAGCAAAGGAGGATGGTAGGTGAGGGTAGTAGCGAGGTTGGTGGTGAGGTGCAGGAGGCTGGTAGGTGAGGGCTAGCAAGGAGTATGGTAGGTGAGGTACCAGGAGGTTGGTAGGTTAGTAGCAGGGAGGCTGGTAGGGTGAGGGTAAGCAGGAGGAGGAGGCTGGTGAGGCTAGCAAGGAGTATGGTAGGTGAGGGTACCAGGGAGGCTGGTAGGTTAGTGGCAGGGAGGCTGGTAGGTGGGGAGTAAGCAGGAACGATAGCAGGAGGCTGGTAGGTGAGGAGTAGCAGGGAGGATGGTAGATGAAGGCAGGGTAGCAGGGGAGGCTGGTAGGTGAGGGCTAGGCAAGGAGGATGGTAGGTGAGGGCACCAGGAGGTTGGTAGGTTGGTGGCAGGGAGGCTGGGAGGTGAGGGTGGTAGAGGCCAGCTAAGGAGGATGGTAGGTGAGGGGTAGTAGTGAGGTTGGTAGGTGAGGGTAGCAGGGAGGTTGGTGGGTGAGGGGTAAGCAGGAATGATAGCAGGGAGGCTGGTAGGTGAGGAGTAGCAGGGAGGATGGTAGATGAAGGGTAAGCAGGGAGGGTAGCAGGGAGGTTGGTAGGTGAGGGGCTAAGGAGGATGGTAGGTGAGGGTAGTGCGAGGTTGGTAGGTGAGGCAGGGGAGGTTGGTAGGTGAGGGTAATCAGGGAGGGTCAGGGAGGTTGGTAGGAGGGGTAGGAGGATAGGCAAGCAGGAGGTAGCAGGAGGCGAGGGTGAGGAGGATGGTAGGGAGGCTGGAGGAGAGTGAGGGGTAGGGAGGTAGGTAGGTGGGGGTAATCAGGAGGGTAGCAGGGAGGCTGGTGGGTGAGTAGCAGGAGGATGGTGAGGTGAGGGTAGCGAGGTTGGTTGGTAAAGGGTAGCAGGGAGCAGGGAGGTTGGTAGGTGAAGGGTAGCAAAGTTGTTGGTATGTGAGGGGTAACAGGGAGGGTAGCAGGGAGGGTGATAGGTTTTTTTTTCTTTTTTTTTGTAGAGAAAGGAGGGGTGAAAGAAGACTAGAGGTGGGGGAAGGAAGTTATAGTTCGGAAATTGAAGAAATTTAGGAGGAGGAAAGAGAGGGCGGGCTAACCGCCTAGCTAAGCTAATGGTGAGTTAGGGTTGTGTCATGGGTTAGTTATTGTTTGTCGACACAGGCACTAGACAGCCAACTCAATCCCATACATGGGTGTTTTGAGGGCCTTATTTCATATTCCGCCGACCCTACTGGCTGATGCTGGTCTAGGGGGGGGGGTTGTCTATTGCCTAGCCGTATAGATCGGTGGTGGTATTGGACCTTTTGAGATTTGGTAACTTTTTGGGAACCATGCATGGTTGTTGTCGTTATCTGGTGGGAGTCATTGAGGGAGTTCTTGCTCGGATCGCAGCGAGTGGTAGACAATGTAATCTAACTCTCCGGGATGTAGTGAAGGCATTTGACAAAGTCTGGCATTAGGGTCTAAAATATAAGATCCTCCATCTCGGACTTCCCGCCAACATTGAAAAGCTACTTTGCAACTGTGGTGATGGGTGATGAGGGGTGGTGTTGGGCGCTAGATGGGGCTAGTAGGGGTGGTAGGTGAGGGAAGATGAGGGGATGATAGGTGAGGGGAGGAAACTGCAGCGGGCCTATTGACCCATAGTGGGCAGTCCCATTTGCAACCAACCCCTATAGCTCATATATCCATCCAACCTGTGTTTGAAGCTATCCAGCGTATTCGAGTTAATGGTGATGTTTGGTAACTTGTTCCATTCATCCAGTACTCTATTTCCAAACCAAATGAGGGATGGAAGTGAGAGGTGGAAGAAGATTTAGAGAGAGGAGTGAGATAAGTGATGAGAGACAGAAGTGAGAGCTATGAATGATGAGTGAGAAGTGTAAAGGAAAGATGAGAGATAGGACGCCATATACTGGTGTTAATTCTTCACAGTACTAAACAGTAAGTTACTCTGAAACATAATTTCTTCAATGGTGTAAAATGGTTAATTAAAAACCGGTGTGCGATATAATGATCTGTCCATCTCCGTCATAAGTTATTTGATTATCAATTACGTATTTTACAGTTGACAAAAAATATATTTATGCAAATTCTCCCGGGATATGTCAATTATAACACAAATCACTTATTGTTCAGTAAAAAATTTTTGTAACCTTTAATATTTATCTAAAATGACAGTTGAGTGATTGGCTTGGGCTAAATAGTTAATTGACAATATACTGTATGTATATATATATATATATATATATATATATATATATATATATATATATATATATATATATATATATATATATATATATATATATATATATGTGTGTGTGTGTGTGTGTGTGTGTGTGTGTGTGGTGTCAACATATACTGTATATGCATCTGCATTCTTCGTGACAAATTACACCCACACAAAACTTACGCTGCACCAGTATAAAAACTGACTTGAAAAAATATTCCACACTAACGCAATACTACACTGTGCTCACACACACACATATTTAGAAGTGTCACGCAAAGACCTGCCATCCCTTGCCAAGTGCCAAATATTATGACCCAACAAATTGTGTAGTTGTCTTTTAGTGCGTGGGTGAACAAGGAACTGTGTAGGCTGTCCACTGGAGCGAGCAACGCGACAACTTGGAAAATCACCGGGGAGTAACTTGCGATGAGAATGTTCTTAGGCCCAAAGTAAACGGTAGGGCCAAGTTAGCAGCTGGACCAGGAAATGACCGAGCCAGTTGTGGGGCAAAATTGCTTTGTGTGGATGTGGTGACAGAATACATTATAATATTGTAGTAGTAGCATTAGTAATAATGTGTGACTGGTTAGGTTGGTACGATTGGCTTACGTACGCTGAAGCAAGTTTGCGTATACAGTTTAGTTGCCATGGACAACTGGGTGGGGAGACATCGCGTGTTCGCTGTGAGGACTTACTTTGAAACTAAGTCACTTGTGTTGACGCAAAGACAAGCTGAGGACGATGTTTCCAGGCAGCATAATTTCGAGACTTAGAGACATTCACTTACCAGCAAGATCGCCTGACTTAACAGCCCCAGACTTCTTATGGGGTTACCTTTAATATCATGTATATGCTACCCGTCCCCGCTGTATCCGGAAACACAAAGACCGTATCACATGAGGGATTGCAGAAATTGATAGCGCTTTATCATAGCGAGTTATGCAGAACTTACAGGGGGTAAAGGCAAGATTACTGCAATGTATAGATTGCGGTGGACATCAACTGGAATATGTAATTTCCAAACGCTAAGATTGTTTTTCTAAAAAAAAAATGCTATAAATACTCTTGTTAATACTTAAAATGTTTTTTTGCTGATTTTTCAACAATCTACAACACCGCAAAGAAAACCCACTGATCCTTGCGCCCCACCTTGCTTAGATAGATAGATGGATAGATAGATATTTGGAAAACGGTAGATGTGAAAATGTAAATTGCGTATCAATGAAGTATGAAATATCAGTGGTAACCGTCCAATAAAATATGTCTCCGACCACGGAGTATGACGCTGGTATACTGAGAGAGCAAAATATTTAGTTTTGTATTGTAGAATTGGTAAGCTAAGGTGGCAGCAGGGAGAATACAGTGATGACTATCTGTTCTAAGAGTCGCTGATTCGGACCTGGGGCACTCTCATTTCACCGACCTGTAATTGGGAGGACAGATTATTTGGGAGAGTGACGGTGGTCGAATGCAGTGTCGGCCAAACTTCCTACATTGTCCCTACCGGGCTGACATGCCAAGCAAAGATAAACTTCTCATAAAAACATGAGAGGCAAGTAAAGTATATCTGGCAAAGTTTAAACTTTTGATATATTCTAAAGATGAGAGAAAATAACCTGCTTCTGCTCAGTGAAGATTTAGCCAGCGACCTTTTTCTACGAATCTAATTAACCCTCTTGATATTGTTGAAGATAAGATGCTGTAAGTCTGTTATCGACCGAGGAAGGAAAGACTATACACGGGAATATATGTTGGTAATTAAGAGGAATGACACTGGATGATGAAGTGTAAGGGAAACCCAATTATATATGAGTACTTCGTAATTGATATTGGAATGTTTGACTCTGAATATACTATAACACCCGGGTCCTCTGTTGCGGTCAGACATCTTCATTTCGTTGCTCAGGTAGACTAACAAAATATTATGTTTAATTATTCTGGCCATGCAGGCTAACTCAATCTCACACGACAAAACTTACACATACTCACACACACACGAACACACTCTCAAATAGTCATACACAAAAAACACATATACCATCACACTCTCACATACTCACACACACTCAAATACTCATACACATAGACACACACACAAACACTCTCACATACCCATACTCACACACACAAAACACTCATAAATATTCATACACATAGACACATACACAAACACACTCTCACATACACATACTCCCACAAACACACATGCTCAGTCAGCCCTCAGTATGACAAGACGTGTCCTGTAGGCGCTCCTGATTGGCAGCCAGGCCAAGTCTGTTTAGCCCTGCCTCCCCCCTGTTATATCCTAACTCCCTACCAACCTCACTACACATGGATTTATCAACAAAACATTCAAATGATCAGTGCAATGATTGGTTACCGAACAGTGATCCAATAGTGTATTCCAAAGAAAAGCACAAAAACAAGCGTGATTCACATCAGTGTAATACCAGACCGTGGGAACTTTGTCGTTTACATTCAAAGTGCCAGTGACGAGGACTACCGTGGTGTTTATTTATTTTTTTTTTGGGGGGGGGGCATCACCCTACATCCTTGTGTAAGGTGAAGCGCAGAAGCGTTTACAGCGCCCAACAGGGAAGCACGCTAAGTTCATGCTTGCCTTTATATCTCATGAGTTAAGGGCGTAGAAGTCTGAAGAGTCAAGGGCGTAGAAGCCTGAAGCGTCAATGGTTTATGTCATCAAGTTATTGGAAGCTCTAACAACTTTCCCTGAATATGAATTCGCAACTTTCGATTTACAACAGGTACCTACTGTACATTACTGCTAGGTGAACAGGGATCAATGAGGGCTAGGAAGTATGTCCGTGACATCTCGCTTGCGAGGCAAGAGCGGTACCGTTCTACCACCGGCGCCCCTACCGCGGGTTTTACATATACCATGGATACTGTGTCGGCGACCCCTTCAGTGCCGGAGACAAGGACACATGGTGTTTACGACTAGACAAATATTAACAGATGTCTACCTGTGTCAGTGGCCCTCAGAGTGCTGCCATTGATTTTATGGCCAACGCGGACAAACAATTTCATCTGTCCACAACAACAGATATCAACAGATGTTTACCAGTGATGTACTCCAGACGCGCCCTGCACAGTTTAAAGCATGGCAATGGTTATCCTGATGTCAGTATTATTGGGCTACTAAAATCATTGAACATATTCCATGCTCACAGCCGTAGACAAGAACGTCATAAACAGAAGCCTATTAGGACCATCACCACCACTAGAAAATCAGAGAAACCTTCTAATGACACACCGAATTAATATACTGAAGTTCCCCAAATATGGTACGGTCTCCCCTCCTTACTGCTCTCCAGCATGACTTCCTTAGCTAATAAATTTGACGAACTGGCAAACAAAATCCGATCAGTCGCTGCTAACATCATTGCCATATGCGAAGCTTGGCAAATTGTTCCTCAAACGTACCACATTGAGGGATATCAACTCTTTCATCACCTTCGTTCACATGGATGCGGAGGGGGCATTGCCCTCTTCTGTCAAGATGAACTACGCCCGTCACGCCTGGATGTTGTAGTCCCAGCTGATGTGGAGGCATTATGGGTACGTGTTGTGCCACATACCCACCTCTGACCACCTCAGCTAGTATTAAGCGGGGATTATAACGAAAGTGACAGCACTGATATCCAGGACCAGCCGCTACTATCACAAGTTGTGAACTTCCCTACACACGGTCAAAATACTCTGACCTTATCCTATATGACTTAGCGGACCAGTACCAACCTCCTCGACCAATACTTCCTACCGGGTGTATCACACATCTATCAGTGTTCTGGTCTCCAGTTCCCACTACCAGCCAAGTGCAGAGACCCTACATCAAGACCTACAGGCCCTATTACTGACTCTGCAATGCGTCTTTTTGGGCAGTGGGTAGTTCACCATCCTTGGACTGAAGTACTTAGTGTGGATGACGTGGACACCAAATGAATAAATTATACCAACACCACCACGGAAGCTCATCACCACTTCTTCAACGAGAAGTTTGTCAGATCACATCCAGCTGACTTGCCCTGGATCACACCTCAAATCAAAAGACTTATGCACCAAAGAGATAGCGTCTTTTATCCCAATGACTCAACCACTACTGGTCCCTTCGCAACCAAGTCAACCTCGAATTACACACTGCAAAGAAGTCCCACTACCCAACTAAGTTGCAACACCTGAAGCAGACCAACATCAGTCAGTATGTTAAGCTTAAAGAATTCTGTGCACTAAACAATAAGACACACCCCTTCCCCTTCCTTAGCCATCTTACACATGGTTACGCAGGTGAGCAATCAAACCACTATTCCACAACTATATGCCAGACGCTCCCCCGGCTTGACACAACCAGTCCTTTTGCCCATTTACTTGTGGAAGAGCTTGAAGAAGCAAAACGTCTAGACAAACTGAAGTTGAAGCGCTTCACCACCCCAATTAACTTACCAATGAAACTCTACAAGGAGTTCTCCCTGGATTTAGTTAAACCCCTCTGCTCCATCATCAATGCTTCCCTCAGTCATGCAAGATGCCCAACTGACTGGAAGACCTCCTATGTGTCACCAGTGCCCAAGTCAATCAGCCCACAATCCTTAAATGAGCTACGACCCCATTGCCAATACCCAGCTTAATTTGCGAAAATTTCGTGTTTGACTGGGCTTATGCTGATATTGCAGGCGCCATAGTTCCTCAGCAATTTGGCAATATGAAAACTTCCTCCATCACTCACTGTCTTGGCAGCTTTCTTGACTTCATATACCGCCATCTGGAAAAAACGAAAGACGTCTGTAGCTGTCGCCTTCATTGACTTCACCAAAGCATTTGACCTAGTCGACCACAATTTAATCATCAACAAAGCTATCGACCTCGGGTTTCGAAGAAGTCTTATACCATGGCTTACAGATTTCATCAGTAACAGACGCCGAGCCGTACTCTTCCGAGGGCTCTCTCCACTTTTCAGTTACTCAGTGATGCCCGAGGAGAAACCTCTACCCTCTTGGAAATATGTCGACGACTCCATCATTGGGATCAGTGTCAACAACTCGGCTCACGACTATACCGCCCTCCAGTATTTATTGAACAGTTTCCAGAATTTGGCCACAAACAACCACGTCACCATCAACCATACCAAAACCATAACACATCAACCGCTCCTCCGACCTTGTCCTACATCCCTCCATTACTGTGGACCCCACAAAGTTCCTCGACGTCACTATAGATTACAAACTAAATTGCAAAACGCACGCCAGTACAGATGTCACATTCTCCAGTTTTAGTCTCCACCATACTTCCCAAACTCACCTATGCCTCCCCTGCCTGATCCTCCTCCCTAAATGCAACACAACGAAAACACCTAGAAAAAGTGCAAAAAAAGACATGCAAGATTATTCTCTACCCTTCCTACTCTGCATATCAAGAAGCGCCTAATACACTGACCCTCTCGGCAATCTCTGACGATCACCACGACCTCATATGCAAATTTGTGAAGAAGCTTCTGCACCATCCTCGACACCGGCTCCTACTTCCACGCGAGATCCCTCGTCCGCGAATTTGTGTTCGACACCACAACTGCATCCAGCCCATAAGAGCACGTACTGATTGCTATAAGAACAGCCCAGACCAAACCATTATAAAAATTATCAACCAGTTTATTCACTCCCAGCTAATCTTACCTTTTTTACACTGTCACTATGTTGAAATGCCCTGTAGTATAACCTTCTCCCCAATTAGTTATTATATATTATATTTGTATCACTTGTATATTATTTGTCAATCAAATGACCAATTCCCCAATTATGTAACTGTATATTTTCAGCCTTCCGGCTGCCATGCTCATTAATTATTATTATTATTATCATTATTTTTATTATTATTATTATTATTATTATTATTATTATTATTATTATTATTATTATTATTATTATTATTATTATTATTATTATTATTATTATTATTATTATTATTATTATTATTATTATTGAGTACAAATACAGACACACACACACACACACACATACACACACCCGGGCAGGGTGGAACTATGGACAAGTTTCTTACTCCATTTGCTTCTGTCTACCCAGCAGTAATTGGGAAACCACACACACACACACAGACACACACAGACACACACACACACACACTACTACTACTCCTTTGCTGTCACTCGTAATCGAGTATGACAATCATTCAGCTATGATACAATGATATTAGTTATTGGGGATGTCACATTCATTGGTGAGTTTTCAGGTGACTAAAGAGGCCGATACGGGACCAGCAGAGTTGTTCACAGATGTTGCATATATGGAGGGCTACATCTATTGCGTCTTTCCGGCGTTGGCGCTTCTCTGCCTCGGTTTGCAGTCGGGGTAACTCGAAAGTATTGACACCTTCTCGTGTGGTGCTCCGACAAGCGTTACGATGTGGAATTATCGACTCCCAGGTGAGGGGCTCGACTTGGTACTTTTTCAGGTTAATCTTAAGACTATCCTTGTACCGTTTCAATTGCCCGTTGGCGTTACATTTACTATTCGTTAGGTGACTGTAAAATAGCTGGTTTGGCAGCCTATTGTCGTCCATGCAGGTAACATGGTCAGTCCAGCGTAGTTGTTCATGAATAATGGTAGCCTCGATGCTCCTACAGTTGGTGTCAGCATGGATGCTAGCATTTGTTCTCTTGTCTTCTCAGCGAACTCGGAAGATGAAACGTAGACTACGTTGGTGAAAGTTTTCAATTACCTTGAGGTGCCTCCTGTATGTAACCCATGCCTCGCTGCCAAATAGCAGGGTGGGGAGGACCGTTGCTCGATATGCATGTGACTATGTAGATAATTTCAGCTCCCTACAGCTGAACACGCGGTTTCGGAGTCTGCCAAAGGATTAAGTTGCACATCTGATCCGATACTGAATCTTTTCATCAATGTCCGGGGTGGTGGAAAGGTTGGGAGCCGAGGTACCGAAAGTGGATAACATTAGAGAGGGTAGTACCGTTAAGCTGGATGAATGGTGGGGATGTGTCTGATCCAGGGGCTGGTTTAAAGAGAACCTGAATCTTACATACATTCACCTCAAAGCCGAAGTGTGCATACGTATCTGCATAGGTGTTCAGGATCTCCTGTAGGTCGTGTTCAGTGTGAGCAACAAGAGTGAGGTTCGTCTGCACACTGAAATTCAATAATGGAACCTGCCAACACCTTTGTTCTTGCCTGGAGTCGCCTTTTGTTGAAAAGACCCCTCTTTTCCCGGTACTCGATGTCAACCCCGCCGGTTAAATTGGGACTGGCATGAGTAAGGAAGGCAGCCAATAAAATGGAAAATATTGTTAGTGCCAGTAAACACCCATGTTTAACCCCCGTATGGTTGGGGAAGAACTCAGACTGGGTGACATTGTGCAGGACACTCCCGTTCATGCCATCGTGGAGTTGCCTCACAATGGCGATGAATTTTTTGGGGCAGCCAAAACGGCTGAGGGTCGATCAGAGGGCTTCACTGATGACCGAGTCGAAAGCATTGGTTACGTCGATGAAAGCCATGTACAGGTCACAACGTTGTTCTCTGCACATTTCCTGTATCTGGCGGGGAGCAAAAATCATGTCAGTGGTACCAAGTGGTGGTCTAAAGCCACATTGAGATTCTGGGAGGAAGATTTCCGCCTCTGGAAGAAGTCTGTTTAGGAGGACTCGGGCAAATATCTTGCCAGCTATGGACAGCAGCGAGTTCCCGAGGTAGTTGCCGCAGTCTGACTGGTCTCCCTTATTCTTAAAATATTGACGATGGAGGCGTCTTTAAGAACCTGGGGGATTTCCTCCTTTCCCCATATATTCTCTAGGAGAGAGTGGAGACCGCTGGTAAGCAGAGGTCCTTCTGTTTTACACACCTCGCCTGGGATTCCATGAAGCCCTGAGGCTTTGTTATTTTTCATTTGCTTGATGGCAGTAGCTACCTCATCCAGGGATGGAGGATACCTATGGTGGGTCATCTCTGGATGCTGAGGGACCTGCTGGGTTATCAGGACCTCCACATCAGTGTTTCGGTTGATCAGTGAATGGTAGTCCTCTTTCCAGCGCTGAAGGAGGCCTTCATCGTCTTTAATTATGGAGTTACCATCGGATGAGTGGAGTGGTCTGCGCCGCAAGTGATTCACCCATAATTTTTTTTTAATGGATTTGAAAAATTTGCTGATTTTCTGCTGATTTGCCAATGTTTGTATTTCACATGTTTCTTTTTAAACGAGTCGTTCTTTAGGTTGCGAAGATCGCGCTGGGCCGTCTCTTTCTTCTTGCGGAAGGTATCAGCTTTGGTCCGAGACTAAGGGTTGTTCTGCCAGTCAGTTAAAGCAGCATGTTTATCATCAACGAATACAATGAATGCCGGGTGACTTTCATCAAACCACTCCTGGTGTTTTTTTTCGATCTGGCCGAGGATCTCTTTGCAGGTTTTTGTCATGACAGTGTTAAGAATATCCCATTCGGCACTTGGATTTAGGTTTTATGTTGTAGGGTTGTTTATCAGCCCATGTTCGAATTGCTCTCTGAAAGCATGTGCTTCTGCTGGATCCTCCATCGACTTAGTATTAACACTTCTTCTGGAGGCTTGCTGCCTTCGCCGTTTTGTGGCGACGTGAGGTGATAGTTTGGCTCTGACGAACAGATGATCAGTGTCACATGGCTCGGGTGATGAGGACATCTCGGCGATCTCTTTCTCTGACAATGATGTAGTCAGTGAGATGCTAGTCTTTGAATCATGGGTGTTGCCATGTACCCTTGAACTTGTCGTCCTGCTTAGACAAGGTATTGGTGATAGTGAGGCTGTATGCACCACACTTGCTAATGAGGAATAGGTCATTGGGATTACATTTGCCTAGTCCATTTCTCCCTATGGTTCCCTGCCAAATGTCAGCATCTCTGGCGTTGAAATCACCTAGGATCACAACCTTATCTTCTCTGGGTGTAGAGGTTAGCACTCTATTGAGGTCGGCATAAAAGGCCTCCTTATTGTCATACTCTGCAGCCAGTGTTGGGGCGTATGCACTGATGAAAAAGGCATGACGTGAGTGACTCAGTGCGACTCGGAGTGTCATGAGGCGCTCGTTGTCCCAATAGGCATTTTAGTTAGCCTGAGTAGGATGTGCTGGAGGATAGCAAAGGCAACTCTATAAATGCGGTTTCTCTCTGCAGCAGGCTTACCCTTCCCAAAGAAGGTATAGCCAGAACCCCTTTTCTGTGAGTTGACTCTTGGCTGATACGTCGATGTTATGCCTAGCCTGCTCTTTTGCCACAAAGGTGGTTCTTCTTTTAGGGTGCTCATTTGTGCCAGTATCCAGAAGGGTCCTGACATTCCATGCAGCAACCATAAAAGATTGAGTAGTTTCTTTTGTTTGGATCTGTGAATATGAATGTGTTTTCGACCTCATAAAGATGACCTTACTGGGTGCAGTTCCCCAGTCAGGTTGGTCTTTTACACAAGCTATGTTTAAGGAACCTTTTCCAGCCCCCTCCCCATATGGGGTGAGCAGAGTGGCTCCTTGAAAGAGCTGCTGAGTCGCAAAGACAGGACGGGATTGCACTGCTGCCTTGATCCTAGTGCATAAACGACCATCTTATCTGTGCCGCCCATGTGAAGAGTTGTGACTAGAGACTCCCGGCAGTCATCTCTGCCTGTCCCCGCTGCCACTCGTCGGTCGCTATAGGACATTTGGGGGTATAGGGGTTTTGATGATGATTAGAGGTATAATGAACTGGATGATGGCTGCTCGTGAATTGATTTATGTGGTTTAGGTAGGAGCGCAGGCTGCAGCCACACACCTTGGCTCTCCTTTTTCCTGGGCCAGTGGTGCAAGTGTTGCAACGACTAGGGAGAGGGAGAGTTGCAATGAGCTGCCATAGCTCAGCTTGTTGGGTTTGCCTTAGTAGTCTGTCCATTATGCATTGCGTCATCTGCCGGTGTAGTCGTTGGGTTCCCATGGGGGTCACCTCTTCCGCCTATACCGCCGTTGGGGTCTTGTTGGGGCTCTGTAAGCATGTCTGCCTGATGTAGGGCTCCACCGCAGATGTTTTCTTTCGGGTCTAGTCCTGTATTCTTTTACCTACCAAGGTTAATGCGCAAGGCAGCGGAGCAATGGTCGGTAGGCGCCCGGACGTGTCCACATGCCATTGGGCCTATGCGCCGTCCCTCTGGGGCCCACTGCTACACCGAGATCCCCTTTTGTTCTTGCCTGAGCCCACGGGGCACCCAGTTACCGTGTGTTACCACGAGGAGGCACAGCAGGAGTCTTGATGGTGAAGAGGCTGTACTATATACTGGCAGGGAAGACTTATGCAAGTTGCTTCCCTGTTCGCCACGAGGGATAACCAGCGGCTGTAGCTGAAAACGAGAGGAAGCAAACAGTTCTTGCACTTATAACACTAACATAATGCTGCCACTCTAGACGCATTACACCATCCTGTGCACACCCTCCCTCCCACACACACAAACAAACACTCACATAGACACACAAACATCACTCTCTTATATACACACACAGACAGAAACATAAATAACACTCATATACACGCACAGAATCACACAAATAAACATTCTCACATGCACACACACACGCAGAGACACACAAGCAACACTTTTGAAACACACAAGCACAATCAAACATAGGAATATACGAGTATACAAGGCAGTTTGTTCATACAATACAATCCTTGTCAGGGACGACTATACAGTATTTGCTCAGAGTTTCTTGAGGAGGTAGAGTTTTTAGCTTCCAAACCAAGTTCAATATCCACTCGAGCAAGTGGAGGATGGAGCAGTCAGGAGATTGTAAGAAGACAATATTTTATGCAGCTGAACCACATCTGGGAGGTAAACAAGGAATACATATTATGTATCTTTCTATCCTGGGTGAGGGATCTGGGTAAACAGGATTTTGAAAAGGACTATTCTTCCCAAGGTACGCACTTATGTTCTTAATAGGGAGTCAACTGTGATCCAGCACTGTGTATATAGGTTCGTCTGAGTTGTAACTCGAAACATTTGCTCTTCTTATTTACCTGTGACAAACAACTTAGCGTACATCTGTTTAATGTTTCTCCTTCTGTCGCTTTCACCATTCATTATAATTATGTGTTGTTGTAATGTATAAATGAACTGACGTATTTCTTTCGACTGTGACAACTCTGCTGGACGGAGGAATTGGGGGACTACTTTACTGACTGTTACACATTAAATGATGGAAGATTCTTTCTTAGAAGGAATTCTTTACTTGGTGGTCGTGCTAAGGGGTGGGTTGGTGGGGGGGCATTCTGGTGGTTTTGTTTACGATGTACAGTGTATATGTAAGACAACACTCCCACCCCTTCCCCTCCTTCCTATTGCCTCCCTTCCCTTTCCGGGTATCCTCTCACTGTGTCTCATCTAATGCACACTTTCTCTCCTCCCTCACTGTCCCACACATGTCTATCTTCCCTCGCTGCCTTACCAACCCCCCACTGGTCATCCTTTCACTTTCTCTCTCTCTCCTGTCCCTCCTTCCTCATTGCCTTTCCTCCCTTATTGCCTTTATTCCATTACTGGACTTCCTCCCTTACTGCTTCTCCTCCCTCACACACACACACACACACACGCACGGCCATGTCAGCACATTCAGCCATTGGCATCATAAATGGCTGACGTAATTGAGTTATAAGCCCCGTCCATTTGCTGCGATGAAAGTTGATTACGGCCATTTTAATTTCGTAGCTTGTTTAGTTGTGTGGGCCAGGGAATTATTGCCAGTTTCACGTTTTATGGCAGCACACAACACTCTTTCTTTTCTTTTTTAATACTGAAGGTAATATTCAGGGCTGAATTACGTATCTCTCGAAAAAATAGCTTTGAAAATTGATTAATTATTGTTTTTATCTATATTTGTTAGGCTAGGTTTGCTTAGGTTTTATTCTTTTAGCCTACGTGATGAGGGTGTTTACGTTTCAACCACAGCCATGTTGGAAAATAATACATCCTTAAATTAGGTTCAATTTCAGATGTAGCGTTGCCACAATTCGTAATATTGAAGTTTAGTCTCAGATGACTATGCTCAATGGTTCGTTCTTGCAAATTTTCAGACATAACAAATGGCTCCAGAAATGATAACAAACTATCAAGTAACTATGTCTGACTATTTCAGCGATAGAAAATTATTATTTTGAAGTACTGTGGTATCGCTCAGTGGTTCGTTCTTGTTAAAATCAGAGTCACAGTGCCACCTGCCTGGACGTAAACATTATCAGGACTCCAGCGAAAAGAAATTACGCTCCTATATTTTTTGGCACCAATAAAAACAGTTAAAAACATCTTTCCCATATTTTTCGACAGATGAATAAGTAACATTGAAGGTTATGTACAGTAGTGCCTCTCTTCACAGCTGCGTTGCATAACGCTATGAACGCATTATCTGGCTAAGTGATCCACTGATACTAAAATTTTATCAAGCCTATCCCTCCCCACCGGCACTATACTATTATTAATTTTTACTGCATTATACAGCCCTTTCCTGACTGACTCACCCACTCACTGAAATTATTCCCTTCTCCTATCCTCTCCACTCCCTGCTATCCTCCCCAAACGCTGGACACATTGACGAGTGATATGTTTATGTTATGCTGCGTCAGTTAGCCCTATGAAAACCATTTCTGATCGATTGACATAAAAATGCATGAATACATGACGTTCTTTACACATGGAGTGCAATATATATATATATATATATATATATATATATATATATATATATATATATATATATATATATATATATATATATATATATATATATATATATATATATATATATATACTAGCGGAATCGCCGCCCTATGCGGAATCGCCGCCCTATGGGCGGCTCTTTCGCTAGGTTCAAGATTTCTTAAGGGCATTATAGGAGTACCAATCTAGAGAGTGAGGTGGTGATGAGGCATTCCAGCGGACTCCAAGGATTTAAGGAATTCTGCATGGTACTGGACTGCTTGGTCCTGGTCGATTACTGTATCAAGAGATTTGAATGAGGTCTCACTGCCTGGAAGCTGTCTCAGTAGAGTCATGTTGATTTCAGCCACTGTTTCATTCTTTGGTGCCAGAATTGCGCGTTCACGCAGCCACTTGTGATCCTTCTAGTGGTGGATAATGTTTGGGTAGACCATGTTAGTGAGCTCAATTGAGGACTTTACAACATTTCCACATCCTTTTCAACCTTTGTGTGGCTTAACGGGTCGGGTCGGGTTGGGTGTATCGGATGGGGTTGGTTGGGTTTTTTTTTAAATCCCCACATGACACTTGCTATCCATGCCAAGTTTGGTCCGGCCTGCTCATTCACTAGGCCACGGTAGGAAGCCACCCTCTGGGAGGCTCCACATTGTCTCACTGTTCAGTCCCCAAAACTTCTTCTTCCACCAATAGTTCATTAATGGTGTATGTAAGTTCCACTACAACGATACAGCAAAGTTTATTTTTTTAGCATTAAACTGTTATTATTTTATTGTCTAATCATCACTACATATAACACCACCCATCATCACAACATATATCCTCCATCATCACTACATATAGCAACATCCATCATCACTACATATAACACCATCCATCATCACTAATTTAACACCATCCATCATCACTAATTAAACAACATCCATCATCACTACATATAACACCATCCATCATCACTACATATAACAACATCCATCATCACTACATATAACATCATCCATCATCACTACATATAACACCACCCATCATTATCACTACATATGACACCATCCATCATCATGACACACAAACACACATACTTCTTTGTTATATATATATATATATATATATATATATATATATATATATATATATATATATATATATATATATATATATATATATATATATATATATATATATATACAAGTATAATTTAGTCCATATAGCACGTGGTAGCAGTCCCTGGTCCCAAAAATAAGGTCGAGGGTTCGAGTCCTGGCTGGTGAGGTCGTTGTTATATATATATATATATATATATATATTTCATTAGCCCAATAAAGCACGCGGACTTCTACATACAATCAACACCTCAACCCGCTCACAGTCATAGGCTTGTGGGCCGTGGGTTCGAATCCTGGCGGGTTGAGGTGTTGATTATATATATATATATATATATATATATATATATATAATCTTTTTGAAATGTTTGAAACCATTTTCTTACGAAAATCACTGTGTATACTACCTTTGGCAATGGAAGTATCTTATCGCAATGAAATTGTCCCGTTAGTTCATTCCCTTAAATTACCAAACATTAATGTTTTTTTTAAGTATAACTTAACTATTACTAGTCCAACCTTGAATGTAAATGGAAATGTTTACTGTATTCCATGTAGCAATTGTAATGAAAATTATGTAGGTCAGACTGGGAAAGCATTACAACTTAGGGTAAAACAGCACAAGTGCAATATTAGAAGAGCACCAGAAAGCAGTGCATTTTTCGTCCATATAAGGAACTATAATCATCCCATGGTTTGGGAAAACAGAGTAGAGGATTTAAAATCAGCATGTGTCACAGAAAGACTTCTGTTTGAAGGGGAAATGGATTCTATAAACCTTAATGATGGTCGGTACAAAACTGATAATATGTTACATAGATTTATTTGTCAGTGGCCCAAGGTTAAAAATACTTTGGAAGCGTTTGAGGTAGAGGTAGGATAGATGAGTAGTAGGTCTCATGTTTTTGACCTGATTTGACATGACTTGTTACTTCGCTCATTTTTATAAGCTCCTCTTTAGTGTGCGTGGATCCCTTGTTGTTTACCAGATCTGATGGTATGTAAGTTCACTCTTTGTATATGAGTCTCTCTCAGTCTGTAAATTCAGTTGCCTCTGAAGATGTCTTGAATAAAGACGAAAGCTAAGGTGCTCCAGTGTTTCCCTTTTCCTGTGTGGTTTTATCAAGATTTAGCTTGTCCACGTGTCCATTGTGTGATTTTATCAAGTAATGTATATATATATATATATATATATATATATATATATATATATATATATATATATATATATATATATATATATATATATATATATATACATACATTACTTGATAAAATCACTAATCCACACACCACCACCACCGCAAACATAGGAGGAGCTTATAGAAATGGGCGACGTAACTAGTTATGTTAAGTCAGGTAAAAAAATGAGACCACTAATCCTCTATCCTACTTCTACCTCAAATGCTTTCAAAGCATTTTTAACCTTGGGCCGCTGACAAATAAATTTGTGTAACATATTATCAGTTTTGTACCTACAAATAGGGTGGTAGACGAGTGGAACAAGCTTAGCAACTTTGTAGTAAGTGCTGGAAAGCTGGAAAGTTTTAAATGGAGGTTAGATAGATTCATCGATGATAAAGAGTGGATGTAACTCTAGAGTAGACAGGAGCTGCCATGCACAGGCCAACCGGCCTATTGCAGACTCCTTATTTTCTTATTTTCTTATGTTATCACTAAGGTTTATAGAATTCATTTCTCTAATCAAACTTGATTCAACCAGAAGTCTGTCTGTGACACATGATGATTAATACACTTCTAAACGGTTTTTCCAATCTATGGGATGATTATTGTTCCTTATATGAACGAAAAGTGCACTGCTTTCAGTGCACTCTGTGTGTGTGTGTAGGTTATAGAATATGTATGCATATATGTATGTTAGTAAGTACAGTATGTATATGTTTTCAATATGTATGTATGCGTCACAGGTATACAAATGCGTAATCACCTGTCAATACCTGCAGCTCTAACGTTTGTTTATTATCCCCCTTAGATGTGGGCGTGAGTCTGGGATGGAACTGGGAGATGTGGTGGACCTACGATGGTATTTCAGGTAAGATGTCTATCTCTCTATTTTTGTCTTTCTCTCTGTTAATACCTGTCTGTCTTTGTTTCTCAGATTTTTTTTATTATTCTCTATTTTTATCTCAGTATTTTTCCAGTGTCTTTGTCTATTTCACTTTATATAACTATTTTCTCTATCTCTGCGTCTTCATATTTTTCTTTCTCATTCTCTGACTCAATATTTGCTTCGTAACGGCATTTTGCGTGTCTTTTTGTCTGCCTACATTCTCGAATAAGATAATAATAATAATAATAATAATAATAATAATAATAATAATAAACAAAAACAATACCCGCGTGAAAACTTGAGAACTTGGATGCCTGTACCATCACCTCTATTTCCAGCTAGGCCGATATACATCCATACATACATACATATCCTTCACCTAGTCTACACAAGACTATATAGAGTTATGACCATATATCTGTGATTCCCCAACCCAGTGAGACTTCTAGTTGTCGGTTTTTCTCTAAACTTTCTCCATTTAAGTTTGAACGTTCAACGATTCTCTTTTATTTTGTGGGGAGAAGGGGAGGCTTTGTGTGTGTGTGTGTGTGTGTGTGTGTGTGTGTGTGTGTGTGTGTGTGTTTGTGTGTGTGTGTGTGTGTCATGGCCGTGAAAGATAAAACTTATTTCTTATAATTCTTGACGAGTTTTATTTATCTAGTTAGTGATTGCTGGTGTTTTTTTTTTTGCGTGTCTGTCTACCTGTCTGTTTTTCTATTTAATTTCTTTCTTTTTTGCCTTTTGTCTGTTTTTCTGCGTGTTTGTCTGTCTATCTGTCTATTTGCCTCGCCTCACTCACCTCTCTCTTTTTTTATTTGCCTGTCTGTCTGACTACCTGTCTGTCTATCTGCTAGTCTGTCTTTGTCTCCATGCCTGTCCCTCTCCGTCTGTGATAAACGCCGAGACAAGGAATTGTTGAACGATGCCAGTTGAAAATATTAAAATTAGATTAAAGTAAATATAAAAGTGTAATAATTGTATAATTAATAAAACAAATAATAATAATATTACCTGGACTAGAAGAAATTTCGAATGGATGGTGTTATATGTAGTGATGATGGATGATGTTATATGTAGTGATGATGGATGTTGTTATATGTAGTGATGATGGGTAGTGTTAAATGTAGTGATGATGGATGGTGTTATTTGTAGTGATGATGGATGATATTATATGTAGTGATGATGGATGATGTTATATGTAGTGATGATGGATGTTGTTATATGTAGTGATGATGGGTGGTGTTATATGTAGTGATGTTGGATGGTGTTATATGTAGTGATGATGGATGGTGTTATATATAGTGATGATGGATGGTGTTATATGTAGTGATAATGGATGATGTTATATGTAGTGATGATGGATGATGTTATATGTAGTGATGATGGATATTGTTACATGTAGTGATGATGGATGTTGTTATATGTAGTGATGATGGGTGGTGTTATATGTAGTGATGATGGATGGTGTTATATGTAGTGATGATGGGTTATGCTATATGTAGTGATGATGGATGGTGTAATATGTAGTGATGATGGATGGTGTTATATGTAGTGATGATGATTGGAGAAGGTCGTGCCCGATCGTGCTCCCGTTAGAGACCAAGGAAAATGGCCGCTTTGGATCGTTGTGTCGTGGGGGAAGAGGAGGGGAGTGTGGGGAAAGACGACCTCCTTGCCACTCTGTTAAGGCAGCTGGGGCAGTTGAGGAGTGAGGTTGACACTCTAAAGGGGGAAAATGAAGCCCTCAGGACGGAACTCCTTCAGGTAGGTGTCCTGCCTAGCAGGACACCTGCGAAGGAGGAGCAGGCGTGGAGAGTGGTTGTCTCCAAGGGGACTAGGGTCAGACTCAGGAAAGCTGACCAAGGTGTGGAGTGTAGTAACCCTTACCAGGTGCTACAGGAAGCTGGCGAGGAAGAGAAGAGGCAGGACGGTATGGATCAGGGAGAGGAAAGGGCAGCTGTACAAACCCTGCCCACAGGTAAGGTCGTGGTAGTTGGTGACAGCCAGGTGAGGTTTATGGATAGGGCTTTTTGTGCGAGAGATAGAAAACGTAGGACTAGGGTATGTTTTCCTGGGGCTGGGATGGGGCATGTAGCCGAGAGGTTAGACAGGGTTTTGTCAGGGGAGGGTACCAATCCAGTAGTGTGTCTTAGTGTGGGAGGAAACGACATAGGTAAGGTTAGGAGTGAGGAACTTTTCAAGAGGTCTGGGGAGGCGCTGGGGAAGATTAGAGATAGGGGAGGGATCCCGATAGTATGTGGTGTCTTGCCTAGAAGAGGGATTGGTCGTGAATGGCTGTCCAGGGCAATTGCTATAAATTGCCGACTGGAAAAACATTGTGCAAACAATGGTTGGGCATTCATTGATAACTGGCAACGATTCTATGGCAACGACTACCTGTACTGTCGCGACGGAGTACACTTGTCTCGTGAGGGGGTAAAGACGTTGTCTGCATTCCTGGAGCGTGAAATTGTCACTCCGAAGGGGGGGTTTCGCCAGTAGAGAGGGGTCGGGGAAAGTGGGAGTCAAAAAACAAGCAGGTCCTGGGAAGTAAAATTAGTTGCTCGGGACAAGGGGTAAAACAGGACCAGGGAAGAGTAGGTTTAAATGTATATTATACAAACAGTAGGGGCAGTTCAAAAGATATCGAAGTCTTTAAACTGCTAAGGGAACATATGGGCACGGGGGTGGAGGAGACTGCAGTGGGAGCGGGTAAACAAAGTGAAAGACTAAAGGGAAATAGTGTTAGGAATGATGACAAAACTAAATTAGACAGGGAATTTAAAACTAAACGCGGTAAGGGGAGGACTCAAAACACGACTAACTTAAATGTATACTACACGAACAGTAGAAGTATGAGAAACAAAATGGATGATATTAGGGCCTTGGTATGTACCGAAAAAATCGATTTAATTGCATTCACTGAAACATGGATCAACCTAGACACACGTGAGTTACCAGTTGAATACCAAATTGCGGGTTACAAACTGTTCCATGCCGATAGGCAGACCAGGAAAGGAGGCGTAGTAGCAATCTATGTTAGGGATAATCTGAAGTGTGAAATAAATAAGGAAATAAAAATTGAGAGGAATACAGAAACAATTTGGATAGAATTAAGCGACGGTCGGGAAAAATTAATCACAGGAGTAATATATAGACCCCCCAATCTTGATAGCGTCAATTAGCGACTTATCTGGGATGAAATACGCAGGGCTTCCATACACAACAAAGTCTGTATAGTAGGCGACTTTAACCTTGGCCAAATAGATTGGACTGACCTTATGGGTAACTCAGAATCACAGGATTTTCTCGAGACGATCCAGGACTGTTTCCTAAGTCAACATATAACCGAACCCACACGGGGTAATAATATACTGGACTTAGTTCTGTCGAACAGAGAAAACCTAATTAGCAATGTCGAGGTAGGGAACGAACTTGCAAACAGCGATCACAAAGAAATTCGATTCCAGTTAGATTTTCAGGGCAGACGTAAGGAAAATTCCACTAAAGTACCAGATTTCAGAAGGGCAAACTTTGACAGTTTAAAGAGGCAGCTGAGAGAGAGTGTCGGCGGCTTATTTCTGTGAACCCTGAAGCAGATGACATGCGGACCTGATAACGAGATCTGAGATTGCCGAGTTCCACGACAATGTAAATAGTGAGTTACTTAATGCACAAAAGGCAGAACATACCATACAAACTCAGATCGAACCATGATGACCTAAATGGATAAATAATTATTTAAGAACATCATTGGCCAAAGGAAGCCTTATATGGAGTGAAGGATAAATCGTGGCGAAATTCACCTCCGGGACTATTACTAGGTATTGAAGCGAGTAAGGTCAAAACCGAGATAAAAGGAAAGCAAAGAGGAATAATGAGGTAAGGATAGCAAGGGAGGCGAAGACAAACCCCCAAAGGATTCTACCAAATGTATCAGAAACTAAAACACGAAAGATTGGACCAATACGGTCAGACAAAGCGAAGACTCACTGATAACGACAGAAATCAGCAATAATTTGAATAAATATTTTCAACAGTTTTCACCATAGAAAATTTAAACATGATGCCCGAGGCACCGACTCTATTCAGAGATAATTGAAGAAAACAAAATTAAGTGAGATAGTAGTGACTAGTAACGATATTAGTAAACAAATAGAACAAACTAAAGCCTAATAAGTCACCTGGTCCCGATGAAGATATTTACTTAGAGTATTAAAAAGGAATGTAAGGAAGAAGCTTAGTATGCCCATAGCAAAGTTGTTTTAACATGTCATTAAAAACAGGTGTAGTACCAGAATCACAGAGGATACTTGAATGTAATACCGATTTTCAAGAAGGGGATAGATCACTATCTTCTAACTACCGCCCAATCAGTCTAACATCAATGATAGGCAGTACTGGAAGCAATCATTTCAAACTCTATTCAAAATCACCTGGAGAAAGCACCGATTTGATCAATGATTCCCAGCATGGCTTCTGAAGCGGACGTTCTTGCCTAACTAATCCTATTGGCATTTCTTTTCATCGGTTTTTCAACGAATCGGTGGACGAGGGGCACAATTATGATGTGATATATCTCGACAGCAAAACCTTCGACAGAGTCCCCACGAAAGACTAATTAGAAGGTAGAAGCTCATGGCATCCAAAGGTGTCATCCTTAAATGGATGGGGCGTGGTTACAGGACAGGGAAACAGCGAGTGAGCATTAACGGCACTAAGTCCATTGGAGCAACGTCACAAGTGGAGTTCCCCAAGGCTCGGTAGCAGACCCATTATTATTTATTATATGCATAAACACGACATGAATATCGGCATTGACAGCAACATAAGTAGAATTGCTGATGACACTAAAATAGGACGTGTTGTCAAATCTGACGGAGACTCTGCAAAACTACAGGAAGATCTAAACCAGAATTTTTCGAATGGTCTGAAAAATGGCAGATGAAATTCAACGTCGACAAATGTAAAAATTACTCAGTATAGGAGATGTAAACAGAGCAGATACCAGATGAACAACGATGCCATAGAAATCCGACTGCGAAGATTTAGGAGTAATGATAAGTAGGAACCAACCAAGCCATGTAAACAATGTGTTTTTGCTCAAGTAACAAGGCTAATAAAAAGTACTTGGGTTCATACAAAAGGAGTGTTAGTTACCAAAGACTAGCGAGGTCATCCCTAAAACCTTATCTTGCTCTTGTGAAGACCACACCTGAATTACACCCAGTTCAGTTCACAATCACCGTATTACAAGATGGATATAGAATCCTTGAAGAAATTCAGAGAGAATGACAAAGACTAATCCCGGGCATTGTTCGGAACCGCTTGAGTATAGAGACAGGGCTAAAAGCATCTTGAAATTTGCACTCCCTTGAGAGACGTAGAGCGAGGGCGACCTGATGAAATTATTATATAAGTGGAAGGCAGGGCTAAACAAAGAGGACACTACAAGGTACTCAAACTATCCAACCAGGAGCGAACTCGTAACAATGGTTTTCAAAAATTAGACAAATTTAGGTTGCAAAATTGAAATAGGTAAACACTGGTTTGGAAACAGAGTAGTGGATGAATGGTGTTCTTATGTTATGTTTTTGGTAAAATTTTTATGAGCTTATCGTGATAGGTTTAAAATTGTATCTTGCATGACGCAATAATGTTACTGTATTTGCTATTTTTTATTCTTTAAGAAAGTAGGTCTGATGGTAAGATAGAAACATCCAATTAATATTCATTAATATGAAATTAGTCATGAAAGCACAGTCACATGAGATAATCTCATCTTTTGCACGACACGTGATGGAATATTAAATATTTGTACCTAATGGTTTTTTATAAAACCTGGTCTGATAGAACAAAACAAATATCAGATTCCGAATTCAGCAATATGAAATTAGTTGTGTGACATGATCTCACATGTGAACCATTTTGTCTGTTGACCAGTGAATTATCAGACTCTCCTGGTGAGACCACCAAAACGGAGGTGACCTCTCTTAAGTGGGTGTGTCTTGCCCGGGTTGTTGGGTTGGGTAACAGGGGTGCTGGCTGATTAGCGGGTCCTTGATCTCCCTTGGGTCAGGTCTGGATAGGTGTTTGCCCAGGTGAGGTCATGTCACAGGACAGTAGTGCTTTGTAATTATTACCGCCCTGGTGGGTCTTGGCCACGTGTGGTTTCCTTAACACTTAGGCCGGGGTCAGGTCTTGACCTGCGGTGTGTCAACTTGTGGTGTTAGGATACCACGCGGTCTGTACTGTACTTGCTGTTATATGTGATGTAATTCAGGGCTGTAAGCTTTGGTCTGATATTCAATCATTCCATAAAGCACTCACACCTACATTAACTTGCTGGAAAAACGCAATACCTCCATCATGATATTCTCTTCATTATGACTCATATTATTACAATTTCTGTCACTTTTGCTATTTCCTGCTATCTTCTCTTATTCTATGCTATTTTTACCTATTTTATTATTTTTTTGCATAGGTAATGAATATTAGACTACCCTGTGTGTGTGTATCTTGGATTACGTGTGTTTTTTTTTTGTATTTTCAACCAAGGGTAGGAATATCAGAAATGTCTCTCTCTCTCTCTCTCTCTCTGTCTTTCGTGTGTGTGTGTGTGTGTGTGTGTGTGTGTGCAATAATGATAATAAAAATTAGCGGCTTATTGAAAAGCACAGCAACCAAAGGCTGAAAATATACAATGGATGTAGTAATGACTTACAGTATTAGGTACGGGGGCATTGGGGAGAAGATTATATAACGAAAGCTTTCTATACAAAAAGGTAAACATAACATTAACATGCAGGTTACATATGGGTCATTGATAGTTTGGTGCTGTAGGGTATTGTGGAGGTAACACATCCATATAGGCCGCCAGACTGTTGGTATTGTAAAGGTAACACAAGGTTGTAGGCGGCCTCTCTGTTGGTGTGTGTGTGTGTGTAATAATAATAGTAATAAAAATAATTAACGGTTTATTGAAAGAGCATGGCAGCCGGGAAGGCTGAAAATATACAGTTACATAATTGGGGAATGGGGTCTCTTGATTTACAAATAATATACAAGTAACATAAGTGATACAAATATGATATATAATAATTAGGTGAGGAGAAGCTCAAACTACAGGGCATTTCAACATAGTGGCAGTGCAAAAAGTTGCATTGACTGGGAGTGAATACACTGCTTGATTACAAGTTATTGATAATGTTTACAATAGTTGGGACTGGGCTGTTCTTATAGCGATCAGTTCGTGCTCATATGGGCTGGATGCTGTTGTGGTGTCGAACAGCAATTCTTGGGCGAAGGATCTCGGGTGGTAGTAGGAGCCGGTGTCGAGGATGGTGCAGAAGCTTCTCACCAAGTTTGCAGATGAGGTCGTGGTGATGGTCAGTGAGAGCCGAGATGGTCAGTGTGTTGATCGCTTCTTGATATGTGTGTGCGTATGTGTTAACACAGAGCTGAACATGAACAGATATAGTGAGCTTTCATTACCTTCCTCTATCCTCCATCATCAAGGAGAGGAACAAAAAATGATACCTAATCTGTAATTTCAATAATTTCTTTTGATGTAAGCAACGTTTATATGCTCTCAATTATGCTCATGTTTGCTTTCAAGAATCGTTTGAGAATATTTTTATGTCGCAGTACAAGCAGTTTGTGCAGTCAAAAAACGCAGATGCATGTACAAATAGACAGACTTGGTGATACTTAATCTGAGAGAGTTATCATGATGGCGCCAGACTGTGAGTATAACGCGATACTTCATAGTCAATGGATATTTCATAGTCAATTGATAGGAATTGTACCTTCAAGATATTTGAGGTTTCTATAATGCTCCCTGAAATATGTGAGGTATATACATTTTGTCGTCAACTACACGTGTTTACTTTTACTTATGAAATAATAGTTTGTGGTCGATATACAACATGCAGTCACGACAATAGCCTTTCAGCAAACCTGTAGTAATATTCTAACTTTAAACAAAGCCATAAAATACATGTGATTCTTTTTTACAGTAACAAAATTCATCATAAATTTTTACTGCTGTGGTGGCAACTTTTACGCATTATAAATCAGTATAACCCTCTTATTGCGAAGGGTTCCCCTCAGCTAAATAAAATCGTCTGTCGTTTGCCAGAATAAATTCCTTAAAGCCGACCGATGCACTCAGAGGGTTAAGTGTATCTCATTTCGTGATATTTACGTTGTAACATATTATCTGTTGAGTTAGTTGACGTTCACATAAATGATAAAGATATCGCAGATGGAGAAGCAAAAGTAATATAATTATAATGTCAATGAATAATTTCTAATATGGATTATTATTTAACAAACCTAATGAGTAATTTGAAGTAGGATTCATGTTTTATAATGTTAAAAGCTAATTTCAAATAGGATTAGTTTTTATTAATCCTAATACTTTAGATAGGTTAATCACTAATCTCAGCACTCGTATGGGTCAGAGAACATGAATCACACTTCGGAACTACCACCAAAAACAGTGAATAATGATATTCACTTTACGAATAAAAAAAACCCAAATATTTACATAAAATATAATAAAAAATCGAACATAAAATTACCATAACAAAGATGAAAAGGCATGACAAAAAATATTAAAAAAACATTATGAATCATTAATCAGATTTTATTCATAAAAATAGTATATTAATTTGATATATCGAGAATTGGGTGTCTGGTATCAAAGGAATTATTTTTTAATTGGTAATCGTTGTGACCACCACAACTGAACACCATGATGTCCTCGACGTAGAAGTACTCGCTCCTCTAATGTCTGATTTTTTTTATGGGGTTAACCCACCAGGGCACAGGTCAATGACCCGCATGAGGGCCTAGGGGGGCGAAATTATAATAATAGTAATAGTAATAGTAGTAATAATAGTAATAATAGTAATAATAGTAATAGTAGTAATAATAGTAATAGTAATAATAATAATAATAGTAGTAATAATAGTAATAGTAATAATAATAGTGATAATAATAGTAATAGTAGTAATAATAATAATAGTAGTAATAATAATAGTAGTAATAATAATAATAGTAGTAATAATAATAATAGTAGTAGTAATAATAATAGTAGTAATAATAATAATAGTAGTAATAATAATAATAATAGTAGTAATAATAATAATAATAGTAATAATAATAATAATAGTAGTAATAATAATAATAATAGTAGTAATAATAATGATAGTAGTAGTAGTAGTAATAATAATAATAGTAGTAGTGCTCGAGTTCTGACGCAGGGACAGCGAGCACTACCGACATCAAGGATTTTTATCCCAGCCGCTTATCCATAACCTAGCTCGTGCTGCATAGGAGAACGAGAACGACAAGAGAAGGGCATGAGAGAATTCAAATGTTGACCAAATGCAGCTTCACTCCTCTAGTGTTCACAACCCCTGGTGGATGGGCCCAAGTGCAAGATGTTTCTACGCCAGACTCTTGAGCCGATTTCGAACAAACAGCAACCCAGAATATCACAGCCCGGATGAGATATCACTGTCCTCTCCTCCACGATCGGCTTTGCTCTGCCACAGAACGAGCTTCTCCGACAACTGCCGCAGATATCGACTAACAGGCTACAGTCACCGAATACACAGATCCAAGCTCAACTAATTAACACAGATAGGATAGTTTCGTATTAGGATATTTAATATTAAGGTAAATAAATGTAGGCGAAGGTGTGGCTATTGGGGAGGCTGAGCCCGTTAAAAAAAGTAATAAAAATAATAGTAGTAGTAATAATAATAATAGTAGTAGTAATATAATAAAGAAGTAGTAATAATTAAATAAATAATAATAATAATAAATAAGTAGTAGTAATAATAATAAGTAATAAATA
>NW_024749779.1:13484946-13739652 GCF_018991925.1 Homarus americanus | reverse complement strand
AGTTTCTTCCTATCTCCCTCCTAAACCTAAACTTATCCAACTTGAATACGTTGCTCTGAGTCCTATCCTGCTCGGATATTATAAGAATTTTATCTATATCCCCTTTATTGATTCCTTTCACCCACTTAAACACTTCTATCATATCTCCCCGCATTCTTCGTCTTTCTAGGGAATGCAAGTTAAGTTTCTTTAACCTATCCTAATATGGAAGGTTTCTAAGCCCCGGAATCATTTTTGCCATTCTTCGCTGCACCGACTCTAGTGAATTTATATCCATTCTATGATAGGGGCACCAGAACTGAACCGCATAATCGAGGTGCTGCCTGACGAGCGCAAGATATAGTTGCAATAAGACCTCTGCACTCTTGTTACTTACACTTCTATATATAAAACCCAATACTCTGTTTGCCTTATTTCGAACATTAACGCACTGTTTTCTAGGCCGTAAGTCCGGGCTTACAAGTACCCCTAGGTCTCTTTCACAAGTCGACTTCTCTAGGTTGATGTTGTTAAGGCTGTATACATTATAAGTATTTGTTCTTCCAATATTAAGTACGCTGAACTTGCTGGTGTTGAATTCATTTGCCATTTTTCAGACCACCCCTGCAGTTTATTTAGATCCTCCTGTAATGCATTTGCATCCCGCCCTGAATTAATTTGCCGCCCTATTTTGGTGTCATCCGCAAACCTGCTTATGTCACTGCTGATCCCAGTATCTAGATCGTTTTTGTAGATTATGAACAAGAGTGGGCCTAGTACAATGGATGACCTTACATGCCATCAGGTCGGGTCAATATCAATAACATGGGATCCACTAATCCACACACAACCTCCACCGAAAACGAAAGAAGAGTTCATAAGAAATGGGTGACATAACAGCAGGTCAGGTCAAAAACATGAGACCCACTAATCATCTATCCTTCATCCACTTCATGATATTTAATCTGAGAGAGTTATCATAACGGCGCTAGACTGAGTATAACGCGATACTTCATATAACGTCGACATTTCATAGTGAATGTCCACGTTTCAATTGTGGATATATATATATATATATATATATATATATATATATATATATATATATATATATATATATATATATATATATATATATATATATAACCACAAGGAAAGAAGAAAACACACAGGATTTAAGCGCTTTCGTGTAATTCATCTTCAAGGGTGATTACAGACTAGTCTGTACTCACTGAATTACAAAATCACCCTTGCACCTACAGTGATTTACTTGCATATATATATATATATATATATATATATATATATATATATATATATATATATATATATATATATATATATATATATATATATATATATATATATATATATATATATATATATATATATATTTCATGTAGATCCTCAAGAAAACGTGGATAAGATAAATCTTGATAAAATCACACAGGAATTTTAGACAAGATTAATGATATTGTCCCAAGTATCACATTCAAAATTGAAAAGAGAAATAAATGGATCCCTTCCATTCCTTGATATGTATCATGAGAAATGGCCACTAAATTTAAGGTATACAAGCCCACACAGGTAGACAGTTTCATTCACTTTTTATCAGATCACCTAGAGTCTACCAAAATGTCAGTTTTTCTGCTATATTCTTAAGATGTCTGCGTATTTGTGACTCTGAATTTAGTGACGATGAATTGAAACACATTCGTTCCATTACTACAGAAACTCAGGTACCCTTCTGTGTTTTGTTGATCGTTGATTTGAGGGCTAAAATCCCTTCATTCCTCTCAAACCAGGCAAAATTACTACGCCAGAATATTTTGTGCTCTGCCTACCGTAATGAATTTGTCCGGTTAGTTCGGTCCCTCAAGCTTCTAAATATTATTGTTTTCCATTATGACTCAACCATTACCAATATGTTAACAAGAAATGGCCCAAGTTTGAATGTAAATGGAAGTGTTTATTGTATATTCCATGTAGCAAATGTAATGAGAAGTAATTATGTAGGACAGACAGGAAAAAGCCTGCAGTTCAGTCAACAGCATAAGTATAATATCCAAAAGAACAAGCATCTGAAGAAAGCAGTGCCCTTGTTCGTTCATGTTAGGAATAATAATCATCATTTAGCCAAGGGAAATAACCTTAGAAGTGTTAAATCTTCTTGTGTCACAGAAAAGACTTCTGGTTGATGCTAGTTTGATTAAAATAAAATCAATAAACCTTAGTGGTAGTCCGATTTCAAAACTGATAATATGATCATAATTTATTTGTCAGTAGCCCCAAGGTTAAAAATGCTTTGACAGCTGATCTAGATGTCATGATGATTATTTAAAGGCTGATTCTACTTATTTTTTGACCTGACCTGACTAGTCACGTCACCCCCTTCTCTTAAGCTCCTCTACGTGTGTGTGTTGGTGTGGGGGTCAGTGGATGACATCATTATAAGAACATAAGAATGGAGGAAACTTTGCAGCCCAGGGCTATTGGCCCATACTGAGCAGTCCGTTTACACCCAACCCCTATTGCTCATATGGTACATCAACCTATCATTTTAGAGCAATTCAGCGTATTCGAGTTAATGATGATATTTGGTAACTTGTTCATTCATCACTACTCTGTTTTAAACCAGTGTTTACCTATTTCACGCCTAAATCTAAATTTGTCTAATTTTAAAACCATTGTTACGAGTTCGCTCCTGGTTGGATAAATTTAGTACCTTTGCTTGTATCCTTTAATTTTGGCCCTGCCTTCCCACTTATACAACTTTATCAGGTCGCCCCTCGCTCTACGTCTCTGAAGGGAGTGCAAATTAGATGCTTTAACCTGTCTCTATACTCAAGGTTCCTAATGCGAGTTAGTCTTGTCATTCTCCTCTGAATTCTTTCAGGATTCTATATCGTCTGTAATACGGTGACCAGAACTGAACTGCATAATCCAGGTGTGAGTCTCACAAGAGCAAGACAAGTTTTAGGGATGACCTCCTTGGTCTTGTAACTTAACACTCCTTTGTATGAACCCAAGTACTTTATTATTGTTGAGAGCAAAAACACATTGTTTACTTGACACGGTTCTACTTATCATTACTCCTAAATCTCTTTCACCAGTCCGGATTTCTCTATGGCATCGTTGTTCATCTGGTATCTGGTTTCCCTGTTTACATCTCCTATACTGAGTACTTTACATTTGTCACGACGTTGAATTTTCATCTGCCATTTTTCAGACCATTCGAAAAATTTGTTTAGATCTTCCTGTAGTTTGCAGAGTCCTCGTCAGATTTGATAACACATCTGTTTTGGTAGTAAATAAGCAGAATTTACTTATGTTGCCGTCTATGCCGATATCTATGTCGTTTATGTATATAATAAACAATAATGGTCCGATACTGAGCCTTGGGGGAACTCCACTTGTGACGTTCCTCGTGGGACTTAGTGCCGTTAATGCTCACTCGCCGTTTCCTTGTCTGTAACCCGCCCTAATCCATTTAAGGATGTCACCTTTGATGCCATGAGCTTCCTGCCTTTTCTAATTAGTCTTTCGTGAGACTCTGTGAAAGAGCTTTGCTAAAAGTCGAGATATACCACATCATAATTGTGCCCCTCGTCCACTGATTCGAAAACTGATGAAAAAGAATATTAATAGATTGGTTAGGCAAGAACGTCCGCTTGTGAAGCCATGCTGCGGAATCATTGATCAATCGGTGCTTTTCAGGTGATTTCGAAATAGAGTTTGAAATGATTGCTTCCAGTAATTTGCCTACTAGTTAGAGGATAGTGATCTATCCCCTTCTTGAAAATCAGTATTATTCGCTATCCTCATGTTTTTAAGGTCACCCTGTATATTTAAGCCTCTCTGTCCATATAATAGTTGCCCCTGAAGATGTCTTGAATAAAGACAAAGCTAAGGTGCTCGTTGTTTCCCTTTTCCGTGTGATTTTATCAAGATTTATCTTATCACGTTTTCATTATGGATCTACATGAAATATATATATATATATATATATATATATATATATATATATATATATATATATATATATATATATATATATATATATATATATATATATATATACAAAAGAAATAAATTCGTGGGGGTAGAAGTTACTGTTTTCATTTAAGATAGGGTTTATCATTATAAGATAGCAAAATTATGATTAAATAAGGTTCGGTGAAGTTAGGTGAACTTTTCTATTAAACTATTCATTCACGTATCTCAATGATCTGTTTGAGTAAGGTTTCTAATCAAAACTATGTATGTATATTTGTATACAGTATATGTATAATAATAATAGTAATAATAATTATAATAATAATAATGAATGGTTTATTTAAAACATGGCAGGTGGGAGGATGAAAATATACAGTTACATAATTGGGGAATAGGTCACTTGATTGACAAATAATATACAACTAGCATAAGTGATACAACTATGATATACATTAATAAAGGGAAGAGAAGGTCATATTACAGGGCATTTCAGAGGTCCCAGGCTCAGCTCTCGGACAGGCCCCCACTTATTACAGATCTAAGTCAGGTTGGGCGAATACTGATGTGTAATAAAATTATGTTAATGCACTTATTATTAAAAGTACTCTAGACAGGCTTCAATGGGTAAATTGTTGTTAAATTTTGAAGGAGAAAACCAGAGTGAAAAATACACTTAAAACAAATCAACATATTTACAAGAAAACTCAAGCACAAACATTACAAGGCAAAACAGAATGGTAACTTAATTTAAATTCCTATTAAACACCCTAAATATAATACCTAAAATCATAAGAATAACTTATCTGTTGAGTTGAATACAGGTCAGCCACATAGTAAAAAAAAAATATCGAGACAACACCATAAAATTGGGGAAGCAGCCCCGACACAGCAATCACTTTTAGGAGTAAAACTGACTCAGTCGGCTTTTCCCAACCAGAGAGGTGGATGGCGGGAATTTAAGGTCCTCTGATGTTCACCACCGGAAGACACAGTAACTATTCTAATGTCTGATATGCAGAAACTAGTTAATTAGAATAAATTAACTAAATAAATGCATTTTACATGTCATATTTCTACAAAATAGTCTTAATAATTAATTTAGAATATAATATATACAATACACCTGGATTTATATGAGCTCCAATGAAATCACCAATTGCTGATTAACTGGAAATCTCCTTAACCCAGAGACATCTCGACTAAGGATTCATGACAATTACGAGTTATTAATAATATTTACAATGATTTGGACTGGGCTGTTCTTATAGCAATTAGTTTATGCCCCTATGGGCAAGATGTGGTTGTGGTGTCGAACATTAATTCGCAAACGAGGGACCTCGGGTGGAAGTAGGAGCCGGTGTCAAAGATGGTGCAGAAACTTCTTAGCAAATTTACAGATGAGGTAGCGGTGATGATCAGAGAGAGCCGAGAGGGTCAGTGCAACGATCGCTTCTTGATATGTGAAGCAGGAGGGCGAGAGAATAATCTTGCATGCCCCCTTCTGTACTTTTTCTAGGTGTTTCTGTTGTGTGGCATTTAAGGAGGAATACCAGGCAGGGGAGGCATAGGTGAGCTTAGGAAGTATGAATGTTGATTTAGCACCGAGGAGCTCGGGCTGGAACTCCGAGGGACTTGAGTTGGCTGAGGAGGTGTAGACGAAAACTGGAGGATTTGACAATTGTACTGATGTGTGTTTTCCAATTTAGTTTGTTATCTATAGTGACGCCGAGGAGCATTGTGGAGTCCACAACCTGGAGTGCGTTAGAGCTCAAAGAAATGGAGGGAGGTGGGACAAGGTCAGAGGAGAGGTTGATGTGCATAACTATTGTCTCGGTAAGGTTTGTGGTGACCTGGTTGTTGGTGGCCCAGTTTTGAAGATTGTTCAATATATTCTGAAGGGCGGTGTAGTCGGGAGCTGAGTTGCTTGCACTTATGCCAGTGGCGGTGTCGTCGACTATTTCCAGCGAGCATCATTGATAAATATGTATGTATGCATGTATTTATGTATATATGTATGTATGTATGTGTATGTATGTGTGTGTGTGTGTGTGTGTGTGTGTGTGTGTGTGTGTGTGTGTGTGTGAGTTAGAAAACTATATCTTGAGCTTGTGAGACCTCACTTGGATTACGCAGTTCAGTTATGGTCATCGTACTACACAACAGATATAGAATCCCTAGAAAGAATTTAGAGGAGAATGACAAGACTAATCCCGGGCATTAGGAACCTTGAGTACAGAGACAGGTTAAAGCATCTGAATTTGCACTCCCTCGAGAGACGTGGAGTGGGGATCGATATGATCGAGTTGTATAAATGGAAATCGGGGATAAACAAAGTTTATATAACAAAGGTACTCATCATCTCTAACCAGTAGCTAACTCGTACTTATTGTTTTAAATTAAATAAATTTTGATTTAGGTGCGAGATAGGTAAACATTGGTTTTGAAATAGAGTAGTGGATGAGTGGAATAAGTTACCAAACTTCATCATTAACTCGAACACGCTGGACAGATTCAAATATAGGTTGGACGGAAATATGAGGGATAGGTGTAAACGGGACTGCCCAGAATGGGTCAATAGGCCCGCTGCAGTTTCCTCCATTCTTATGTTCTTATGCATGTGTAATTGTGTGTGTGTGTGTGGGGTGGTGTGGAAGGGTGGGGGTTGCATTTCAATCCCCATATCCTCCAACACATAAACATCCCTCCTCCTCACAGCAACTTTCGTCCATTTAAAACTTCCATTAGCGAAAAAAATTATGAATGCCAAGATTTATTGACACTTACCATGATATAAAAACTAGCAGTGACGGCCCATTTGGAAATTAAACTCCATCATGGTATGTCAAACCATCTAACTTGTTCCATTACTCTTTCCTGATGGCGACTACTACCAGGCCAAGAGGTAGTCTCTCATATGATTGGTGCTCACAGTTACCCCCCTAATCACCCAATCAACATTTCCAACATTCTGAATGGTATTTTACTTAACATATAGGAGGAATGACACTAATCTAACACGAAGTAAAGAAAATAAACTGATAAAGGGGAAATAATTACACCCTGACAGGGAGAGAGAAGGAAGTACTGACGGAGAGAGAGAGAGAAGGACGTTTTCACAAGGAGAGAGAAAGATGTCCTGACAAGGAGAGAGACTGACGTTCTGACAGGGAGAGAGAAGGACGTCCTGACAGGGAGAGAGAGAGAGAGAGAAGGACGTCCTGACAGGGAGAGAGAAAAGGACGCTATGACAGGGAGAGAGAAGGACGTTCTGACAGGGAGAGAAGAAGACGTTTTGACAGAGAGATAGAAGGACATCCTGACAGAGAGAGAGCAAGGGACTCCATATCAGAGAAAGAAGAACATCTTGACAGGGAGAGAAGGACATCTTGACAGGGAGAAAAGGGCGTCTTAGCAGGGAGAGAAGAGCGTCTAAACAGGGAGAGAAGGAGGTCTTGTCAGGGAGAGAGAAGGACATCTTGACAGGGAGAGAAGGGTGTCTTAACAGGGAGAGATGGACGTCCTGAGAGGGAGAGAAGGACGTCTTGACAGGGAGAGAAGTAGGTCTTGATAGGGAGAGAAAGACGTCTTGACAGGGAGAGAAGGACATCTTGACAGTGAGAGAAGTAGGTTTTGATAGGGAGAGAAAGACGTCTTGACAGGGAGAGAAGGACATCTTGTCAGGGAGAGAGAAGGACATCTTGAAATGGAGAGAAGGGCGTCTTAACAGGAAGAGAATGAGGTCTTTTCAGGGAGAGAGAAGGGAGTCTTAACAGGGAGAGAAGGACGTCTTGAGAGGGAGAGAAAGACGTCTTGACAGGGAGAGAAGGACGACTTGAGAGAGAAAGACGGACATAAAAGAGGGAGAGAAGGAGGTCTTGCCAGGGAGAGAAAAGGGCGTCTTAACAGGGAGAGAAGGAGGTCTTGTCAGGGAGAGAAGGGCGCCTTGACAGGGAGAGAAATAGATCTTGATTGGGAGAGAAAGACGTCCTGACGGAGAGAAGGACGTCTTGAGAGAGAGAGGACATAAAACAGGAAGAAAAGGAGGTCTTGTCAGGGAGAGAAGGACGGCTTGATTGGGAGAGAAATAGATCTTGCTTGGGAGAGAAAAATGTCCTGACAGGGAGAGAAGGACGTCTTGAGAGAGAGAGAAGGATATAAAACAGGAAGAAAAGGAGGTCTTGTCAGGGAGAGTAAGACGTCATAACAGGGAAAGAGAAGGAACTCCTTTTTTTAGAGAGAGAGAAGGACGTTTTAACAGGCATAAAATCAAGGTGAATTGTACTGTATAGATGACAGGGGACGGATACATCGTTCTAAAGAGACAATAGAATGGTAGGTAGGTAGGCAGTATGGCATAAAAAAGAGAAGTACTTGTGGTGATAAAAAATGAGGAAATAATATGTAAAACAAAACAAATAAAGCACTTTTGTCCAATTCTAATTTTTCAAATCAAGAATCAGTTTAGATTACTATTACGACTACTACTACTTTTTTCAAACGTGGCCTCCAGCCTCCCCCAATAGCCACACCTTCGCTTCCATTTTATTACCATAAAATTAACTATCGTAATACATCAGTAGTCGAAATCTGCGTCTGTTGCAGGCAATGGGGCCGATGCTCTCGTTCCCCTGAGGCAAAGCAATGCAGACCTAAGCATAGCGAGGGACAGTCGACATCTCAACCAGGCTGTAACATAACTTCTGGGCTGCTGCTTCCGTTCAGATAACACCTCTGCGAGTTTGGCGGAGAAGCATCTTCCACTTGGTCCCATCCCGCCCGAGGTTGTCAACACCGGAGGAGTGAAAGTGCCTTGATCAATGTTCTGAATTCTCACCCCATATGCCCTAATCTTGTCGTTCTCGTTCCTCCTGTGTGCAGTATCGAGAACTAGGTTGCGGTGACATGCGGCCATGGAATAAAAAATCCTTATCTAAAAAAAGGCTCGCTGTCCCCGCGTCCAGAATCCTCGACCTCTGACGTCCACACGAGCTTCGTTTGATGTGTTTGAAGTCCTGTGACAGAAGTTCTCACGTCCAACGGAAGGAGGGGCGGTTCCACCATGACGTCGTGGCAGATTTGCCTCAGTAAATTTGGTGTTAGATCCCTTTCTTCGTCATGCCTCATGCATACGAAGCTCCCTTTCCTGCACACCATGGCGTGGTCGATGTCATAAGATGAGTGGCACACGCATTTGGAGGGCAAACCTTCTACTGGCCTACCGTACTTTAGAGCAATGGCATCTGTGAATTCTTGTTTATTAAGGATGAAACCTTTTGCCCTTATCGGTAACGTTGTTAACCAGTTGTTAACCCACCTCTTGCGTTATAGTTATTTTTATTCAAGTTCTTTGGAAATTGCTGCAACAGTTGTTACAGTTTATCACTTTGGGTGTGCTGCCGTTATGTCATAATGGACCGTCGAATCTTGTTTAATTCGTTGGTACCCACCCGACTTGTTGCATTCTGAACTATTATATGCTCAGTGAGGGCTGCCGTGAGCTTGACAGAGTTCTGATGTTCTGTGGCAGCAAGCTCCTTTGGATAAGTCAATCCTATTCCTCCCGGTCTCGGTGATCGTGCTGGGGTTATATAAGGGCTTTTCTCTAGTGTTGGGATAAAAGCGACCTTGATGGCTTCTTCTAGAGGGTGGAGTAGGGATCCGATATCAGAGATAGTGCGCATCAGGTAATTCCAGCGATGCTTGACTTTATGGGTGAATGCTGCAAAAGCCGTAAGTGGTTCTGCTTTAGCAATATCAGACTACTACTACTCCTACTACTTTTTTTAATGGCCTCCAGCCTCCCCCAATAGCCATACCTTCCCCACCATTTTATTACCTTAATATTAAATATCCTAATACATCAATAACTATCCTCGCTGTGTTGAGTTAGTTGACCAGCAGATCTATGCGGCATTCAGTGACTGTAGCCTCATAGTCAATATCTGCAACTGTTTTCGGCATTGGGGCCGATGCTCTCAATCCCCTGAGGCAGAGCAAAGCCGACCGAAGGAGAGAAAAGGACAGTCGACATCTCATGCAGGCTGTAACATAACTTATGGGCTACTGCTTCTGTTCGGATATCACCTCCGCGAGTCTGGCGTGGAAGCATCTTGCACTTGATCCCATCCCACCAGAGGTTGTGAACACTGGAGGAGTGATACTGCCTTGATCAACGTTCTGAATTCTCTCCCCCAATGACCTTATCTTGTCGTTCTCGTTCCTCCTGTGTGCAGAATCGAGAGCAAAAGTAACGGTGACATGCGGCCATAGGATAAAAAATCTTGATGTCGAAGAATGCTCATTGTCCCCGTGTCCAGAATCCTCGAGCACTGACTTCAACACGGGCTTCGTTGGATGTGTTTGAAATCCTATGTTGGAAAGTCTCACTGTCCAATGGAAGGAGGGTCGGTTCTACCCTGACATCACGGCAGATTTCCATCAACATATTTGCTGTGAGATCCCTTACTTCATCATCCCTCATGCAGATGAAGCCCCCTTTCTTAATAATAATAATAATAATTAACGGTTTATTGAAAGAGCTTGGCAGCCAGAAGGCTGAAAATATACAGTTACATATTTGGGGAATGGGTTACGAATTACAAATAATATACAAGTGACATAAGTGACACAAATAAGACATATAGTAACTTAGATGGGGATCAGCTCAAACTACAGTTCATTTCAACATAGTGACAGTGTAGGGAGCAGTGTTTACTGGGAGTGAATACACTGATTTATTACATGTTATTGATAATTTTTACAATGGTTGGGACTGGGCCTATAGCGATCGCTGCTGGGTGTGGTGTCGAACAGCAATTGACAGGGACAGGTGAGGGTGTCGATGGTGTAGAAGCTTACCAAATTGCAGATGAGGCCGGTGATGGTCAGTAGAGTCAGGTCAGTGTTAGCGCTTCTGATATGGTAGGAAGGAGAATAACTTGCATGCCCTTTGCACTTTTCTAGGTGTTTACGTTGTGGCATTTAGGAGGAAGACCAGGTGGGGAGGCATATGAGTATGAATGTTTGTATACACTGAGGAGCTGGGAACCGAGGACTGAGGGAGGAGGTGGAGAACTGGAGATTGACAACTTCACTGACGTGGCCAATTGTTTGTTGTCGTGACGCGAGGAGCTGGAATCTACAACCCGAGTGTGTTCGACCTAGGGTAATGAGAGGGACAAGTCGAGGAGAGGTGATCATAACCATGGTCTTGGTTGATGTGACATGGTTGTTGGTGGCCCAGTTTTGGAGACTGTTCAATAAATCCTGAAGGGCGGTATAGTTGGGAGCAGAATTGTTGATGATCCCAATGGGACGTCGACATATTTCCAGCGAGCAGGGTTTCCTTAGGGCATCATTGATGAGCCACACACGCATTGGAGAGGGCAAATTCTTATTTGTGGGCCTCGTGATGTTACCAGGTCCCACCACTTTTTGATGTCCTCCACTTTTCCTGCTCCTGTAAGGTCGTCAGCATACGCCACTTGCTTGACCTCGGCTGTTTCAAATTTTATTGTGTGTTGGAGCATGGATAGGCCTATTGCATACATTGCAACAGGATCCCCCCCTACATTGTTCCCTCGGTTGACTGTATGATGGTATCACCTCTTAGAACCTTGTTTTTCACTATATAGAGGTTTGATGGTTTCCTATTGGAGTTTTCAACAAACATTGCAAAGCTTGAACACTTGATCTTGATGTTGTGCAGTGTGGCCTTGAGGTTAAGTATGTTGAATGCGTTTGAAGCGTCCACCAGGAGAACGGCCTCAGAAACACGCTGTTCAAATATCGTTCTCATGGCGTGAATGGCAGCTTTCCCTCTTGCCTGGTTGCCAGCACAGACCTGCAGGTTCCCTGCTGCTGCCCTAACATCATCCTTTACCACCTACATTATGCATTTTCCGATGATCCGCCTCAGCACTTCCCCCACCCCTATAGGCCTACATCCTGGATTCTTATCCAGAGGAATGAGGCGGCAGGCCGTCACAGCATGGAGCTGTTGGCAGCACGAGGATGCCAGCTTTCTTGCAAGGACGGCAATGGCAGTGCAGAGATCACTTGCTACGGGGCCAAACTTGTTAGTGCAGAGGATGACTCTAACCGTTTGCATGCGGACTTGTAGGGCCGGCACCTCCTCGAGTTTTCAGTGCCTTTTTCCACACCATCCCTCCTCTTATTTTCTCAAACAGGACAGCATTTGGTGGGATATAGTCAACCTGGAACCTTATGCTTTCGTCTTCACTTGCAGGGGGATGTTTTTCTTTCAGTTGTTTTAATGTCTCTCTGTTTATTGGCAGAACCGCACCGGGGGATTCCTCTGTGAGAGATCTTACCGCCAAACACACTTTTCCCACACGCAATTTGTTTCCAAGCTTTCTTGCAACGTCATCGGTTTATTGCTTTCCGTCTCCTGTAAATTTTAGTCTCTCCTGCAGTGATCTTGCTTCACACAGGAGATCATCATGGGCTCCATTCTGCCACATCGTCAATCTTCTCTTCATTGCTGCTGCATTTTCTTTGTGCTTAGTCTTTGCGTGTGTCCTCTGACAGAATAGATGTGGTATGATTGCCAGTATTTGAAGAGCTAAAGGGGCAAAGAAGCAGTCCTGGATGTACTCAGTTATGAGGCGAATCATCTCCCGAATCATTTCTTTGGTAGCCGCACACTTGGGTGGTTCAAACAGGTTAGCTGGCGACCACCTGAATTTCTGAGTAAATTTCTTTAACCCATATGTCTGCATTTTCCATCGACATTCCTCCCCCAATAGCCACACCCTCGCCGTCATTTTACCTTAAAATTAAATATCCCAAGACAAAAGTAGCTATCCTAGCTGTGTTGAGTGAGTTAAGTCGCAGATATATGCAGAATTCAGTGACTGTTGCCTCATTATCATCATCAGCGAACGTTGTAGGCATTGGGGCCAAAGATCTCGTTCCCATGAGGCAAAGCAATGTAGACCTAAGCAGAGAGAAGGACAGTCGACATCTCAACCAGGCTGCAACATAACTTCTGGGCTGCTGACTCTGTTCTGATAACACCCCGGCCAGTCTTGCGCTGAAGCCTCTTGCGCTTGGTCCAATACCACCAGAGGTTATGAACACCAGATGAGTAAAGCTGCTACTACTACTACTATTAATAATAATAATAATAATAATAATAATAATAATAATAATAATAATAATAATAATAATAATAATAATAATAATACAGATAATAATAATACAAACTCAATAATAAGCAGGGATAGCAATAAATCACGACACTTGCTATTGAAGGTGTCACTCAGCTCTCATGTAACAGTTGAAAGTGATTCTAGGCACCCGACTCAGGTCTCTGAAATATATTACTAGTCTTATTATATATATATATATATATATATATATATATATATATATATATATATATATATATATATATATATATATATCATACAGATGGAGATGGGAAGAGAGGAGTGTTAAGATTCCCACACGTTAAAAGGTGTTTGGTAATGCTACACAGGTTTACACTTTAAGTTCACATTTCAGGAGATTCGCACTTTTATTATCCTCAGTTGTGGAAGTAGAGGATGAAGTGTAGTTGCACTCGAGTCTCAGCACAATATTGACGACATTACGACGAAGAGTACACGAACCCATTAGCTATGATCTTATAAATATTGATCGGAAAAAACAAAAATAGGAGACTTTGAGAATTAACTTTTGTGGAGAACACTACAATAAACCAGTTATATATTTTTCTTGTCTCTATACTTTGCGGAGAATTATTCGTGCGACCCTTAGAGAATCCGTGGCTCAGTTGTACTGGCAACACTGCACCTCTCTCAGTACACCCGTGGTATATATGATTCATTGGTCATTCTCCATTGTTCACACATTATCCCGACGTAGTTTATCTAGCTTACAGTTCATGCACAATGGCTCGGGACTCACACTGAATGACTGGCCGTTTATAGTACACGACCCAGGGTTGATTTATTCATAGTTCACAATACACACTGGCTACTGCCCAGCACATGATGGTACTACTGGGAAATGTGTGGTAGTGACTTTGATACGTCGCAGGCGTGTTACAGACAGCAAGACTCGCGGCGTTACAACTTCATAGACGCTCGTGTGTGCGGGGGAGGGGGGGGAACTAGTACCTGATCAACTGGGAATGTGTTTACTCAAGCGATAATTTGGAGTTTTTACATGTAGCTGTCTTTTTTCCACATTATTATTATTATTATTATTATTATTATTATTATTATTATTATTATTATTATTATTATTATTATTATTATTATTATTATTATTATTATTATTATTATTATTATTATTATTATTAATATTATTATTATGTGTTTGAAAACATATAAATTCTAACTGAGAAGAGGAACTACATCTGTATCAATAAAGAGAAACTTTCACAGTGCCTAAACATTACTAAGAAAACTTTTTATAGAACTGATCCAAAGCCCACCCATGACCATAAGAATATCTTAATATTACCATTTCACAAAAATTTCTCACACATTCCTTTTCAACTAAAAACCTGAAACGTCAATGTGGCATTTAAAAACTCATGCACTGTTAAACAAATGTTAATCAAGAACTCCCCCAACAACACAATTGGTTGCATTTATAAAGTTCCTTGCAAGGAATGTAATATGTTTTACTTAGGCCAGACAGGTAAAGATCTTGCAACTAGAATTAAACAACACAAATACAGTGTGAGGACAGGCCAGGAATCCAATGCTTTGTTTGTTCATTTGAGGGATAATAAGCATTGCATTGACTGGGATAATGCCTCCTCAATATTACCTTGTAATTCAATTGATAGTAGGAACATCATAGAATCTAGTCTTATTAAACATACCGAAGCATTCAACATGAATTTGAGTAATGGCCTGTACAAACTGGACAATTTTGTAATTAAGAAGATTTGTAAGCAGGTGAGAAAGTTGGGTCACCTTACCCTCTGACCTGACCACCAACCGTTGTGTGCTATTTAAAGATTAGTAGGGTCATTACCTAATACCTGACCATTGTGGACCTGGTCTCACCCTCCTCTGTATATATACACCTTAGTATGTATTTCTCTTTAGTCTGTACTCACCCCTGAAAGGTGAATTACACAAAAGCGCTTGGGCACTTCGTGTTTTCTTCTTTCCTTGTGTTTATCAGCATATACCTAGATCACGCGCACCTACAGTGATTTACTTGCATATATATATATATATATATATATATATATATATATATATATATATATATATATATATATATATATATATATATATATATATATATATATATATATATATATATATATATATATATACACTTATATGTAATATTCAGAAATTTCAGAGTAATTTCGAATGCCCCGCCATTGGCAACACTGAGCGTTCAAGGTCATGGGAGGGAAGAGAGCGCTTCCTGCTCATAGCGAGAGATGGTGGAACTAGGCCTATATGATATTAAATGTAATTTACCGAATTAATAATGATGCGATTCATGAAGTAAGGGACTATTATTGAATTTGAAATTATTATAGATCGTTTATCAGTCTGAATAATGTTACGGGTGTCCCAAGGAGTTATTTAGTTAGGCGGAAAATATGTCACGTAGGCCTAAGCTAACGCCTTGAGAGACGCGACGCGGGCCCTCCCTGAGTCACGGAGAAGCATTCAGACATACAAGACGTCCCTGCGCGTCCGTCACAGAAATAGTCACGTGGCCTAGTCACCTGTGCTGCGCTATTGCAGTATAACAAGTAAGTCTCATTCAATCTCAGACAGGGTTTAGATAGGGCAGTGGTAAAGTTAACTAGAGCTAACAGTGAGTTCATTTCAGGGTTTCCGTCAGAACCCACTTGACCTGAGTTGACCGGAGTTGACTGCGAGAGATTGACTGCCGTTTGAGACTGCCGTTGATGATTGAGGGTGGCGATTGTCGCCATTGGACCGATCAGTGTAGGCCTGTCACTGTTTAGCGGGGTAGCAAAGGATCTCTTGAGTGAACGAGTGCTCCGACAACTAAAACGACACGGGACCAGCATCAGCAGTGGGTGATCAGTTCTTACCACTCGGGTGCACAACACCACATGTCCCGAGCAGCTTAGTGAAACCCTCTTGCTAACGGGAAGCTAAAGCTTCTCTCAACTGTACAAGGTCTGATTGGCTCACTCCCTTCCGCTTTATGGACGCACTGGGAGTACACTGAGGCTATCTGAGTAAACTAATGGTCACACACTGAGACCGTGAGTCTAGGTCTCTAGGAGATACCTAGAGGAACATTTTCCCTCCCTTATTACTGGTGTAGTTAATACCATTCCTCAGACTGATATTATCTTGACGTGTGTAGTTTAATAGTTCCTAAATAATTTTGATAGTATTGTTTTTGAATGTTTGTGTCATTAAGTGGAACCAGAGTGATACTGTGATTTGATTCTTTTAATGCATCTAATTTTTCTTCATAATTCTGATCTCAGGTATAACCTTGTTCCCCAGAGTAGTGGTTAAGTTAGGTTAGGAAGTGTGCATCTGTTGGGGTGATATAATTTTGTTGAGTGCCCTTAAGGCCTATTCATTGTAGAGTATTTAATTTCTTATTTTTTATTACCATTTCCTCAGTGACTGATATTATTTTGTTGAAAGCCCTTAAGGCCTATTCATTGTAGAGTAGTTAATTTCTTATTTTTAATACCATTTCCTAAGTGACTGATATTATTTTGTGAAAGCCCTTAAGGCCTGTTTCATGTGTGCAAGCAACATTTCTTAATACTTCAAATTTATTGTTGCCTGAGCTTCTAATAATTTCTATGTCATGTATAACTTTTATTTCCCAGAGTAGTGTTTTAAGTTCAAGTTAAGAGGTGCGCATATTGGTGTACCATTATTTGATTGTGTTTGTAGTGTTGGAGGGAATATAAGTGTCTAAATTTTACAGTGTCTCATTCATCCCAGTCACAGACGCTATCCTTCCACGGGTCACGGACAATTCATTTTGTTTAGTAGATTTAAGTGTTCTTGTGCTGGTTCGGGATTTTTCTCAAGGGGCGCTTCCACTGCCATTACCATCTTATAATCTTTAATAAACCCCAAGTCAAGTGAGAAAATAAAGTCCAGTAAATTCCGACCGGTTACATATATATATATATATATATATATATATATATATATATATATATATATATATATATATATATATATATATATATATTTCATTAGCCCAACAAAGCACGCGGACTTCTACATACAATCAACACCTCATCCCGCCAGGATTTGAACCCACGGCCCACGAGCCTATGACAGACATAGGCTGCATTGAATGAGCCAGACTAATGGATCCTCGCTTTTCGAAGCCGGATTTGGTAAAACGTTACTCTGACCACCTACGTGATACGGGTAGTACCCCCATTAAAGGTTTACGGCGCCATAAGCTCGTTGAACAGGCTTTGTGTGAAATATAACAGGACTGCTTTTAGTATCCTGGTGGTCCAGCGGTTAGTGTTCCCCGGTCACAGTCATAGGCTCGTGGGCTGTGGGTTCGAATCCTGGCGGGTTGAGGTGTTGATTGTATGTAGAAGCCCGCGTGCTTTATTGGGCTAATGGAATATATATGGATCCTCGTGTTTCGAAGCCGGATTTGGTAAAACGTTACTCTGACCACCTACGTGATACGGGTAGTCCCCATTAGAGGTTCACGGCGCCATAAGCTCGTTGAACAGGCTTTGTGTGAAATATAACAAAGTCTAGGACTGCTTTTAGTATCCTGGGTTGTCCAGCGGTTAGCGTCCCCGGTCACAGTCATAGGCTCGTAGGCCGTGGGTTCGAATCCTGGCGGGTTGAGGTGTTGATTATATATATATATATATATATATATATATATATATATATATATATATATATATTATATATAATAGGAGCTAAACACAAATCAAGGATGTTTCAGAAACTAAGATTATCTTTTATTGAAATATAAACTGTTCTTAACATATTCTTTGAATTACTGGTAAGTCGACTTTTCCTTTTATTTATGGTTTAATTGATAGTCAGACCCCTGTAACACCTTATCTGCCTGTCTCCATCACAGGTGTATGTAACCTGTGAAACTGTGTTCATAAACAACATGTTGAAAGAAACAATATATAAATGTTTCATCCTCTGGACGGATGTAATTAAAACAAATAAGGCTATTTATACATAGTATAATGTTATTAATGTATAAATTTATATCAGAAATTTCTGGTATTATTTCACGTAACTTTCGATTTTAATTAAAGTTCGATTCTCAATTTCGCTTTAGGACTCTGCCTCGCTCATTGATTCCGATACCTCTAAAGCCGACGTCAATAAGTTGGCGTAATTACAGCGCTCACATGAAAGCAGTAAGACCCACGCAACTACGGCCATCATAATCTGCCCGTGATGACCACCTAGACACACACACACACACACACACACACACACATATATATATATATATATATATATATATATATATATATATATATATATATATATATATATATATATATATATATATATATATATATATATATATCACTGTAGGTGCACGTGATCTAGGTATATGCTGATAACCACAAGGAAAGAAGAAAGCACGAAGTTCCCAAGCGCTTTCGTGTAATTAACATCTTCAGGGGTGAGTACAGTCTGTACTCACCCCTGAAGATGTGAATTACACACGCTTGGGAAATGTAGATATATATATATATATATATATATATATATATATATATATATATATATATATATATATATATATATATATATATATATATATATATATATATATATATATATATATTGTTCTTTTACATAGGGACAGTGAGGTAGTCCTTACGGTTCAGGCAGCTTGTGGCCGGAGGTTCATGGGTGGACTTAATGTATTATTTCTAGTATCATTTAAATGTTCAATAATTCCGCCGCTGATATAAAGTTATAGAACTTAATAAATCCTTCCTGACTTCATGTAGACTTAAGCAATATCTGCCTTATTACAAATTCTGGTTGGGAACTTTGGTAGCAAGATTCTCCAAGCATTGCTTTGAAGCTCAACTATGAACTAACCTGAGCAGACGTCGATGTGAGTTTCGCTAAGTATTGACACAATCTCTGCAGGATGGCCTTCACCAGGGAGGACGCGGACCTTGTTCAACATATCAAAGCAAATACCGCACGTGTTTTGTATGTGTTTGTGTGTATGTGTGTGTGTGTTAACGACGCTGTTTGAATAATTATTTTTATACTTAATACTGCCTTATGGTCACATTCTTCAGTTAATGGCCTTTACAGAATGCTAGTTTGGGCTCTGTTAGGCAGATAAATAACATACACATCATCTGGTGGAATTGGTGACCAAAATGGGAACCCAAAGACTAGAACGGTGGATGAAGGCAATACATAATGATAGGATATGAAGGTTCTCGGCAATTTATTGCAACTCTCCTACCCAGCTGTTGCACCACTGGACAAGGTAAAAGGAGAGCCAAAATGTGTGGTTGCATCCTGCGCTCCTGCCTTATTGAATAATTGGCTCAGCCATGCCAATATTGTTATTATTATCCACTCTGTATCTGCAATTTTTCTGTCGAAATAAACTGTTTGAATATCAATATCAATGCAATTCAACTCACGAACAGCCATCATTCAGCTGGCACACTCTCTATTACACTGGTCAACAGCCAAAATGGTTCACATATGAGATCATGCTCACACAACTAATTTCATATTGCTGAATTCGAATCTGATATTTGTTTTGTTCTATCAGACCAGGTTTTATAAAAAAATCAATAGGTACAAATATTTTATATTCCATCACGTGTCGTGCAAAAGATGAGATTATCTCATGTGACTGTGCTTTCATGACTAATTTCATACTAATGAATATTAATTGGATGTTTCATTCTACCATCAGACCTACTTTCTTAAAGAATAAAAAAAATAGTAAATATAGTAACATTATCGCGTCATGCAAGATACAATTTTAAACCTATCACAGATAAGCTCATAAAAAATTGTACCAAAAAACATAAGTTCAAATCCTTTATAATGACAAAATATGAAGTTCTAAAAGTGCTTCTGAACTTTACTCTTTCTCTTGTACAGCTTGCTCTCTTCTCGTTGCAGTGTCCAGCAATAGTCGCCCATCATGTTAGGACTGAATTGTCCCTGATATCTGCTCTCCATTATGGCGATATCTTGATGAAATCTTTCGCCGTGTTCATCACTAACGTCTCCAAGGTTACCTGGGAAAAATTCAATATGAGAGTGGAAAAAATGCAATTTCAAGGACATCCTTGCTCCCAATGCATGATAATTCTGAAGCATGGTTGTTACGATTTCTTTGTAGTTGTCAGCACGATAGTTTCCAAGAAAATTCTTTGACACATTGACAAATGATTCCCATGCTTTTTTCTCCAGTGGGTTCAATGTTTTGGTGAATTCGCTATCATTAACTAGAATACGAATTTGTGGTCCATTCAAGACACCTGCTTTCAACTTGGCTTCGGAAACCACACCACCTAGTTTCTGAGATAAGTATGGAGTCCCAGCACCGAATTGATCCATAGCTTTGATGAAATTTTTAGCCAAACTGAGCTTTAGATGCAGTGGAGGCAAAAATATCTTTTCTGGATCTACAAGCGGATTGTGAGCACAGTTAAACCTTCCAGGCGCATCTCTTGGTCTTGTCGGCCAATCCTTTCTCACATAGTGCTCTGCATCAGCTCTGCTGTTCCACAAGCACAAAAAGCACATGTGCTTTGTGTAGCCACTCTGAAGGCCCAGTAGTAAACTGATGACTTTGAGATCGCCACATATCTTCCACTGGTGTTTCTCATACTCTATAGCGGCCAACAGTAAGGTCATCCTGATGCGGTTGAAAACACCACAACAAATCAACACAAACTATAGAACATTGACATAGCAGTCATAAATGCGTCTCGGCGAAATTGCATTCACGAAGTTGGCTTTGTCATTCGCTATACCATATTTCACAGGTCAACCGAAATGAACGACTTACGTCATGCCTCCTTAATCAGTGCATAAGTCCTAACACTACAGTATATACAGAGGACGACATCAAGAAGGCCTTTTACGCCGACCATGACAGAGTGCTAACCTCTATCCCAGAAAAGGTAATGCTAGGTGACTTCAATGCCAGATTTGCCAGAAATGCTGATTTATGGCAGGAAACCATAAGGAGAATCGGACCTCCTACTCATCGGCAAGATGCGCTGAACACATCCTCACTATCACCAACACCTTGTTTAGGCAGGCCGACAAATTCAAGAGTTATTGGCAACACCCACGATCCAAGCATTGGCATTTAATTGACTGCACCATTGTCATAGAAAGAGACCGCGGGTGATTTGCTCATCATTAGTGCAGTGCGTGGCTCAGACTATTATGATATATCATCGCCTCATCAGAGCAAAACTCTTCCTCATATTGCCCCAAAACGTAGAAAGCATCAAGCCACCAGAAGCGGTTTCAACTCAAAGCCACTTGAGGGTCAGGAGGTGGAGCACACTTTCGGGGAGCAGCCCAACGAGGAGCTAATAAACAAGCCGACAATTAACAACTTGTATCTGGGTGCCAAATAAGGTACCCTGAAAACTGTGCTCATACAGACCAGTAGCATGACCCTCGGCGAGTCCAGAGGAAAACACTAGGATTGGTTTGCTGAATAGGACCAGAATTTCGAGGTACGTATACTTCTCTATTGTAAATGTTCTGCCGTCTTTGACTGGAAAAACGACCCTCAGTCTCAGAACAAAGCTGTTACTTTCCGCCAGCAGAAGGCACTGATTCAGTGCAAATTTCCGGAAACGAAAAAAAAACTAGTGGAGGACTAAAAAAAAGCACATGGAACACAAAATCATGCCAATCAATAATAGATGCGCAAATTTTTCAATTCCACCAAAACAATAATATTGGCGTGGCCCCGTCCGCTCATTCAGCGATAATACTCTAATTATTGACTGAGATAGTATCCTTTAGTATCAAGAGGTCTGAAAGTATGTACAATATAAGAATTGAAAGGTATAAAAAGAGTATTCAGGACGAAATTTGTATATATACTGCAAAATACCCCTTGCTATTTAAAAAAAATTTCGGATATGGGAATATTGCTATCAATAATAAACTTTATATTGCAATTGGTTCTTACATTATCGACTGCGGGCAAAATATTTGTATTTCTGTCTCTAGATATTTTCTTTTCATTTTTATGAAAGGCTTGGAATATAACACTGAGTGTGTACCGAAACATCAATAACCATAAATTTTCCTTGAAATGACCAAAACAGTGTTTTATTTGAATACAATTAGTTTTATTGCAACACATGGCATAGCTACTCATTAAGTTACCAATGCCACTTTCATCCCACCAAGAGTTTTGATGACACGACACACTGCTTCTCCTAATATACTTTGTAAAGTAATGAGCTAAAACGAAAAGTTATTTGGGATTGAAAAATAAAATCTGATTAAATACGTGTGCTACTTGGGTCATCATAGAAAATAATCATAACGATGTGTGGCGAAGAGGAGAAGGAAGTATGAAGTCGGTAATTTAATGACTTAACATTAACATCCAATCTTAATAATCATATTTAACCCAAGGAACTCTACTGTACACCTGAACTGTACACGAGGACGAGGGGAAAAATGAAGTGAAGAGAAAGACAGAGATATGGGATAAGATAAGGTAGGAACTGTTATAAATAACTAAAAAAATGGGTATTTTAGGTGAAAAGGGGCAAATTTACTGAAAAAATACCCCTTGATACTTAAAATACCTCCAGTTTTGTATATATTATGTCGAGCGAGCCAATGAGTTCGGAGTTGCGTTCTGGTGTCTTTTTCATCTTTTTCATAGCCAATCAGCGTGGCTCTGTGTGGCTATGAGCCCGCTATTGGGTCAAGTCCATTGGTGTGATGGCAAAACCAAGACGATGCCTCTATATTTGGAGTCATTTCGCATAAAAAAGGGAATATTTTAAGTGACAGAAAACACCAAAGAATGTTGGTGAAGGATTTGGGCGTAGTGGAAGGAGAAGTCATTATCTGTCATTGTGGAAAAGGAACATAATATCCACGAGAACTGACTTGGCCAAGGTGTGCGCCACTGGACTGTGGAGGGGATAATGTAAGGACAATCAGTGCAGACTTGTTTTCATAAAGCTTCCATGTTTATAATTTGTTACAATACTCTTCCTTTTTAAAAATGATTTCCATATTTATTTTCGTTTAATACATATAGCTTTATTTCACCTTTTTAGTCGATAGTTCAAATTCACTTTGCCTAAGTAAGAGTTTGAACATGGACCAAGAAAATATACTGTAAGTGAATACAAGGACAATGCAATTGTCAATACACTGTGTACAGGGCTGCACTTGACTGCCAATTTATTTGGCCCTTATGGTTCCTTTAGTAAAAAAAAATAGTGGTAAAGGATAAGAAATACTGACGAGCCCTCTTGTAGACTAAGTATTTTTGTAAATGCTGATACGCCCTTTGGAAGCTACGGGTAGGAAGGGTTACATAACTATCTGTCCTTCATAAATCTTTACTTTGTTGTTGTTATTTACCTGCAATTGACTCATCTTCACTCTGGTGACAATCTCTGTTAAAATTTCAGGTTTATAGAAAAAAAGAACTCTGATCAACTTTCCTGGTGATACACCAATCGAATATACTATAGGACTAGGCGTGTGTCTGTTTGTCTGTTTGTGTTACTGTTTTGGGCAGCCAAAAGGGCACAATCGTTTTTCATCAAACTTGGTGGAAAAATCGCAAACAATTCGGAGAGTGGAACAACCCTGGTCCCATGTCGATGGTTTCTTTAGGAAGGCATTAGTTAACAATTTTATTTACGATGGAAAACGATGCAAGTCTACGGACTTGACGCACCCTAATTAACCATGCAAGTCTATGGACTTGGCACAAACTCATTCGATGTACGCTGTCACGAGCGTTCAAACTCTCACAAGGGCACGAACGTGCCCGTGATCACTTGTATCTGCTATATTTCTAAGGTCAAGGTCAAAGATCAAGATTGAGTGCAGTTACTACCCAAAGTAGTTTTATCAGTATCCTCTGAAAATTCCAGCATGTTCTAGTGATATACAGTACAATACACCAGCTGTGGCACCATTTAAGGAGATTTTATCAAGATACTGGACTCATCTTGATAGAATCTCATTCATAATTATGAGTGAGTAAAATTAAGCAGTTTGTTAGAAGACTCATATTTATAGCACCATAAATATATATAAGTGGTCAATAAGTCACAGTGAATATAAATTAAAAAATAATTAATCAGAACAATTATACATATATAGCATCACAGTGTTACAGCTCACAGCACCGCTCCGGCCTGGTGGCTGCGACCTCCGTCATAACAGTATAAATATAACGTATACATAGAACCTTACAGGTAACCATAAAATAATCACTTTACGCCTTATAGGTAAAAACAAACTACTGTAACATGTTAGCTGCAGGTCACAGAAGGAATTTTGTTGTATAGAATACCTGAGTATTTTATACAACGTGATGCAAGATGGTGAAACTTTTTCATACTTTGGTTTTACTTATACATATAAACCGGTTAATAGAATGGGACCAGAATCGATGTAAAGGTAAATTTAGCAATACTGATGCAAATATGTACAAGAATAAATTTCATATGTTTATTGCATAAAGCTATACGTCTAAATAATGAGTAAATTTAAAGGTTTTCTTGCCGACACCGTCTTTCAGTACGAGTCTGTCACACAGCTTCTAAGCCGGAGTATCTCGCCGGTAGCTCACGCCTCCGGGAGTTCTGATTACGTGACACTCACCGTAATTGTCTTGACCTTGCCAGTCCACACCTTGGTCTCCGGGATTCCTCCTGACATGTCTTCCAAATACGTCCCTGTGTAGACCGAGACGTCAGGTAACACACTTGTAGGCTTGTCCCTATAGTTGTCCCCTCTGAAACAACGACACGTTCAAGCAAATCCCCACGAAGTCCCAAGAGAGTCTATGAAGGCAGTGAGTAGATGATCAAGTACCAGGCAGGTAGTGAGTCAGCAGAAATGAACACCGGGTCACTTGCCATCCTCGCTAAACCTCAAGGTGCATCCGGCAAATTAATCACAATGCCAATGACAAGGGAGTATTATGGTGGCGTGTTGAGCGATTAAGTGAACAATAGTTAACCATCTTTATGGCAGTTGGGATAGTTTTCACCATTTATTTTTAAATGTTACAGGCACTTATTACTAAACTTTGTAATTTTATAATTTACCACTAATAAGTACTAGAACTTCATAATAATGTATAAGAAAGGTATCAACATAAACTGTTACGTTATGTTTGGTGGACTGTAAATGAATTTAATCTACGGAGTCGTCACCGTCTCCGTTTCTTACGTGGAACTTAAAATGTTTGAAGTAACGAGTTTTATAACTATGTACTCGTTAGACTATTAACATAATATTCTAACAATACATTAATTTCTCAGGAGAACTATTACTTGTGGCGAAGCTCAAAGCTTTCTCTGTCATTTTTATTACAAACTTGAAGTAAGATACATGAAAAACAGTAAATCCATACTTCACTTTAACTCATCTGTAGCATGACACTCACCTCTTATACTAAATGATTATGTGAGTTGTGTCTCTGTGAATGCATAAAAAAGAAACCCATAATTTAATTTGCTTCTAAAGGTGAAGCAACTGAGTTTTTTCCCACAATGCCTCTGTGGCAGTCTCACCAGTCTGTCTTTAAGTCTATGTGAGTTTGTTAGAAAAGTGATGAGAGTATAAGATTTATAATATAGTTCACAGTCTTGTTCGTCGTTGTTACTTGGATGGAATAATTCTTAATATATATACAGTATACATAAATAAATAAATAAATAAATAAATAAAAAATATATATATATATATATATATATATATATATATATATATATATATATATATATATATATATATATATATATATATACCACAAGGAAAGAAGAAACACAACTTCGTGTTTTCTTTCCTTGTGTTATCAGCATATACCTAGATCACGCGCACCTACAGTGATTTACTTTATATATATATATATATATATATATATATATATATATATATATATATATATATATATATATATATATATATATATATTATTAATGTTGCTTTTAAGTATGATTCAACTATTACCAATATAATAATCAAGAATAGCCCAACCTTGAATGTAAATGGAAGTGTTTACTCCATTCCATGTAGCAAATGTAATGGTAATTATGTAAGACAGACTGGGAAAGCATTGCAACTAAGAATTAAACAGCACAAATACAATATCAGAACAGCATCTGAAAGCAGTGCACTGTTCGTTCATGTTAGGAACAATAAAATATAATCATCCCATGGATTGGGACAACAGCTTAGGTGTACAAATCATCATGTGCCACAGAAAGACTTCTGGTTGAAGCTAGTTTGATTAAGGAATTGAATATAAACCTTAGTGATGGTCAGTACAAAACTGATAATATGTTACACAAATATATTTGTCAGTGGGCCAAATATATTTGGCGACTCCCAGGTACGGTACCTGGACAGAACTTTTGTGGTAAAGATAAAAATAGGATGAGGAGCTGGGGTGGGGATATAGTTAACAGGATGGACAATATCTTGTCTGGTATTGGGAACAAACCCATTATCTGCTTTAGTGCAGGAGGCAATGATATTGGCCGGTGTAGCAGTGAGGAGCTTCTTGGTAAGTTCAAGACAGCTATAGAACGTATTAGATCTAAGGGAGGGATCCCAATCTTATGTGGTGGCCTGCCTAGAAGGAGAGTTGGCAATGAATGGTTGTCAAGGGCAGTTGGTGTCAACGGCCGTCTTGACAGATATTGCAAGTCAATATCAGTCCCATTCATTGACAACTGGGAAAACTTCTATGGCAGAAGGGACCTTTATGCTAGGGATGGGGTGTATCTGACTAGGGATGGGGTGGCAACCCTGGCTGGGTCTTTCGAAAGGGCAGTTCAAAAGATATCGAAGTCTTTAAACTGCTAGGGGGAACATATGAGCACGGGGGTGGAGGAGACTGCAGTGGGAACGGGTAAACAAAGTGAAAGGTTACAGGGAAATAGTGCTAGGACTTATGACAAAACTAAATTAGGCAGGAAGTTAAAACCTAAACGTGACAAAGAGAGGACACAGAACACGACTAACTTAAATGTATACTACGCAAACAGTAGAATTATGATAAATAAAATGGATGATATTAGGGCCTTGGTATGTACCGAAAAAATCGATATAATAGCATTCACCGAAACATGGATAAACCTAGACTCACGTAAGTTACCTGTCGAATACCAAATTCCATACCGATAGGCAGATTAGGAAAGAAGGCAGGGTATCAATCTATGTCAGGGATAATCTGAAGTGTGAAATAAATAAGGAAATCAAAACTGAGCAGAATACAGAAACAATTTGGATAGAATTAATCGATGGTAGGGAATAATTAATCACAGGAGTAATATATAGACCTCCTAATCTTGATAGAGTTAATGAGCGACTTATTTGGGACGAAATGCGCAGGGCTTCCATACATAGCAAAGTCTGTATAGTAGGCGACTTTAACTTTAGCCAAATAGAATGGACTGACCTTACGGGTAACTCAGAATCAGAGGAATATCTTGAAACGATCCAGGACTGTGGTCCTAAGTCAATATATAACCGAACCCACCCGGGGTAATAATATACTCTATTTAGTTCTGTCGAACAGAGAAAACCTCATTAGTAATGTCGAGGTAAAACGAACGAACTTGCAAACAGCGATCACAAAGAAAATAGATTCCAGTTAGAATTTCAGGACAGCCTTAAGGAAAATTCCACTACAGTCCCAGATATCAAAAAGGCAAACTTTGATAGTTTGAAGAGGCAGCTGAGAGAAGGGGTTTCACGTTTGGGGATGAAGTACATGACCTCACATGAGGTGACCTCACTCAATGTACCCACACAGGCGACCTCATCCTCCCCGGAGATTTGACTGTTGAGATGGACCTGATAACGAGATCTGAGGTTGATGAGTTCCACGACAATATAAATAGTAAATTACTTAATGCACAAAGGCAGAACATACCATACAAAAAACTCAGATGAAACAACAATGACCCTAAATGGATAAATAATTATTGAAAGAACATTATCTGACAAAGGAAGGCTATAGGTAGGAGAATAAATCGTGGTGAAGTTTACCTCCTAGATTACAATAAGGTATTGGCCGGTAGGGTTAAGGCCGAGATAAGAAAAGCCAAGAGAAATAATGAGCTGAAGATATCAAGAGAGGCTAAGTCAAACCCCAAGGGATTCTATCAAATGTATAAAGCTAGAACACGAGAAAGGATTGGACCAATACAGTCAGATACCTGCGAGCTAATTGATAACGATGGAGAAATGAGATATTTGCCAGAGTATTAAAGGAATCTAAGGTAGAGCTTAGTATGCCCTTAGCAAAGTTGTTTAACATGTCCTTAAAAACGGGTGTAATACCAGAATCCTGGAGAATAGCGAATGTAATACCGATTTTTATGAAGGGAGATAGATCACTATCCTCTATCTACCGTCCAATCAGTCTAACATCAATTGTAGGCAAATTACTAGAAGCAATCATTTTAAACTCTATTCGAAATCACCTGGAGAAGCACAAGTTGATCAAAGATTCCCTACATGGCTTCACAAGTGGGTGTTCATGTCTAACTAATCTATTAACATTCTTTTCATCAGTTTTCGAATCAGTGGACGAGGAGCACAATTATGATGTGGTATATCTCGACTTTAGCAAAGCCTTCGACAGAGTCCCCCACGATAGACTAATTAGAAAGGTAGAAGCACATGGCATCAAAGGTCATGGCATTAAGGTGATATTCTAAAATGGATTAGGGCGTGGTTACAGGACAGGAAATAGCGAGTGAGCATTAACGGCACTAAATCCCACTGGAGCAACGTCACCAGTGGAGTTCGGCAAGGCTCAGTACTTGGACCATTATTATTTATTATATACATAAACGACATAGATATTGGCGTTGACAGCAACATAAGTAAATTTGCTGATGACACTAAAATAGGACGTGTAATTAAATCTGACGAGGACTCCGCAAAACTACAGAAAGATCTAAACAAATTTTTCGAATGGTCTGAAAAATGGCAGATGAAATTCAATGCGGACAAATGTAAAGTACTCAGTATAGGAGATGTAAACAGGGAAACCAGATATCAGATGAACAACGATGTTATTGAGAAATCCGACTGCGAGAGAGATTTAGGAGTAATGATAAGTAGGAATCTTAAGCCAAGTAAACAATGTATATTTACTCGAAACAAGGCTAATAAAGTACTTACCTTCATACAAATGAGTGTTAGTTACAAGACTAGCGAGGTCATCTTAAAACTATATCTTGAGCTTCTGAGACCTCACTTGGATTACGCAGTTCAATTCTCGTCACCGTATTACAGAATAGATATAGAATCCTTGGAAAGAATTCAGAGGAGAATGACAAGACTAATCCGGGCATTAGGAACCTTGAGTACAGAGACAGGTTAAAGCATCTTATTTTGCACTCCCTCGAGAGACGTAGAGTGAGGGGCGACATGATCGAGTTGCATAAATGGAAGTCAGGGCTAAACAAAGGGGACATTACAAAGGTACTCAAACTATCTAATCAGAAGCGATCTCGTAACAATGGTTTTAAATTAGACAAATCTAGATTTACGCGCGAAATAGGTAAACATTGGTTTAGAAATAGAGTATTGGACAACTGGAACAAGTTACCAAATATCATCATTAACTCGAATATACTGGATAGCTTCAAACATAGGTTGGATGGATATTTGAGCAATAGGGGTTGGGTGTAAATGGGACTGCCCAGTATGGTCCAATAGGCCCGCTGCAGTTTCCTCCATTCTTATGTTCTTTGAAAGCATTGGAGTTAGATGTAGGATAGATGATTAGTGGGTCCCATATTTTTTACCTGACTTAACTTGAGTAGTCACTTCGCCCTTTCCACTTCTCACATCGCTCCTGAACCAAGAAGACCTCTCAACAAGACCTCCTGCTGGACCCGGAACTGTGAAGACCGCCCTCTCCCTTGTACCATTGTTGGCCATCTTCCCGGACCGGACCACCCACGACCGTCATCGTCCACAACAACTCACGAGCGTTCTCGGTTTATCGAGCATTAGCTTGCCCTCCCCACTGGTGGTGTGAGTGACCCACACTCCAGCTGGAGAGCAGTTATAGCGCGATATTCCCGGCGTGGTTTGAGCTCTTTTCCTTCTACTACTATTTTTCCTTTTTCGCTCTGGCCTAGGGACCTGCACCCTCAAAAGTGTATTCGTCCTGCGGTCCCCCCTGTAACTGTTCACCTCCCTCCCAGGAGATTGTGAACACGAAAGGGGGTTGGAGCAAAACCCTCCCCAGCCGAGTCTTTCCAGGAAAACCGTGATCGTGCGGGTCCACCTGGAAAGAGGGTAGCAATCCTTATCCTTCCCAAATAGGCACACTTAGCTCACGTCTATAAGTGAGCAGTCACATACACTAGGAAGTAGGCTTCCCCAATCGGGGCTCCGGGAGAGAAGCTCAGGAACCACTCTACGACCACCAGCCAGTGGGGAGTGCTGTAATTCCTCTGCTATTTACTCAACCGGAATAGGTAGGATCTAAAAAAAAAAAAAATAAATAAACCCGGTTATGGAGCGCGTACGCCCTCCTAACCGCGATCCCCGCCTGAACCGCCAACCTGACGACCCGAACCACGACAGGCTTCGCACAGAGAAAGCAGACCAGTTACGCGCCTTCAATGAAGCCCTGAAAAGTAGGAACACTGCCACCACCTCCAACAACTCCACCACCACTGCTACCGCCACTGAGGACAACTGGACGAAGGTAGAAAACAAGAAACGCCGACGTGCCTTTTCGGGAAACGATTGCCGTCAAGCAGCCCCCAAGGCACCCATCACCACCACCAGCTCACCTCCAACGACACTGCCAAAATTCCGGATCACGAAAACGGACGCAAAAACAACATATGCCGCCGTCACAGAGATGGAAAAGCTAAATCCACTGGCCAAGTTCTCAGTGCGGCCCAACCTAAAGGGGGAGATGATTATTCACCCCAAAGACAAGAACTCCGCCACCACCCTCGACACTTACCTGCAAAACACCACCACCGTTACTTCAACCAAGCTAGACCCCGCCCAGAAACTGATGAAGTCGGTAGTCCTCCGGTACCCAAAGGAACTACCTCTCGAACCCCTGGAGAACCACCCGAAGATCTTAAAAGCCGAGAGATGCTCTCCCCTGTCCGACAAGACGGCCACCACGAAACAAGTGCTCATAACGCACTACGGCTCACCCCCCAGCACCATAGACCTCAAAACCTGGGGGATCTACGAAGTGAGGCCCTTCGTCCCAGAGCCCCTGCGGTGCTTCAGATGCCAGAAATACGGGCACCATCAGACAAGGTGCACGTACAAGGAAATCTGCGCAGTCTGCGCACAGAAGCACGGCACACACTCCTGCCTCACCAAGTTGAAAAATGGGGAAAAAATTGCCCCCAAGTGTGCCAACTGCGGGGGCAAACACCACGCCTGGAATCCTGGATGCTCCGAGAGAACAAAGAGGGTCCAGGCAAACCGACCAGCAGCAAGACCGGCCCCCACCGCCTACACACCAGCCCCACCAAGTACCTTCGTGTGGGGAACCCAAAGGCCAAAACAACAAAGACAACCTCCTCAGCCAGTCAACACCCAAAGTGCAGCCCAGTTTCCTGGCCTCACTACAGCCACACCTCAGCCACCCAAGCAGCAGACAACGACAACCACGAGAAAGACAAAAGAAGCACACACCAAGGCACCAGAAGGAATGATACACGTATCAGACCTAGCCAAGGTACTGACAACCTTCGCGGAGGGCCTAGCCGGACTACTGGGCCACAAGATCCAACCCACACAGCTCCAAATACTCATGGGGAGCGTCCTCGGGCAAGTCGCCACAGCTCCAGCCACCTCAGTGGAGGAAGCCACGCCGGTCCGCACACGAGTGACAGCCGAGGTACACTCTACACCGAAGAAGGCCACCAGAGAACCCAAGATACCGACAGCTCCCAGAAAGAAACTGGACGTTTCAACTCCCCTGAACCGAACCACGGCCCAGAAGGCAAAAACCACAGAACACGAAGATATGAACCTGATCCAGCTGGAATCGAACTTGGACATCTCCATCGAGGACCACCAGAAGTCCCCGATGAAACAGTGGTGGAAAACATCAGCACCCTGAACATCCTAACATGGAATGCTCAGGGCATCAAAAACAAGAAACACCTCCTACAAGAAGCAGCAGCCAAGGACAAGCTTGACATCATACTGCTACAAGAAACACTTCTACAAGAACACCACTGTTTCAAATTCAGCGGTTACAAAACATACAGGAGGCATTTCACGCAGGCGTCAACAAGAGGATGTATGATCTTGGTCAAGTCAAGCATACCCTCCGCCGATGTCACGCAGCAATTTCCATGTGGGGAAAACATCGAGACACAGGCCGTCAAAGTAACCCTCCAAGAACGGGAATTAACTGTTCACAACATCTACAAGAACCCAAGGGGCTCACTGGAGGTTACTCAATTATTTGCTTCGGCCGCTGACCACGCCACACTCATAGGAGGGGATTTCAACGCACATCATCCCTTCCTAAGCTCGGCAAGCCCCACAAATGAAGACGGCCTACACCTATACACCACCTTTCAAGATACACCCGAGATCTGCCTCCTGAACACCGGAGAGCCCACCCACACTAGGGGAGGAAGGCTAGATCTAACCTTCGTCTCCAGTGCACTACAGCCTTCGGCCTCCTGGCAGATACACCCCACGCTGACCAGTGACCACTTCGCCACCCTAACAACGCTGAAGGTGAACAAACTCCCCACTCCACCCCCCCCGAGATGGAGATACAATACCCAAAAGGCAGACTGGGGACTCTTCAAGAAACACCTGGCTAAGTGGCGCGAAAAATCACAGCCGGCCGGCGCAGCACCCGCGGATGAGACAACCCTCCACCACCAATTGGTCGAGGCGTTTCACCAAGCGGCAGAAGAGGCTATCCCAAAAACAAAACCCACATCAAGACAGTACAATGATTACTGGTACTACTGTCCCAGGGTGAAAGAACTCAACCACAGAGTGAACATGGCCCGAAGAAACTACAGGAGACATCCCACGGCAACAAACAGACATCTCCTGCAAGTCATAGTTAAGGATACCAGGGAAGAGAAGGAAGAAATTAAAAACGTAAGCTGGCTCAAGTGGTGCTCCGAACTGAACGAGCACACCTCCCTTGGCAAGATGTGGGCCCAGATCCGAAGGGCATCTGGGAAGGCAACACCACCACCACCAACCCATCCCAACCCAGAAGAGGAAGCCGAGAGACTTGCAAAACTGTTCTCTGACCGAGCAGCAACGAAAAACCTCCCGAGACAGGCGGAGGAGACACAACGGCGTCTGCGACAGGTCAGACTCCAGATGATCGAAGAGGCCTGCAACAGTGAAGATGACACTGACAGACCATTCAACCAGCAAGAACTCCAGAAGTCGCTAAAACGAAGCAAGGACACAGCACCAGGGGCCGACAGGATAACCTACTCCATGCTTTCTCATGCCGGTACAGCCGGACACGAGGCTCTGCTGCAAGCCATCAATGCCTCGTGGACAGCACAAAGACTCCCACCGGAATGGAAGAAGGCAGATATACAGCCCATTCCGAAGCCCAGAGAACCAGACAAACCGAGGCCCATCTCCCTTCTCAGCTGCATAGCGAAGACGGGAGAAAGAATGGCTCTCAACCGACTCAAGTGGAAAGTAGGCAGCCCACACCCTCACATCTTTGCTTACACCGAGAACACCGGCACAGGCAACAACATCGCCGAGATACTCAGCACAGTGGACAACAAACCAGCTCTGGTGGTCTTCCTCGACCTGGAGAAAGCCTTCGAACTAGCAAATCCATTGGCCATTACAACTACGCTCGCTAAAAAAGGCGTCAAAGGAAGGTTGCTGGGGTGGATCCAGAACTACCTCACACAGAGAGAAGCACGAGTACGCTTTCAGGGAGCAACCTCAAGCTACAGGGTCCATGAAAACGGAACCCCACAAGGAGGCATCCTCAGTCCAATGCTGTTCAATGTCCTGATGGAAAATCTAGTCAAACTTCCCTTCAGACAAACAGCCAAGCTCCTATGCTATGCAGACGACTTACAGCTTATAGTAAGAGGATCGAACAGACTAGCCAACACGCAACACGCACTCCAACTTATAGAAGAGGAGTGCAACAGACTTGGACTCAAGATAAATCCAGCCAAGTCGAAAGCGATGGCCATCTGCACAGACACACCAGACAAGATGCTCTCCATACAAAACACGCCGGTAGTCTGGACCAACGCCCACCAGTGTCTTGGAATCTGGTTTGACCAGAAACTCACCTTCAAGCCGCAACTCGAGTATCTCAGGCACAGGACGAAGAGCAGACACAATATAATGAGGTCGCTCACCAGCAAATCCGCAGGAGCAAACCTTCATGTGCTCAAAGCCTACTACACGGCCGCCATCAGATCGCTGGTAGATTACAGTGCTCCAGCACTCATTGGACTGAGAGAAGACCAAATAGCTAAGCTAGAAGTCATCCAAAACAATGCTCTCAGGACCATGCTCGGAGCACCCATGTGGACCAGAATTTGCAATCTGCAAATGGAAACCGAACTACCACCCCTGGCAGTACGAGTCAAGCAGGTGACAGCCGGTCTCCTCGCCAAAATCTGTAGAGCAGACAAGCCCACAGTTGCCAAGATTCGAATCAGTGCCTCCCTCCACCTCGACCACAGAGTGCGAGGGGCCACCTGGTCGCACGAGGCAAGCGAGGTCATCCGACACCTGCAAGCAGAAACACTCGTCAAGAACAACCAAGACACACGAGACAATGGTTACGCTGTTCCTCCACCATGGAGCCCTCCACCAGCCACACTCAAATTTACCGACCTAGGCGATAGTAAAGCCAACCTCCAGAAGGAGGACCTCAAAAAAATAACTCTCGAAGCCATAGCCACCGAGACACCGGCTGATGCAGCATCATACTTCACAGACGGCTCGGTGGACCCAAAACATCATAGATCCGGAGCGGCCTTCTACACCCAAGGTCAGACCCTCCAATGGAGACTTTCCAATGACTGCTCCACCCTACAAACAGAACTGGTAGCAATCTCAAAGGCCCTACAACACGCTGCAACACAACACAACAAGTCCATCATAATTCACACGGACTCGAAATCGGCCATGCAGGCGCTGCAACACAGTCAACCAAGAGACAACGTCCACATCATCACCTCGATCCTCGCACAGCTACAGGAATTCCAAAGCCAAAACCGACCAGTCGTCTTACACTGGATTCCCAGTCATGTAGGGATCGGAGGAAACGACGTGGCAGACGAAGCAGCCAAGGCAGCTACACGTTCTAGTAGCGTACACATCCAAGTTCCAGCAAGTGTGCAACAGATCAAGAATCACCTCAGAAAGACTACCAAGCTCCACATCAAAAAGAGCTTCCTTCATGCACTCAACGCTGGTTCCCAATCAGCCAAATGGTACCTGGCGGCCACAAAAGGGGAACCACCTTTCGCTGACAAGAAAACTCCAAGACAAACCCAAGTCAGCCTTCATCGACTACGACTAGGGTACAAGTGCTCCTGGCAGATGATCGGAAATGACGTCATGGAATGCACCTACTGTCAGGAGCCAGCAGCCAACCCACTTGAACACTATCTCCTCGATTGCGAGGTCACACAAAGCCTCCGAAACAGAACTCAAATCTCCCAAGAAACACACACAACACCAGCGGCCACTCTAACCCGAAAGGCCCATACAGACCACATTCACCACCTACTCCGGGTCATCACACGATACCCACCACCCAGATAGCTTAGAAAGCATCCTCTCCCAGCAAGTGCGGACCCCAGTTCGGGGGGCGCGGCACTCCGAAGCTGACCACGTCCAAGAGTGGGGGCTGGTGGTAAGCATCCACTGATCGGGGGTCCGCTCACACTTGCAACCTGCAGTATCCCTCCAATCTGCAGGTGGGACCACCTCCAATCCCAATCCGGTCTGGCTGCTCCTGGAGCCCGTGTCGGACTACGGTCCGACAATCTCAACAACAACTTCGCCCTTTCTCTTGAACCCTCCTTGCGTGTGTGGCGGTGTTGGTGTGCGGATTAGTGGATGTCATGTTTATGACCTGACGTCATGTTTAGTAAGATCACCCTGTTTACTTAAGCCTCTCTCAGTCCATGTAATTCAGTTACCACTGAAAATGTCTTGAATATAGACGAAAGCTAAGGTGCTCCATTGTTTCCCTTTTCCCTGTGTGATTTTATCATGATATACTGTATATATATATATATATATATATATATATATATATATATATATATATATATATATATATATATATATATATATATCAACCTCACCCCGCCAGGACTCGAGCCCACGATCTTATGTGTGTGACCGGGGAACGTTACCTCTTACACCACTAGGATACTAAAAGCAATCCTAGACTTTGTTATATTTCACACAAGGCCTGTTCATCGAGCTTATGGCGCAGTGAACCTCCAAGGGAATTCCCCTTGCCTCTTAAGTAATCAGAGAGTAGCGTTTTTCCAAATCCTAGTGGTGTAAGAGGTAACGTTCCCCGGTCACACACACACACACATACATATGATCGTGGGTTCGAGTCTTGGCAGGGTGAGGTTGTTGATTATATATAGAAGTCCGTGTGCTTCATGGGCTAATGAAATATATATGGAACCGCGTGTTTCGAAGCCGCATTTGGTAAAACGCTACTCTCTGATCACTTAAGAGGCACGGTCAATTCCCTTGGAGGTTCACGGCGCCATAACCTCGATGAACAGGCCTTGTGTGAAATATAACAAAGTCTAGGCTTGCTTTTAGTGTCCTAGTGATGTAAGAGGTAACGTTCCCCGGTCACACACGTAAGATCGTGGATTCGAGTCTTGGCGGGTTGAGGTTGTTGAGATGGGTCAGATGCGCTGTTGTGTGTTGAGGGTAAAGTCTTTATGTTGACCGAGAGAGGCATTGATAACATCAATAACAACAACAGCAACAACATAAACAACTACAATGACAAAAACTTCACCATCACCACCACCACTACCAACAACAACACTATCACCACCACCACCAAAAACAGCAACGATAAAACCAACATTAGCAAAAACAGCATCAACAAAACAAAAACAATATGTGCAACAACAACAACATTACCAGTAACAGCAACAACAACAACAACAACATAAGCAACTGCAACAACAAAAACATCACCACCACCAAGAACAACAACATTGGCAACAACAACTACAACAACAAAATAACAATAACAAAAACAGCAACAATAAAACAAAAATAATAGAAATAATAAGAAGAAGAGCAACAACAACCACATAAATAATAGGCGTAACAACAACAGCAGGAACATCGTACAACAGCCACCCTGTGAACTTACTGTGAAGGCCAGAGGAGTAATTCTCTACCAGAACCTTGCGCGAACTGGCATACATAAACTAAAAACATTCTTTATTCATTGCACACACACACACACACACACACACACACACACTCGATCTCTCCATCTAAACTTCACCCAGGTCGACAACCAACAAGAATTACTATCAATATAAATACTACTACTACTACTACTACTACTACTACTACTACTACTACTACTACTACTACTACTACTAATAATAATAATAAACGGTTTATTAATAGAGTTGCAGCCGGTGGCTGAAAATATACAAACTTACATGTGATTCAGACATAATAATATACGTTCAATACATTTTGCATGCATGATTTCTACAACATACTTACAATATTATTAAATAAAAGATCGGTAATACTATGCAGAGGGGAACGCATTGATTGAAGGATATGTATGATATATCCTGGTTATCAATTTTGGTATTTATTCAACTGTCCTCAAAGCTAACATTTAGTTACCTATAGTTAATTGTGTTAGTGTTAAGGTGCAGGCAATGCTTGCTCCCTCTCGCTATCAGTTACTGCCGCTGGCTAGCTCTTGTGGTGAACAGGGAAGAAACTTGCACAAGTCCTCGCCTACCAGTACACAGCCTCTTCACCTTCAAGAGTCCTACTGTGCCTCCTCATGGTAACACTTTGTTACTGGGTGCCTCGTGGGTCCAGTCTACACCAGCACGGGATCTCGGAGCTGCAGAGAGCCACCGAGGGACGGCGCATAGTCCCACTGACATATGGACACGTCCTGGCGCCTACCAACCACTGCCCCGCTTCCTTGCGGATTAACATTGGTAGGTATAAGGCTAAGGGAGTAAACCTCAAACGAAAATTCTGTGGTGGAGCCTCGCATCAAGTAGACATGCTTACAGATCTCCAACAAGACCCCAACGGTGGAATAGGAGGAAGAGTTAACCAACATGGGAACCCAGCGACTACACCGGCGGATGACGGTAATGCATGATAGACAGGCTACTGGCTACTAAGGCAAAATCCAACAAACTAGGCTATCAGCAGTCCATTGCAACTCTTCTTCTCCCCAGTCGTTGCAACACTTGCACCATCACACTTCTCATCATCCTAAAAACCCCTATACCCTCAAAAGTCCCATGGCGATGGACAAGTGGTGACGAGGTCAGGCAGAGATGACTAACGGGAATCTCTACTCACAACTCTCCACATTGGTGGCATAGATAAGATGGCCGTTCATTCACTGGAATTTAAGCAGTGGTGCAAGCCGGTCCTGTCTATGCGACTGAGCAGTCGTAAACACAATCATAATCAAAGATCAAAGCAAACACAAGCCATACAACTTTTCATATGGTCGCTGCATGGAATGTCAGGACCCATCTGGATACTGGCACAAATGAGCATCCTGAAAGAAGAATTGCCCTTGTGGCAAAAGAACTGGCGAGGTATAACATCAACATAGCAGCCATTAGTGAGTCCCGGCTCCCAGACAAGGGTTGACTCACAGAACGGGGTCCAGGTAGTAGATAATGACGAAAATTACGATGTTATTTACTTAAACTTTAGCAAAGCATTTGACAGAGTACCGCATCAGAGGCTTCTGAGAAAAATTAAGGCTCATGGTATCAAGGGGAAAGTTTTAAATTGGATAAAATCATGGCTCACCGATAGAACGCAGAGGGTCAGCGTAGATGGTGTTAAATCTGAGTGGGGCCGTGTAACCAGTGGGGTTCCCCAGGGGTCAGTACTAGGCCCACTCTTGTTCATAATCTACATAAACGATTTAGATACTGGGATCAGCAATGACATAAGCAAGTTTGCGGATGACACCAAAATAGGGCGGCAAATTAATTCAGGGCAGGATGCAAATGCATTACAGGAGGATCTAAATAAACTGCAGGGGTGGTCTGAAAAATGGCAAATGAAATTCAACACCAGCAAGTGCAGCGTACTTAATATTGGAAGAACAAATACTTATAATGTATACAGCCTTAACAACATCAACCTAGAGAAGTCGACTTGTGAAAGAGACCTAGGGGTACTTGTAAGCCCGGACCTACGGCCTAGAAAACAGTGCGTTAATGTTCGAAATAAGGCAAATAGAGTATTGGGTTTTATATCTAGAAGTGTAAGTAACAAGAGTGCAGAGGTCTTATTGCAACTATATCTTGCGCTAGTTAGGCCGCACCTCGATTATGCGGTTCAGTTCTGGTGCCCCTATTATAGAATGGATATAAATTCACTAGAGTCGGTGCAGCGAAGAATGACAAAAATGATTCCGGGACTTAGAAACCTTCCATATCAGGATAGGTTAAAGAAACTTAACTTGCATTCCCTAGAAAGACGAAGAGTGCGGGGAGATATGATAGGAGTATTTAAGTGGGTGAAAGGAATCAATAAAGGGGATATAGATGAAGTTCTTATAATATCCGAGCAGGATAGGACTCGGAGCAACGGATTCAAATTGGATAAGTTTAGGTTTAGGAGGGAGATAGGAAGAAACTGGTTCACAAATAGGGTGGTGGACGAGTGGAACAAGCTTAGCAACTTTGTAGTAAGTGCGGGAACTCTGGAACGTTTCAAAAGGAGGCTAGATAGATTCATGGATGATAGAGAGTGGTAGTAACTCTCGACAGGAGCTGCCATGCACAGGCCAACCGGCCTATTGCAGACTCCTTATTTTCTTATGTTCTTATGTTCTTCTTCTGGAAGGGTAAGCCTGCTGCGGAGAGAAACCACATTTACGGAGTTTGCTTTGCCATCTGCCTAACCGAAATGCCTGTGGGGTTCAACGAGGGCCCCAACACTAGATGCAGGGGATGGCATCAAGGAGGCCTTTTATGCCGACCTTGACAGAGTGCTAACCTCTATCCCCAGAGAAGATAAGGTTGTGCTCCTAGATAACTTTAATGCCAGAGTTGGCAGAGATGCTGACATTTGACAGGGATTCAGAGGGAGAAATGGACTAGATCAGTGTATTCCCAACGGCCTACTCCTCCTCAGCAATGTGGTGCACACAACCTCATTATCACCAATACATCGTTTAGGCAGACCGAAAAGTTCAAGGGTTATTGGCAGCACCCAAGATCCAAACAACAGCATCTTATTGACGACTTTATTGTCAGAGAAAGAGATCGCCGAGATGTCCTTATGGCCCAGACCACTGCGACACTGATCATCGGCTCGTCAGAACCAAGCTATCACTTCACGTCGGCCCAAAACGGCGAAGGCAACAAGCTTCCAGGAGAGGTAGGTTTTAACACTAAGCGTCTGGAGGATCCAGCGGTAGCACGATCCTTCAGAGAGCAGCTCGAACATGGGCTGATAAACAATCCGACAAAAAACAACCGAAATCCCAATACCGAATGAGGTATTCTTGACTGGTTTGATGAAAATGACCCGGAAATCAATGTACTCATATATGATATACATTCTGGTTTTAACTAAGTGGCAGAACAATCCTCAGTCTCAAACCAAATCTGTTACAGACTACCTTCCACAAGAAGAATGCAGCTGCCCAGCGTGAACTTTGCAATCTAAATACGACTGGTTTAAAAATAAAGCAAGTGAAACACAAAAACTTACAGATCAACACATGATACGCGAAAGTTTCAATTCCACTAATGCATTTTATGGGCAAATCACTCATGGCGCCGATCCCCTATGCTGATCCGATGGCAACTCCCTAATTAATGACTAAGAAGACATCCTTCAGCGCTGGAAAGAGCACTACCATTCACTGCTCAACCGAAACACCGATGTGGATGTCCTGACAAACCAACAGGTCCCTCAGTATCCAGAGACGACCCACCTCAGCAAACCTCCATCCATGGACGAAGTTCCTCCAGCCACCAAACAGATGAAAAATATCAAAGACTCAGGGCCTGATGGAATCCCAGCCGACGTGTATAAAGCAGGAAGACCTCTTCTTACCAGCCTTCTCCACTGTTTCGTGGAGAATATATGGGAAAAGGAGGATATCGCCCAAGCTCTTAAGGACGTCTCCATCGTCAAAATTTATAAGAAAAAGGAAGACCAGTCAGATTGTGGCAACTACCACGTGATCTCAATGCTGTCCGTAGCTGGCAAGATTATTGCCCGAGTCCTCCTAAACAGACTTCTTCCTGAGGCGGAAAACATCCTCCCAGAATCTCAGTGTGGCATTAGACCATCACATGGCATAACTGATCTTTGCTGCCCGCTAGATACTGAAAAATTGCAGAGAACAGTGTCGTGACCTGTATATAGCTTAATCGACCTTACCAATGCCTTCGACTCGGTCAGCAGGGAAGCCCTCTAGCAGACCCTCAGCTTTCTTGGCTGCCCACCAAAATTTATCGCCGGTGTGAGGCAACTCTACGATGGCATGAACGGCAGTGTCCTGTGCAATGGCACCCAGTCTGAGTTCTTCCTCATCCAAACGGAGGTAAACAAGGATGTGTACTGGCACGAACTCTCTTTTCCATTTTCTTGGCTGCCTTCTTTTCTCGTGCCAGTGCCAATTTAGCCGGCGGGGTGGACATCGAATACCGGATGAAGGGTCTTTTCAACATAAGACGATTCCAGGCAGGGACAAAAGTGTCGGCACCTTCCATTACTGAATTTCAGTATGCGGATGACCTCACCTTTTTCACTCACACTGAACGTGACCTACAGGAGATCCTGAACACCTACGCAGATGCGTATGCATACTTCTGCCTTCAGGTGAATGTACGTAAGACTCAGATTCTCTTTCAGCTTGCCCCTGGTTCAGTCACATCTCCACTATCCATCCAGCTTAACGGTACTACCCTCTCTAATGCTACCCACTTTCAGTATCTCGGCTCCCACCTGTCCACCACTGCGGACATCGATGAAGAGATTCAACATCGGATCAGATGTGCATCTCAAGCCTTTGGCAGACTCCATACCCGTGTCTTCAGCTCTAAGGAACTGAAATTATCTACAAAGTTGTACGTATAACGAGCAATGGTCCTTCCCACCCTGCTATATGACAGCGAGACATGGATCACACACAGGAGGCACCTCATATCACTTGCGAAATTTCACCAACCTAGTCTATGTTCCATCCCCCGAGTTTTCTGGGAACACAAGAGAACAAATGCCAATATTCTCGCTGATACCAACTGTAGGAGCATCGAGGCTACAGTGTTACCCGCATGGACGACAGTAGACTGCCAAAGCAGCTACTTTACACACACCAAACGAATAGTAAACGTAACGCTGGCGGCCAACTGAAAAGGTATAAGGAAAGTCTTAAGACAAATCTGAAAAAGTGCCAAATCGATTCCATCACCTGGGAGTTGATTACTCCACACCATAATGCTTGGAGGAGCACCACACGAGAAGGTGTTAGTACTTTCGAGTTAGACTGAATGCAAACCGAGGCAGACAAACACTAACGCCGGAAAGATGCTGCCGCCGCCCCTCCCGCACTTGATGTAGCTCTCCACAATGTAAAATCTGTGGACGACCCTGCCGGTCCCGTATCGGTCTGTCTAGTCACCTCAGAGCTCACCAATGAAGGTGACATCCCTAAAAACTTATACCATTGTCTCATAGTTGGATGATCGTCATACTCGATTCAGAGTGTTAACAAAGTAGTAGTCGTATTAGTATGCATGATTGAGTGTATGAGTGTGTGTGTGTGTATAGATGTGTGTTTGAAACAAAACAATTAAAACATAAAGCTTATTCTCCTAACACGAAACACATTTCCTTAACACGGAACATATTCTTTCTAACATGTTGTACAGTATATTCTCCCTAACTTGAAACATATTCTCCTTAACACGAAACATATTCTCCCTAACACAAGTATATTTCCCTTAACTCGAAACATATTCTCCCTGACACGAAACATATTCTCCCTAACACAAGTATATTTCCCTGAACTCGAAACATATTCTCCCTGACACGAAACATATTCTCCCTAACACAAAGTATATTCTCCCTAACTCGAAACATATTCTTCCTAACACAAAGTATATTCTCCCTAACTCGAAACATATTCTCCCGAATACGAAACATATTTTCTTTAACAGGAAACCTATTCTCTTTAACTAGAAACATATACTACCTAACACAAAGTATATTCTCTCTAACTCGAAACTTATTCTCACTGACACATGACAAATATTCTCAAACATATTCTCCCTGATACCAAACATATTCTTCCTAGCACGAAATATATTCTCTCTAACAGGAAATATATTCTGTCTAATATCTCGTCTCTTACAAGTTTTTATTATACCCAGAATATAAGGTAAATTGTCTCTACAAAGCCTCATACTCTCAAACGGCTGTTTGGTGGGAGGGCTTTTTTTTTTTTTTACCCATGTGAGCTGACGAGGAATTTGGTGAGGCGGGTCGGATGGATGTTGGTGACGGGAGATGTACGGAGGTATGGTGAGGGGAGGTGGACGGAGAATGGTGACGGGAGATGGACAGAGGTATGGTGACGGGAGATAGATGGAAGATGGTGACGGGAGATGGACGGAAGATGGTGACGGGAGATGGATGGAGGATAGTGACAGGAGATGGACGGAGGTATGGTGACGGGAGATGGACGGAGGTATGGTAACAGGAGATGGACGGAGGTATGAGGGGAGGTGGACGGAGGACAGTGACAGGAGATGGACGGAAGATGGTGACGGGAGATGGACGGAAGATGGTGACGGGAGGTGGACGGAAGATGGTGACGGAGAAGGACGGAGGATGGTGACGGGAGATGGACGGAGATATGTTGACTGGAGATGGACGGAAGAGGGTGACGAGAGATGGATGGATGATGGTGACGGAGATGGACGGATGATGGTGACGGGGAGATGGTCGGAGGATGATGACGGGAGATGGACAGAGGTATGGTGACGGGAGATGACCGGAGGTGTGGTGACGGGAGATGGACGGAGGAAAAGTGATAATCATTTATCTGTTATTTATTCCACAATCACATATCATTAAAGGAGCAATTGATGAGTGCTCGGGAAGGGGGGTGAGGAAGCGCTGTCATTTAATTAATGCACTGAAAAAAAACTCCAATCCGACCATCCTCGCCTTGTTTATACAGCAGGGAGGCCCGCAGTGACCCCTTCCCCTCAAACACCTGTACCACCCCGATATCCAATCTCCACATGACATCACCAGCGACGCCCAGGTCGATAACAGATTTGTGGGATATTGCGGTCATATTTCCCGAGCCTGATGGTGATCGCAACCTTGGCAGCGTCTGGTGTAACAGGTGTCGTGCCAGCCTCAGTAACGTGCTATAAATACCCTTTCCTTGTTTGTGTGTGTTTGTTCTCAGGTGTTAATTCGTTTTAGCAGGTAGTGTCAGGGAGGTGTGTCTTTGCTTTGTTTTTGTTAATGATCTTAGTGACGGCTGTTGATCATGGTGTAAAACTGTTGTTAGCGTTGGTGGCGGTGATACTGGTGACGGCTGTTGATCATGGTGTAAAACTGTTGTCAGCGTTGGTGGCGGTGATACTGGTGACGGCTGTTGATCATGGTGTAAAACTGTTGTCAGCGTTGGTGATGGTGATACTGGTGACGGCTGTTGATCATGGTGTAAAACTGTTGTCAGCGTTGGTGATGGTGATACTGGTGACGGCTGTTGATCATGGTGTAAAACTGTTGTCAGCGTTGGTGACGGTGATACTGGTGACGGCTGTTGATCATGGTGTAAAACTGTTGTCAGCGTTGGTGGCGGTGATACTGGTGACGGCTGTTGATCATGGTGTAAAACTGTTGTCAGCGTTGGTGGTGGTGATACTGGTGACGGCTGTTGATCATGGTGTAAAACTGTTGTCAGCGTTGGTGGCGGTGATACTGGTGACGGCTGTTGATCATGGTGTAAAACTGTTGTCAGCGTTGGTGGCGGTGATACTGGTGACGGCTGTTGATCATGGTGTAAAACTGTTGTCAGCGTTGGTGATGGTGATACTGGTGACGGCTGTTGATCATGGTGTAAAACTGGCGGTGATACTGGTGACGGCTGTTGATCATGGTGTAAAACTGTTGTCAGCGTTGGTGATGGTGATACTGGTGACGGCTGTTGATCATGGTGTAAAACTGTTGTCAGCGTTGGTGACGGTGATACTGGTGACGGCTGTTGATCATGGTGTAAAACTGTTGTCAGCGTTGGTGGCGGTGATACTGGTGACGGCTGTTGATCATGGTGTAAAACTGTTGTCAGCGTTGGTGGTGGTGATACTGGTGACGGCTGTTGATCATGGTGTAAAACTGTTGTCAGCGTTGGTGGCGGTGATACTGGTGACGGCTGTTGATCATGGTGTAAAACTGTTGTCAGCGTTGGTGGCGGTGATACTGGTGACGGCTGTTGATCATGATGTAAAACTGTTGTCAGCGTTGGTGGCGGTGATACTGGTGACGGCTGTTGATCATGGTGTAAACTGTTGTCGCTGGGTGGCGGTGATACTGGGACGGTTATTCATCAAGGTGTAAAACTGTTGTTAGCGTTGGTGGCGGTGATACTGGTGACGGCTGTTGATCATGGTGTAAAACTGTTGTTAGCGTTGGTGGCGGTGATACTGGTGACGGCTGTTGATCATGGTGTAAAACTGTTGTCAGCGTTGGTGATGGTGATACTGGTGACGGCTGTTGATCATGGTGTAAAACTGTTGTCAGCGTTGGTGATGGTGATACTGGGGACGGTTATTGATCAAGGTGTAAAACTGTTGGAGTCTTCTCTTGTAATACATCTTTATCTCTTGGCCACTTAAATGAATTCTCTACATAAATAAACTCATTTACAATTTTACAAATAAACTATGACACAAAACTGGCTTATTGAATATAGCAATAAATTTTCACATGAAAACTAATATACTTCTTCCATTTCCTCTTTATTGTCTTATCTTCGTGTTTACGCTCCGTTTCTCTCCCATTCCTTTCCATACCTTAACTCCCGAATTTCCGATCCATTACGTTCGCTCTCTCGATATTTATCTATCCATTTCTAAGACAGGTCGTTCCCGTTCCGGCTCATTCCTACCACCTAATGGCCTAGCCATTCCCATCATACCATTCCTTTTCCTCGTCGTCTCCTTTGATTCCAACCTACTCCGATCCATTCCAGGCCATTCCTAATGATGCAATTATCTATTCTTGTCCTCCATCATAGTTTCTTCCAACCTTGCTCAAGCCCCGGCCATTTCTAATCAAGCATCTATCTATATCCATCCCTCTATCTCGGTTCCTTCTCACCCAGGTCAATTCCGGCCCCATTCTATTCCTTCCCGTTCCGTCGTTGTACATACATTTCCATCCCCTACCGTCCATTCTCCTTCCTCCAGCCTCTAATATTAGCTGCCCCCAAAACTCATAAGAACATGATATAAGACTGCTGGGCCAAAGTTTACATCACAGATACACTTTATTAGTACACAGGAAAGGGCCGGTGGTGGTGGCGTTGGGGATGGTGGTAGTGGTGGTGGTGGTGTTGGGGATGGTGTTGGGGGTGGTGGTGGTGGTGGCGATGGTGGTGGCGATGGTGGTGGTGGTGGTGGTGGTGGTGGTGGTGGTGGTGGTGGAGGTGTCAATGTTGGTGTCAGTGTTGGTGGTGGTGGTAGTGGTAGTAATGGTGGTGGTAATGTTGGTGGTGGTTATACTGTTGTTGTTGTTGTTGTTGTTGTTGTTGTTATTGTTGTTGTTACTGTTGTTGTTGTTGTTGTTGTTGTTGTTGTTATTGTTGTTGTTACTGTTGTTGTTGTTGTTGGTGCTGGTGGTGGTATTAGTGTTGGTGTTGTTGATAGTGTTGGTGATTATGGTGGTAGTGGAAGTGTCAGTGTTGGTGGTGTTGAGGGTGGTGGTAGGGTTGGTGGTGGTCAGGTGACTATGATTAACGAAGTGTGAAAGTTACTAGTCTATTGAGCTTAAGTTAACCTAATTAAATCCTGATTAACCCTAACCTAACCTAACCTAACCTAATCTGCTTTAACCTAATTTGACCTTACCTGATTTAACCAAACCTAACTTAAACTAACCTATTCTAAATTGCTCTACCTTAACTCATTTAAACTAGCCTAACCTAACCTATCATAACCTAACCTAACCTAACCTAATCTAACCTGACCTAACCTAACCGAATGTAGCCTAACCAACTCTAACCTAACCTAACTTAACCTAATCTACCCTAACCTAACTTAACCCAAACTAACAAACTAACCTAACCTTAACGTAACCCATTCTAACCGAACCTAGTTTCCTAATTTGGGAGGTAAAGATAAGATGTCAACATGATAAAGAAAACTAGAGCATTAATTTAGAAGCCTTTAATGGTAAAGCGATTAAGATAGCTTTATTTACTCCCTAGGAAAGAATTTAATTTCCCGGGCCATATTTACTCACTAAGAGTCAAATAGACCAGAGAGAAAGAACGTCTGAATATTTTAGCTGTATAATATATCTAAAAAGAGGAAATATTATGACTTTAAATTAACTGGAAGTTGTATAAGCTTTTGAGATAATCTCTCTCTCTCTCTCTCTGCATCGTTCTGTCTGTCTGTCTCAAGTGTCTCTCTCTCACTGCCTGACTCCCTTGTTTACAAACTTTGTATGGCCATAGACGTAGTAAATACAACATTTAATTTACTAAGAGTTTGCCAAAACTCTACTATCACCCATTAGCCTCTCTTTCTCTCTTTCTCTTTTTCTCTCCTTTGCTCTGTGGCACACACATACTTTCACTACACTTTCTCTGCTCTTTTTCACTACACACAATAGGGGGTTTCTTATCCCATATAAGTCTATTTATCTATCTAACTATCTATCTATCTACTTTCTCTTTCAGTGTCTGTATGTTTCTGTCTCCTACCCACCACTAAACGCTCACTCTCACGCCCATCGGCGAACGCCCACCTCTGGCGTTCACCAGGATGAGAGAGAGAGAGAGAGAGGGAGGGAGGGAGGGAGGGGGGAAGCGAGGTAGGAGAAAGTAAAAAAAATAATTCATAAGGTTAATACAGATAGAAAAAGAGATCCTGGTGAATTAAGAGCAGGTAAATGTCATGTTCATTTATGCAAGGTTGGACTGTGTGTGGTCTGGAGCGCCTCTGGTCTCTAGGTGACGGACCACCTAAAAAAATTACCTTCTTTGTCTTTCTATTTATGTCTTTATTCTCTTTGTCTTTCTCTATCTATGTCTATTCTCACTGTCTTCCTTTGTCCCTTTCACTTTTCTTTTCTATCTGTATTTACATGTCTGATTTTGTACCTCTCTCTCTCTCTCTCTCTCTCTCTCTCTCTCTCTCTCTCTCTCTCTCTCTCTCTCTCTCTTTAATGCCTTCTATTTTCTATCTCATATTACTCTTTTTTGGTCTTTTTCCATTCTGTATGTCTTCCGTTTCCCCTTCCCTATCCTCGTCCTCGCTCCCCTTCTGTACTTTCTTTTCTTCTTTTCCTTTTCAGTCCATTCCATAATTTCCTTTCTACTCTCACCTTTCTATTTCCTTCTCCTTGTCCTTTGCCTTTGTTTTCCCCCTCTCCCCTGCACTTTCTTTTTATTTTCTATATCGTTTCTAAATTTTCTTCTTCCTTCTCCTCACCCCTTGTTTTATTTTGTTTAAAACTTACTTTTGTTTTTTCCTTAATTTCTCCTATCTCTTTTCTCTTTTCCCTTTTTTTCACTGCTTTCTACTCGGTTTGTATTCTTTCTTTCTTTCTTTCTTTCTTTCTTTCTTTCTATCTTTCTCTCCTTGGTCCCTTGCTGCCTTGCCCTCTTTCTTTTATTTTATCTTTTTGGGTTTTCTTTTTATTTTCTTGCTTTCCTCTCTCTCTCTCTCTCTCTCTACTTCCCCCTCCTTCCATCAATCCTCCCTTCTCCTTATCTCTATTTCATTCTCTGGCTTCCTTCTTCCCCCCCCCCTACTTCTCTTTCTCCTCCTCCTTCCTACTCTTCCCCCATCTTCCGTCACCCACACTTTAGTTAGTTTCCTTCAACCTCCTCTTACTCTTCTGTATCCTCCCTTCCTCCCCTCTTCTTCCTCTTCTATTTTCTTCCCTTCCTCCCCTCCTCCTCTAGTGGCTCCTCCCTTCCTCCTCCTCCTTTTCTTGTGTCCTCCCCTTTCCTTCTCCCTCCTCCCTCTACTTCTCTCCCCCACATCATCTACACTTTAGTTAACTATAGGAAAGACAACGCACCTGATTAAGGGTGGAATTTCAATGCAATTTTAGTGTTATTTGGCTTCGTCATTTATACGTCATAGGAAGTCCGGGGTTTAGGATGTTACGTCTCTATTTTACGAAAACAAAGATGGCGGCATTATATATCTGAGACTAACCCCCTTCAATACGAGGATGCTAACTTTAATATTTTATTTGGCAAACATATTTTAATCAGCTCAGAGAGGAACCCGTACACAAGCGTTTGGGAAACTATCTCCACTAAGAAGGTAATATCAGCCTGCAACTCACTGTGAAAGTTGGAACACAGAGATATGAAAATCTACCTGGGGACACCCCGAGGACAATAAGGACGACAATTTGGACACTCCAAGGACAACAAGGATACTCCGAGGAAAATAAGAATAACCTAAAGGACTACAGTATGAGGACACCCTTACGGACACCTATACGACATTGAGGAAATCCTAAGGAACACCCGGAGAAAGAGAGTATAGTTAGGTTAGGTTAGGTTAGGTTAGGTTAGATTAGGTTAGCTTTAGATAAGTTAAGCTATGTTACATTTGCTTAGGTTCGGTTAAGTTAGGTTTATTTATGACTTGTGTATGTACAGTAGGATAATTTAGTTTCAATTAGATTAATTTACTTTATGTTATGATAAATTAGGTTAGGTTAGCTTTAAGCAGAATAATCTTCAGGTGAAATAAACCCAGGGGGGCAGACGACTCTTCATGTAATCGAACTGAAAAAAATACATCAATACTCTTAAGCTATATAGCAGAATCCTCAAGTCTATTTTCAACATTGAGGTAAATACCGATATCAGGAGGTGTATATACGGTATGGTCGGAGATATTATGTGGTAGATGTGAGACAAAAGAAGAAGGCACGTAGGAATCCAATCCCATTCACTTTTACGAGGAGTCATCCAGGCCTCCTAGGTGTAGGGTTTTTCCCTTCTCACGACTTTCTTGATCCCGTCAGATCGCTCAGTTATGATCGTGTTGTAGGAATCCATTGTTGTAGTCGCGCGCGCGTGCGCTCGCGTGTGTGTGTGTGTGTGTGTGTTAATTTAGATTTCAACACATACAGTAACTTCACAATATAGACACACACACACACACACGCGTGCGGGTTTTCTTGTGATACCAATTGACCTCCTGCCTCAAGAATATTAATTTGTCATACAGCTAAAAGTAAAACATTGAGTAATGAGGAACAACTGGACTGTCGCACTCGAGGGAATGATTTATATTGACCGAGGTGAAGAAATAATATATAATCATGAAGGGGTCTCTCACCTTACTTAAGGTAATATATTGGTGACCATATCTTACCCAACCTAAAATAACCTAACCTAACCTAACCTAACTAGTTTACTTCAATCTAACTTAAGATATCCTACAGGCAGCGTCACACTACCACTTTTTACACCAATTCTTCCATTTTCTGTCTTTTGCCATCAAGCCATCATATTTCCGAGAGCGTATCACTCAGACGAAACGTATTGTTTCTGCCAAGTTAGCTTACGCCTATATCAGTTGTCAAGTCAGTTAAATAGAACAAAATGTCGAGCTACGTATAACTAAATTTAATCTTAAAAATAATCAGTAATACATGTTTTAATGAAATGCCTGTTATTTTTTTCCCAATGGGTACAGGTCGTTGACCCATATCAGGGCCTGGGGAGTGGCGACATATATACTCGGAAAGCAAAACACCGATGACGTTGCAAAAAAGTTTGGAAACAAAATGCGTGTGGGAAAGGTGTCTTCGGCTGTAAGATCTCTCACAGAGGAGTCCTCCGGTGGGGTTCTGCCAATAAACAGAGAGACATTAAAAGAAATGAAAGAAAAACATCCCCCTGCAAGTGAAGAAGAAGGCATAAGGTTCCAGGGTGACTATATCCCACCAAACGCTGTCCTGTTCGAGAAAATAACAGGAGGGATGGTGTGGAAAAAGGCACTGAAGGCTCGAGGAGGTGCCGGCCCTTCAGGTCTGGATGCAAACGGTTGGAGAGTCATCCTCAGCACTAACAAGTTTGGCCCAATAGCAAGTGATCTCTGCACTGCCATTGCCGTCCAAGCAAGAAAGCTGGCATCCTCGTTCTGCCAACACCATGCTCTGACGGCCTGCCGCCTCTTTCCCCTGGATAATAATCCAGGATATAGGCCTATAGGGGTGGGGGAAGTGCTGAGGTGAATCATTGGAAAATGCTTAATGGAGGTGGTAAAGGATGATTTCAGGGCAGCAGCAGGGAACCTGCAAGTTAGTGCTGGCCACCAGGCTGGAGGGTCAAGACGTACCTGGCGCTCCTCTCGGAGCAGCCAGGTCAACTGTTATGTTGGCCCATACCAACTCCCTCCCCTGAACCCTCCTCCCCACCGGAATATCAACAAGTTCACGCCAGAAGTTACTATTTCATTTAGGAAAGAAATGGAACCAGTGTTAAACAGAGGTGAACAGTGGTGAACAGTGCTTAAGTCAGTGAGAACAACTCAACAGTAACAGTGGTACCCAAGTTGACCTTTCACACAGTGAGGTCCCAGGTACCCAGTGATAACGGCCCGTGAGACCCAACTACCAGCGATGTGTTAATCCGTCTACGATAGGAAGGCCTGGAACCACACCTCACTCATATAACACCATCTGTGAGGGAATTACTACACCACGTGAGGCCCCTCATAACACCATATGTGAAGGAGTTACTACACCACGTGAGGCCCCTCATAACACCATCTGTGAGGAATTACTACACCACGTGAGGCCCCTCATAACACCATCTGTGAGGGACCATTACACCACGTCTCACACCACCCCACGTGAGGCCCCTCATAACACCATCTGTGAGGAATTACTACACCACGAGGCCCCTCATAACACCATCTGTGAGGAATTACTACACCACGTGAGGTCCCTCCTAACACCATCTGGGAGGGAGTTACTTACACTACGTTTTTGTTGTTCAACACCCACATTAATCTGTATATTCACTGTATGTTCCTTTACCTTTCTAATGAAGGCTTTTGTTAAACAGCCAATGTATGTAATAAGTCATTTATGTCCAATGTATATTTCAGCCTTCGTGCAGAACTTTTTCAATAAACCGTTAATTGTATTATAATTATTATTATATTTGAGCAGCGTGATTGTGAGGCCGTTCTCCTGGTGGACGCTTCAAACGCATCCAACATACTTAACCCCAAGGCCGCATTGCACAATATTAAGATCAAGTGTCCAAACTTTGCAATGTATGTTGATAACTCCTATAGGAATCCATTAGACCTCTATAAAGTAAACAACAAGACTCTAAGAGGTGATACCATCATACAGTCAACCGAGGGAACAACGCAGGGGGGATTCTGTTGCAATGGCAATGTACGCAATAGGCCTATCCGTGCTCCAACACACAATAAAATATGAAACAACTGAGGTCAAGCAAGTGGTGTACGCTGATGACCTTACAGGAGCAGGAAAAGTGGAGGATATAAAAAAATGGTGGGACCTGGTAACATCACGTGGCCCTCAAATAGGGTACCACCCAAACGCCAGCAAGTCCTTCCTCATTGTGAAGACAGAACATTATGAACGGGCAATGGAGGTGTTCGGTGGAAGTGAGGTCAAAATAACAAAGGATGGTCAAAGACACCTAAGCGCAGTAATCGGCACAACGGACTTCACGACCAAATACGTAACGGGAAAAGTGAATGAGTGGGTTAGGGAAATCCAAGCACTGTCTGAGATTGCTAACACAGAGCAATATGCAGCTTTTGCGGCATTCACACCATGGAGACAAGCATAGCTGGAACCACCTGATGCACACTATCCCTGATATCGGACCCCTCCACCAACCTCTGGAAGAAGCTATCAGCGTCAATTTCATTAACAAATTGGTGAAACACCCTCACTTAACCCCAGCAGAAAGATCACTCCTTGCACTACCACCGAGACTGGGAGGAATGGTATTGACCAATCCAGAGGAGATTGCTGCCCCGGAACATCAAAACTCAGTTAATCTCACGGCAGCCCTCATGGACCACATAATAGCTCAGAAAGTAATAGGGGAGATGGATACCAGTGAAGTAAACAAGATTTGAAGGTCTATTACGCCATAACGACAGAACGGCCAAACTGATAAGTTGCAGCAACTGTTGCTGCAAGTACCAGAGAATTTGAAAAAAAAAGTAGCTATAGCGCAGGAGGTGGGCGCCTCGAACTGGTCAACTACGTTACCGATAAGGGCAAATGGTTTCAGTCTCAATAAACAAGAATTTACAGATGCCAATGCTCTAAGGTACGGTAGGCCAGTAGAAGGTTTACCCTCCCAATGAGTGGGTGGCTCTTCCAATGACGTCGATCACATCTTAGTGTGCAAGAAAGGGGGCTTCATATGCATGAGGCATGACGAAGTAAGGGACCTGACAGCAAATATGTTGAAGGAAATCTGCCGTGATGTCAGGGTAGAACCGACCCTCTTTCCATTGGACAGAGAGATTTCCCAACATAGGACTTCAAACACATCCAACGAAGCCGATGTTGACGTCAGTGATCGAGGATTCTCGATGCGGGGACAGCGAGCCTTCTTCGACATCAGGATTTTTTATCCCATGGCCGCATGTCACCTTAACTTAGCTCTCGATGCTGCACACGGGAGGAACGAGAACGACAAGATAAGAGCATACGGGGAGAGAATTCAGAACGTTGATCAAGGCAGCTTCACTCCTCTAGTGTTCACAGCCTCTGGTGGGATGGGACCAAGTGCAAGATGCTTCTATGCCAGACTCTCAGAGGTGATATCCGAACAGAAGCAGCAGCACAGAAGTTATGTTACAGCCTGGATGAGATGTCGACTGTCCTTCTCTCTCCTTAGGTCGTCTTTGCTCTGCCTCAGGGGAACGAGAGCATCGGCCCCAAAGCCGACAACAGTTGCAGATATTGACTATGAGGCAACAGTCACTGAATGCCGCATAGACCTGCGGCTCAACTAACTCAACACAACTAGGATAGCTTCTTATGTATAAGGATATTTAATATTAAGGTAATAAAATAGTGGCTAAGGTATGGCTATTGGGGGAGGCTGGAGGCCATTTAAAAAAAAAATAATATACTACTACTACTACTACTACTACTACTACTGCTATGTGGCCTCCAGCCTCCCCCAATATCCTCACCTTCGCCGCCATTTTATAATAATAATAATAATAATAATAATAATAATAATAATAATAATAATAATAATGTTAGTAATAATAATGATAATATTAATAATAATAATATAATAATAATAATAATAATAATAATAATAATAATAATAATAATAATAATAATAATAATAATAATAATAATAATAATAATAATAATAATAATAATAATAATAATAATAATAATAATAATAATAATAATAATAATAATAATAGTAATAATAATAATGTACATTATTAATATTATTGTTTGAAGAAGAAAAGGAAGAATACGAAGAACCAAGCATAACCATACAGCATTACTGTACATATTTGTTTTGAGCAGAACATTATCCAGAAGTAGTCTTGTTCAGTGGCTTGGGTGTTAGGGGTTGACGGTACCACGCTCGAGCAAAACTGGATTTCGGCCACTTCTTGTTTTCATAAACAATATCGCGCGTTAACGAAGATTTTTTTGGACGAGGGAAAAAATGAGTATGGTCCTCCCTGTGCATATTGTATGTATATCTTTTTAATTATTGTCTATGCATCTCTTTTCCTGCTAGAGTATATGTGTTTATATTTATTTATTGGTACAAAAGAAACCTGGATCCATAATAACCCAAACCTATTGCCAACACAATTCGGCCTCAACTATTCCTGACTAATGTTTCCTTTATGACTGTAATAAACTACCTGTGTCGGATTTGCATATATCATATCAAACATGAAATTATGATAACAATTCCTCTTGAATATGACAGTTAAGAGGGTTTTTCACATAGACGTAGCCTGTATACAGATATTGACTGCATACAGAAAATCATTGCCTGTATAGGGGAAAATATTGACCATATGCAGGAAGACGTTACCAGTATAGAAGAAAACAAGTGATCGTGGGCCCTTCGTGCCCAGTTCGCCATCCGGCTGACAGTGTACAGCCAGCGTAAATAAAATGGTTAATCAATGCCTTCCTAAAGAAACCATCGACATGGGACCAGGTTTATTCCACTCTACGATTTTTTTGCGATTTTTCCACCAAGTTTAATGAAAAACGATTGTAACGTTTAGGCTGCCCAGAACAGACACACACACAGACAGACATACAGCTAGTCCTATAATATATTACACAAGTGATCGTGGGCCCTTCGTGCCCGGTGGACAGTCCTGTGTTACAGTTTACCGAGGCGTGAAAGTTCGAACACTCGTGCTTGGCTAGTGCGCAACCGCCGCCCCGCTGACAGAGTACAACGACATCGTTTTCCAGCGTAAATAAATGGTTAATTAATGCCTTCCTAAAGACACCATCGACATGGGACCAGGTTTGTTCCACTCTACGATTTTTTTTTTGCGATTTTTCCACCAAGTTTGATGAAAAACGATTGTGCAGTTTCGGCTGCCCTGAACAGACACACACACAGACACACGGCTATTTCTATAGTATATTAGATAGATGGTCGTGGTTGTTATAATCATGGTCGTGGTTGTTATAATCATGGTCGTGGTTGTTATAATCATGGTCGTGGTTGTTATAATCATGATCGTGGTTGTTATAATCATGGTCGTGGTTCTTATAATCATGGTCGTGGCTGTTATAATTATGGTCGTGGTTGTTATAATCATAGTCGTGGTTCTTAGAATCATGGTCGTGGTTGTTATGATCATAGTCGTAGGTGTTAAAATCATAGTCGTGGTTTTCATAATCATGGTCGTGGTTGTTATGATCATAGTCTTAGGTGTTATAATCACAGTCGTGGTTTTTATAATCATGGTCGTGGTTCTTATAATCATGGTCGTGGCTGTTATAATTATGGTCGTGGTTGTTATAATCATAGTCGTGGTTCTTAGAATCATGGTCGTGGTTGTTATGATCATAGTCGTAGGTGTTAAAATCATAGTCGTGGTTTTCATAATCATGGTCGTGGTTGTTATGATCATAGTCTTAGGTGTTATAATCACAGTCGTGGTTTTTATAATCATGGTCGTGGTTGTTATAATCATAGTCGTGGGTGTCATGATCATAGTCGTTGGTGTTATAATCATAGTCGTGGTTGCTATAATCGTGGTAGTGGTTGTTATAATCATGGTCGTGGTTACTATAATCATGGTCGGGGTTGTTACAATCATGGTCGTGGTTGTTATAATCATAGCCGTGGTTGTTATAATCATAGTCGTGGTTGTTATAATCATGGTAGTGGTTGTTATAATCATGGTCGTGGTTGTTATAATCATGGTCGTGGCTGTTATAATAAGGGTCGTACTTGAGACTAACAAAGGTAGAATAAACCCCACACCTAATCTTTAATCGCAATAAACCCAGATTAACCTCACCTAATCAACAGGATTAGAGACCATCAGGATTGTACCATCAATACCGATACATTTCACACTGGATTAATAACAAAACATTTAATCACATTGTGTATTTTATTGTATGATATGGTATTGTATGGTATTGTATGGTATTATACTGTATTGTACTGTCACAGGAATAAGTATACTGTACACACTGTAGCTGTAATGTCCGAAAATGGTCTAGTAACGTTGAAACTGCGAATCCAGTCACATGATGAAACTCAGCTCCCCCCCCCCACCTGTTATCTCTAACTATTTTCTGTTCCCCCTTCTTTATTCTTCTATTTACTCATCTTCCTTCCTTTACTAATCCGAACAACATTAAAAAAAAGTAGGGTAAGAAGAAAGTGGGGGGAGGAGGAGGGAGCCGTAGATAACTGTAATCGTGGGCTGACAGCGTACAGAGAATGAGGGTGCGCCAAGTCTGTAGACTTGCATCGTTTTCCAGCGTAAATAAAATGGTTAATTAATGGCTTCCTAAAGAAACCATCGATACAGGACCAGGTTTGTTCCACTCTACGAATTTTTTTGCGATTTTTCCACCAACTTTGATGAAAAACGATTGTGCCGTTTCGGCTGCCCAGAACAGACATACACACAAACAGACAGACAGACTGATAGACACACGCCTAGACCTATAGTATATTAGATATTAGATGATGCCTGTATAGAGGAAGATGTTGCCTGTGTACAGGAAGATGCTGCCCTTATAGAAGAAGATGATGCCTGTATATAGGAATATGCTGTCATTATAGAGAAAAATGCTGTCTTTCTAAAGAAAGATGATTCCTGTATAGAGGAAGATGCTGTCTGTATAAAGGAGGATGATTCCTGTACAGAGGAAGTTGATGCCTGTATAGAGGAATATGCTGTATTTATAAAGACCCTGCCTTTATAGAAGAAGATAATGTCTGTTATAGAGGAAGTTGATGCCTATATAAAGGAAGATAATGCTTGTATAGAGGAAAATGCTGCCTGTGTACAGGAAGATGCTGTCTTTATAGAGGAAGATGATATCTGTATAGAAGAAGATGAAGCCTGTGTAGAAGATGCTGCCTCTGTACAGGAAGTTGCTGTCTTTATAGAGGAAGATGATGATTGCATAGAGGAAGATGATGCCTGTATAGAGGAAGATGTTGCCTTTGTAAAGGAAGATGCTGCCTGTATAGAGGATGATGCCTGTATAAAGGAAGACGATCCCTGTATACAAAATGATGCCTGTATAGATAAAGATGATGCCTGTATGGAGGAAGACGATGCCTGTATACAAGATATTGCCTGTATAGAGGAAGATGATGCCTTTATAGAGGAAGATGGTTACTTTATACAAGATGATGCCTGTATAGAGGAAGATGATACCTGTATAGAGGAAAATGATGTCTGTATAGAGCAGCGTTTCTCAAACTTTTTCGCTTCATTCCCCCCCATGAGGAACTCTCAACATCCTCGTGGCCCCCCTTCAGTTCTCTCCCAAGCCCCTCACAAACAATGATGAAAATAAACTCATTTGGTACAGTAATCTTCCTTATTTTAATGTAATCATTCATCAAACAGAATGCATATTGTTTCAGTCAGTCAACTGATTCAAGGTTGAGTCACTGATAAGGGACATTTCATGTGTGGGTCCACATGTAACCGGTTTCGGCTTTTATTCTTTATTTGAAGAAGTAGGGAAAAACAGATTCACATAAATAAGTAGTAGAAACTGGAAAGAGGACTCGAAGTGCGATCTCACTAAATTTTGGATATGACTGATACATTGAGCATCAGAATGCAGTCAGAGATTTTTCTTCATAGAGGTCTCTGACAGCAGAATTGTTCTAAGATTAAGGAATTCGTCTGAACAGGAACTAGACTCGTACATTCTGAGCGAATCCGTTGGAAATGAAAAACTAGCTGCTGCACCATACTATGTAAATTTCAAAACTGTACCGTATGGGTATTATGATTGCACACAATGACAAAAAAAAAAGATTTCTTCCCTCACAAGGCAAAGTAAGAAAAAAAAGTTGAATCAGAGTTTCCACATTTTCTCCAAACATATACTACTTACACTAGGCTGCCATGGCCCACCTAAAATCTTCCCGTGACCCCCTTGGGGGCCATGGCCCCAAGTTTGAGAAACACTGGTAGAGGAAGATGCTGCCTGTATAGAGGAAGATGATGCCTGTATAGAGGAGGATGATGCCTGTATAAAGAAAAACGCTGCCTGTATAAATGAAGATGCTTCTTTCAATAGAGGAAGATGATGTCTGCGTGCAGGAAGATGCTGTCTTTATAGAGGAAGCTGCTATCTTTATAGAGGAAGATGCTGCCTGTATAGAGGAAGAAGATGCCTGCATAGAGGAAGATGCTTCTCTCTATAGAGAAAGATGATGCCTGTGTACAGGAAGATGCTGTCTTTATAGAGGAAGATGCTATCTTTACAGAGAAAGATGCTGCCTGTATAGTGGAAGACCTTGCCTGCATAGAGGAAGATGCTTCTCTCTGTAGAGAAAGATGATGCCTGTGTACAGGAAGATGCTGTCTTTATAGAGGAAGATGCTATCTTTACAGAGAAAGATGCTGCCTGTATAGAGGAAGACTTTGCCTGCATAGAGGAAGATGCATCTCTCCATAGAGGAAGATGATGCATGTGTACAGGAAGATGCTATCTTTATAAAGGAATATGCTGCCTGCATACAAGATGAAGCCTGTATAGAAGAAGGCGATGCCTGTATAGAGTAAGATGCTTCTCTCTCTATAAAAGAAGATGATATTTGTGAACAGGAAGATGCTGTCTTTATAGAAGAAGATACTGTTTTTATAAAGGAAGATGCTGCCTAAATACAAGATGATGCCTGTATAGAGGAAAACGCTGCTTGTATGGAGGAAGATGCATCTCTCTATAGAGGACGATGTTGCCTGTGTACAGGAAGATGCTGTCTTTATAGAGGAAGATGCTGGATGTATACAAGATGATGCCTGTATAGAGGAAAACTATGCCTGTATAGAGGAAGACGTTGCCTGCATCAATGGAAAATGCTTCTTTCTATAGAGGAAGATATTGCCTGTGTACAGGAAGATGCTGCCTGTATACAAGATGATGCCTGTATAGAGGAAGACGATGCCTGTATAGAATATGATGCTGTCTTTATAGAGGAAGATGCTGTCTCATAGAGGAAGATGATGCTTGTTTAGAGGAAGATGATGCCTGTATAGAGGAAGTTGATGCCTGTATAGAGGAAGATGCTGTCTTTATAGAGGAAGATGATACCTGTATAGAGGAAGATGATGCCTGTATAGAGGAAGTTGATGCCTGTATAGAGGAAGATGCTGTCTTTATAGAGGAAGATGATACCTGTATAGAGGAAGATGATGCCTGTATAGAGAAAGATGATGCCTGTATAGAGGAATATGAGGCCTTTATAGAGGAAGATGATGCCTTTATAGAGGAAGACGATGCTTGTATAGAGGAAGATAATGCCTGTATAGAGGAAGATGATGCCTGTATAGAGGAAGATTATGCCTGTATAGAGTATGATGCTGTCTTTATAGAATAAGATGCTGTCTTTTTAGAGGAAGATAGTGCCTGTATAGAGGAATATGCTGTCTGTATAGAGGAAGATGGTGCCTGTATACAAGATGATGCCTGTATAGAGGAAGATGATGCCTGTATAGAGGAAGTTGATGCCTGTATAGAGGAAGACAGTGCCTGTATAGAGGAAGATGATGCCTGTATAGAGGAAGATGATGCCTGTATAGAGGAAGATGATGCCTGCATAAAGTATGATGCTGTGTTATTAAGGAGGAAATTGCTGTGTTTATAGAAGAAGATGATGCCTGTATGGAGGAAGATAAGGCCTGTATAGAGAATGATGCTGTCCTTATAGAGGAAGATGCTGTGTTTATAGAGGAAGATGATACCTGTATAGAGGAAGATTACTACCTGTTCTCCCACACATTTGTAACTCCTCCTTCACTAGTGGTGTCTTTCCGGATAAACTGAAAATTGCTAAATTTCACCCAGCATATAAAAAATCTGGGGAGAAAGGTCTCTTTAAGAACTATCGTCCCATATCAGTCCTCCCAGCCTTGAGTAAGATACTGGAAAAGTTAATTGACTAAATTCTTTCTGCAATGCCAATAACATCTTTACAGACTCCCAGTTTAGATTTAGAGCTAGAAGGTCGACTGATGACAGTCAATTCACAGTCGGTATATTCTTGGACCTCTCTAAAGCCTTCAATGCTGTCGACCATACAATCCTCTATTTAAAGCTTGAATATTATTGCGTTAGAGACCTGTCCCACAATTGGTTTACCTCATATCTGTCCAACAAGATGCAGTATGTCTGCTATAATAATCACCAATCTGACTCCCCGCCAATCTTGTATGGCGTCGCCCAAGGCTGCATTCTCGGTACAGTACTGTTTTTGTTTTACATAAACGACATACTCCACGCCCGCACTTATAAAATACAAATTATTTGCAGTTGATAGTAATCTCTATGCCAGCATCTCAGACCTCCATTCCTTGATGAGAACTATGATCACTGAATTCACTAAAGTCAGGACCAGGTTAATACGTAATAAACTGACCTCAAACCTTGAGAAAACCCAATACACGATCTTTCACAGAAGGAAAAACTTAACCCCCAGACTTGGACCGCTTGTACCATGGTAATACAGTCTTCAAACGCGAAAAACATACTAAATTCCTCGGAGTTATTGTTGATGAGAAACTTAACTGGAGAAACCACATACAAGCCATTCACAGTAAAGTCAATAAACAGTGGGGTATCATGTATCACACTCGACAGTCACTCACTCTCACAGCAATGAAAGAAATCTATCATTATCTTGTTTACCAACACCTTTTACACTGCCACACACTATGAGGGGCCTCTGGCTCTTTAAAAACAAAATCTCTGGTTACTGCACAAAAGAGAGTTGTACAAACAATGACCTACTTGAAAAACACAGATCACACAAACGAAAAATTTGCTATATTGAAAATGTTAAAATTCGAAGATATTAACACCTACTGCTGTGCCCTCTTTGTTTACAAATCTATTATTCACTTGCTTGACAATAATTATTTCCAGTTCCGGAACAATCAGAGATACATCTTAAGGCACCCAGAGCTACTAAGACTATCCCCCATGCGCTCCTCTCAGTCCCAGATCTCCATAAAATATCACTGTGTGAAGGTGTGGAACAACTTACCCCCACCCATCCGAGCAAAGACTATGATCACTTCCTTTAAATCATCTCTTAAAAAATAGCTATTGTCTAAGTAGTAATATTTCTTGTAACACTTACGACATTTACAGTAACTGATTTTATTGTACCATCAAAACCATTTAATCGGAAATTATCATGTAAATAAATAAGTAATTACCATTGCAATAAACGTAATTGCCAACTAGACAAAATCCTGACAGCTCTGTCCTCTTGTTCAACCTTATTACTGTACAACCCATGTTGTACTGCTTCCCCATTATACTTATGTTTTTCAATTCCACTGTAATTTATGTATATAAAAAATAAAAAATAAACTAAAAGAAAAATAATAAATAAAAAAAATTAATAAATATTGAAGTGATAATCGTGGTAACTTTATGAGATGCTCTTATTAACAAAATGCTATTGTACTATTCCAGATGATACTAAATGTTACATAATACTTCCTTAAGATAAATGTATAGTATATATCAGGTGCCTAAAAGAGAGCTCAGGTTCTCAACTGGCTCAGCCATGTTAATAATGTTATTATTATCCACTCTGCATCTGTGTTTTTCTGGCTAAATAAACTAATTCAATTCAATTCAATTCAATTCAATTCATTTCATTTGTATAGAGTGTGATGCTCTCTGTTTAGTGGAAGATGATGTCTGTACTGAGAAAGATAATGCCTGTATAGAGGAAGATGATGCCTGTATAGAGAATGATGCTGCCCTTTTAGTGGAAGGTGATACCTGTATAGAGTAAGATGATGCCTGCATAGAGGAAGATGATACCTATATAGAGGAAGATGATGCCTGTACAGAGGAAGATGATGCCTGTACAGAGGAAGATGATGCCCGCATAGATGAAGATGATGTCCGTATAGAGGAAGATGATGCCTGTATAGTGGAAGATGATGCCTCTATCTAGGAAGATGATGCCTGTATAGAGGAAGATGATGCCCGTTTAGATGAAGATGATGTCCGTATAGAGGAAGATGATGCCTGTATAGAGGAAGATGATGCCTGTTTGAGGAAGATGATGCCTGTATAAATGAAGACGATGACTGTATAGAGGAATGTCTTTATAGAGGAAGATGTTGCCTGTTTGAGGAAGATGATGCCTGTATAGATGAAGATGATGCATGTATAGAGGAAGATGATGTCTGTATAATGGAATATGATACCTGTATAGAGGAAGATGATGCCTGTATAGATGAAGATGATGCCTGTATAGAGCAGATGATGCTGTATAATGGAATATGATACCTGTATAGAGGAAGATGATGCCTGTATAGAGGAAGATGATGCCTGTATAGAGGATGATGCTGTCTTTATAGTGGAAGATGATGCCTGTATAGTGTATGATGTTGCCTATATAGAGTAGGAAAATACGAGTGTCATATTTATGGTGCTCAAAGTAGAGGACTTTAATTTCACCCCTGGTGTTTCTAGGAGACGGTCAAGCCATTGTGTGTGGCCCTAGCAAGATGTTAATGTCACTTAATCTACAAACTTTCTTCACGTTTCTCCTTTAAATGTTGGCATAAACCTCCCGTGAGACTTATCTCCTTACTTCCTGGAGAGCTTGGCTAGTTCTCTCTCTCTCTCTCTCTCTCTCTCTCTCTCTCTCTCTCTCTCTCTCTCTCTCTCTCAATCCAACTTTATCTCCAGCTCTATCTCTCTTTTTTCTCGTCTCCTTCTTTTGTTCTTCTCTCCTCGTTCTGTTTTTGTTCTCCTATTATCTGGAAAACTGAGCCTGATACAGCTATACGAATGTCATAATTGAGTTCAGCACATACAATTACACTAGAATCAGACTGTTTTGATCCAGAACCATGAGAATGTTTTTTTATGTTGACCAGTGTTAATATTATATTTGTGTGTCTGTACGCCTGTGTGTGTCTGTACGTTTGTGTGGGTCTGTGTGTGTCTCTGTGTCTGTGTGCCTTTGTGTCTTTTGCTCGGTGCGGCTGTGTCTGTATGTGTACATGTTTGTCTGTATGTCTGTACGTCTGTGTGTCTGTGTGTGTCATTGTGTGCGTGTTTCTGTGTGTGTGTGTATCTCTTTATGGTTACTTTCTTGATATCAATTTTATCTGTCTGTCTGTCTGTCTGTATGTCTGTCTCCCTCTCCCCCACTTCTACTTCCGCCTTTCTTCCTATTTCTTCCCTCTATTCTCTCTCTTCTCCCTTCTTCTCTTCTTCTCCGTTCTTCCCTCTTCTCTCTTCCTCCTTCTTTTCTGATTCTCCTTCCTCTCCCTTCTTCCCTTGCGTCCCTTTCTCTCTCTTCACCCTTCCTCTCTTTTTTCACTTCCTCCCTTTTTCCTCTCCATTATCTTTCTCCTTTTTCTCTCTTCCTCTTTCTCTTCTCCTTTCCTTTCTCTCCTTCCTTCACCCTTCTTCTCTTTTCCTCCCCATTCTCCCTTCTTCTTCTTTTCTCCCATCTCTTTCTTTCCCTTCCTATGTATTTTCCCTTCCTCCCTCTTCTCCCTCTCTCTTCTCACTTTTTCCTTTTCTCCCTTACTGTCTCTCTTTTTCTTTCCTCCCACTTTCTCTCCTTCTCTTTCTCTTTTCATCCTCACAGCATCTGCTCCTCCTCCTTCTCCAGGTCATCGCCACCCCCTCCTCTTCCTTTTCCTCTTCCTCCTTCTCCTCCCTCCCTTTATATTCTCTTTGCAGCTAATCTTCCCCCTCTTCCTCATCACAGCTCCTGACATTCACCCCTTCTCCACCGTCATCACCTCACATTCTTCTCAGATCCTTGACAGAGAGACAGATGTAAGAGAAGAAGAGATGAGAGAGAGAGAGAGAGAGAGAGATATGGTGAAAATAATTTACACATTATTAAGGTGTTGATGGCGTGATTGAGGACATCATAACACACTCTTATGGTGTTAATGGGGTGACTAAAGCCATCATACATACTCTTATGGTGCTAATGAGGTGATTGAAACCATCATAACACACTCATATGGTGTTAATGGGGTGATTGAGGCCATCATAACACACTCTTGTGGTGTTAATGGGGTGACTGACACCATCATAACACACTCGTATGGTGTTAATGGGGTGATTGTGAGCATTATAACACACTCACACACTATAAAGGTGTTAATGGGGTGATTGCGGGCATCATAATACACTATTAAGGTATTGATAGCGTGATTGCGGGTCATAACCAATTAGGGTCGGTGGTAAGTGAGCTTTCACAGGTTAAGTCTTAATCATCATTTAATATCCAACAGCTGTTTCAAGGGATATTAGCATATTATATCACACGTTACTAAGGACTAATTGCCCCTCTCTCTCTCTCTCTCTCTCTTGATGATTCTCATTTTCTTGTGTGTGTTTGTTTGCTGTTTGTGTTTTTCGTTTGAATATGTATGTTTGTATGTATGTATGTATGTATGTATGTATGTATGTATGTATGTATGTATGTATGTATGTATGTATGTATGTATGTATGTATGTATGTATGTTTAGATAGTTATAAATATCAGGTAGAGGAAACGAGAGAGATAAAGAAAAGACAGACAACACCCACGACAGACAGACTGAAATAGGCAAACAGACATAAACAGACACACGTCCAAAATTTAGAAGACAGACAAACAAACAAATAATAAAACTGACAGCCTTACAAATGCACAGAAACAGACCGACAAACATACAGAAACAGACAGATAGATAAACAGAGAGAAACAAACAGACAGAAATAGACATACATACCGACAAGAACAAGACATTGAACACCCACGACAGACAGATACGAAAACACTCCTTGCTGCCCCCCTACCACTCCTACCCCCAACCTCCCCTGGGCTAGGGTGGAGCATCAGTGACGTGAAACACAAAGTCGCTAATGAGAAGCTGACGAGAGACACCAATGAAAAGTGTCACCCTGGAGCGAGTATCTCTTTGCTCTTTTACCTCTTCTCTCTTTTATTAACTCTCCTGTCCTTCTAGGTGTTATTTCTTATTCTTCTCATTTCATGGCGTAATCATGCCTCTTGTTGTTTCCTTGACTATTAAGTTTATGTTTTATTTTTATCTCATCATTATTCATGCTTTAATTATCTCTCTTTGTTTCCATGTTGCTAACCTGACCTAACCTATTCTAACCAACTTAACCCAACCAAACCCCACCTTCCCCCTCCTAGGTAGCATTAGAGTTTTTAATCATAAAGTGAAATAAGGTTAGGGGGCAGGTCTTCATGTGATCCGAACAAACAACATCTACAGTAAGTAATCTAGGGAAAGATGCACTAAGTTTTTTCTTGCTTGTTTTGTAAAAGTTATGCCTAATTAAATTTTTTTCTAAAGCAATAAAACAAACAGACGTTAAGACAAACGAAGTGATAATCTCTCTCTCTCTCTCTCTCTCTCTCTCTCTCTCTCTCTCTCTCTCTCTCTCTCTCTCTCTCTCTCTCTCTCTCTCTCTCTCTCTCTCTCTCTCTCTCTCTCTCTCTCTCTCTCTCTCTCTCTCTCTCTCTCTCTCTCTCTCTCTCTCTCTCTCTCTATCTCTCTCTCTCTCTCTCTCTCTCTCTCTCTCTCTCTCTCTCTCTCTCTCTCTCTCTCTCTCTCTCTCTCTCTCTCTCTCTCCCTCCTCTCTCTCTCTCTCTCTCTCTCTCTCTCTCTCTCTCTCTCTCTCTCTCTCTCTCTCTCTCTCTCTCTCTCTCTCTCTCTCTCTCTCTCTCTCTCTCTCTCTCTCTCTCTCTCTCTCTCTCTCCCTCTCTCTCTCTCTCTCTCTCTCTCTCTCTCTCTCTCTCTCTCTCTCTCTCTCTCTCTCTCTCTCTCTCTCTGTCTTCCCTGATGCAATATATTGTATTTCATTTACTCACAAACATGAGTAATTTATCCATTCAAATTACATACAGCACATGCAGGCACAGGTACAGATACAGTTACAGTTAAAGTTACAGATACAGGTATAGGTAAAGATACAGGAACAGTTAATGTTACAGCTACAGATAAAGATACATGTATAGGTCCAGATACAGTTACAGATACTGTAACAAATACAGGTATATAAACAAATATAGGTACAGTTACAGGTATAGGTACAGTTACAGATACAGTTACAATTACAGGTACAGTTATAGGTACGAGCATAGGTACAGTTACTGGTACAGGGGGTAGAGGTAAATGTACACGAATAGTTACAGGAATAGGTACTATACAGGCCCAGGTGCAGATACAGATAGCAAGTACAGCAATTTCTCACCTTTGAAAGAGTTTATTAATCAATTATTCATTTTCTTCAAGTGAAAAAAGCGATACAAATATTTCAGATAATAATAATAATAATAATAATAATAATAATAATAATAATAATAATAATAATAATAATAATAATAATAATAATAATAATAATAATAATAATAATAATAATAATAATAATAATAATAATAATGGTTGCTCCTCGTGTAACGAGGATGTAACAACCACACCCAAAGTTAACGAGTTGAGTGACCCAGTGTCAAGGAATAGTCCGAGAAAACCAAAAAACTCGCCAACTGCACTGGGTTACCATTACCCCGGAGCACGATCAGCAAATCGATTTACATCCAGGTTCCCAATTACTGCTGGATAAACAGAGGCAAATGGCGTAAAGAATCATCATAGTTTCACCCTGCCCGATGATCGAACCCGAGTTCATTTGCTTGCGAGGCGAGCATGCTGACCATTATACCACAGAGCTACCTCATTAACTTCGAAGATGAGATTAGCTTATTGGCCCTGTGGTGGTTGACCCACTTGAGTGCAATTTACACCTGGTAAATACCTTTGCAAATTAGCGTCACGAAGCAAGATTATACTTGGAATAATAGAAAGAAGGAACAGCAATTGAATGTTGGTTACGTGTGAGGTTAGTATCTATGTGTTTGTCGTTATTATGTGAGACTGAGGACATAACGAGAGTGAGTGGTGAGTGGCTGAGGACACCAAGAGAGTGAGCGGATGAGGATATTAATAGAGTGAGTGGCTCAGAATATTAAGAGTGGCTGAGGACATTAAGAGAGTAAGTAGTGAGTGATCTTTACAGTAGTGACGATAATACCAAAAATTTAGAAAATAAGCTTCCTCTGTACACCTGAAGGTACATCACCAGGTAATGGTTAAACCATATACCACCTGGAGTGTCAACAGACAGAGTGTGTGTATGTGTGTGTGTGTGTGTGTTGCTCCAAAGCACAGAAGGAGTAAATGTTTTTTTTTTACACTTCCAATCACCTGAATCTCTCTCTCTCTCTCTCATAAACACATAAACTTCAATATTCTTCCTCTATTCTCTCTCCCTCATTCACTTTCTCTAATTCTCTCTCTCTCTCTCTCTCTCTCTCTCTCTCTCTCTCTCTCTCTCTCTCTCTCTCTCTCTCTCTCTCTCTCTCTCTCTCTCTCTTTAAATACTTCAACTTCTCTTCCTTCCTTCATTCCCTCCTCCCTCCCATTTACTCTTCTCCTCCTTCATTCCCGTTTTTATTCTTTTTCTTATACGGTCCCATTTCGTCTTACCTCCTCCTACTTCCCTATCCCCTTTTTATCTGCCCCTCCTTCTCTCCACTTTCCACTTTCTCATATCTTCATATTCCTTTCCCACTCTCTTCCTTACTCTTTTGCTTTCCTTTCTCTCCTTCTTTCCTTCTCCTCAATCTTATTTATTTCCCTTTCTTCATCCCCTGTCTTTCTATCCTTACCTTTCCCTTGTCTTCCTCTATTTCCTTTTCCTCCATCTTCCTTTCCTTTCTTCGTCCTCTCCCACTCTCCCCCATGTCCATCTTTCCTTCTCACCTTTACCATTCTCCCCTGAACTCGACCGTCATTGTTTCACTTGTCTCTTCCATTTCCTCTTCCCCACACCTCCCACACCTTCATAATCCACACCCACACCCACCACCTATCTCCCTGCCACACCCTGAACATCTCACTTGCGGCACCAACAACTCAACCATCTCCTTTCCTGCCACAACACCTTCCTCTGCCTCACCACCTCTCCTTGTCAAACTACCTACCCTAGCAAACCAGCTCCCCTGCCACACCACCTCCCCTGCCACATCACCTTCCCCAGGATACCCCAGCATACCATTTTCCTTGCCACACCACCTCTCTCCTCGTCCCACCACCGTCTCCAGCAAACCACCACCTCCCCTGCCATGCCACCTCTCTCTACCACACCACCTCTCTCTCTCTCTCTCTGCCACACCATCCCTCTTCTTGTCACACCACCTTCCCTAGCATACCACCACCTCCCCAGCCACACCACCTCTTTTTCTCTCTGCCACGCCACCTCCCTTCCTGCCACACCTTAAATGTCTGACCTGCCACTCTTCAAACATAAGAGTTTACACTTACTCAGCAATTTGTCAATATCGCTGTGGTGTGTTTATCGTACGACACGTGTCTACACTTACCCTTCACTCGCTCCTACACTTACATGTTTACTGTATTAGTGTATCTGAATTTATCTCGTTATTTTAGATTTTTACCTATTTTTTTTCTATTTCAGGTTTGTTTACCTATTTTACTATTTAAGTTTTTTTATTGCTTACTATTTCCATGTTTTTTTACATTGCATTATTCATAGTTTTATTATTTACCTCTCTATTATTTCTTCTACACTATTTCCCTTTCTTTATCTGTCTAATTTTACTCTATTTCACTATCTCCAATTTTCTTATGTTATTGATTCCAGTTTTATTCTTTATTTTCATCTTGGCTATTTCAATACGCCCTTTTTATTTTTTTTTACTATTTAATTTTTTTATTCCAATAGGTCACCACATAATGCTTTCCACACTTCTCTTATTTGCTACAGTAATTTACAATCAATCAAGACAGTGTACAACATTCATTAAGATGTGTTAGTGTAGGAGGTGAGAGAGAGAGAGAGAGAGAGAGAGGCGGGTGCGGGAGGAGAGACAGACAGACAGACAGATAAACAGATTTAATAAGCCCAGTGAACGGTTTGGTATACTGTATCATGATATAATGACATACTGTCATGACATCATACAACAACCGCCTTAATTAACCTTCTTCATTAGAGTTGCGGTAATTAATCATCCTATTCATTAAACGCGTGTAGAATGATTCATGTGGTGTGCTTGCGAATGATATGAAGTATTGTTTAAGAATATTTACTCAGATAATGTTAAACACACACACACACACACACACACACACACACACACACACTGATACAAATACATAATTATACAGTAGATACAAAGACAATATATGACTTAAAGCATCTATGCCACCGTCATACAAACATACTGTAATGTACAATGTATTCATACATATATTAATATACATAAATATATGCAGAGAGAGAGAGACAGACAGACAGACAGACAGACAGAGGAGAGACAAAGAGACAGAGTGAGAGAGAGAGAGAGATACATTCAAACATATATAATACATACTAATGTGCGCAGAAAGAGAGACAGAGACAGAGAAAGAGACAGACAGAGAGACAGTTAGGCGAACATAGAGAGAGAGAGCATAACTCAGCTATACGTGAGAGTCGACGCACCAGACAGTCATCAAGTATTCATGTGTAGAAGACCAGGCAGCGTCTCCCTGTTTGGTCTCATCTGCTTCCTGCGACTGTTGGCTCTCTCTTGACACAATTACTGTTTTCTCGTCGCTGTGAGTGTAGCCGACTCTGTTAACGGCATCACTATCGACGCATCTGTTAAAGTAATGATTGTCGACTACACTGTTTACGTCTCAATCGTTGTCGACACTGGTATTTGGTCTGTCAACGCTGGTGTTAAAAGTTTGACTTCAGCGTTATTACCGTTATTATTAAATCCTCAAAATAACACAACTTAAAGGTTTTCGCCCTCAATCATATCTTACAAACTCACTTAAAATACGATGGATTATATCAAAAAGAAAATATGTACACCAAATCACATCTCCAAATTACGATATGTAACCACGTATTGTAATGACTCACTTAAAACGACTAACTATAATAGTAAATGACGATCAATAATACATCAAAATACTGTACTACATGAGATTCCATCTTCCTCAAGTACAGTATAACGATAATCGCGTATATTTTCAGAATCGACGAGTCAGTGTTGGTACGTGTAAAACTCTTTCCATTTTCTGTGGGTTTCACAGCAGCAATTATCAGACTTGTGATTCTCTATTTCATCTCTGCTGTCTTCTCCAGAGGTAGGTAAATAGGCGTGCCTCTGAGGGAGTGATGGTGGTGGTGGTGGCGGCGGTGGTGGTAAAATAGGAGGAAATGGTCAAATAGGAAGATGGGGCGGAGGAGGAGGAAGAGAGGGGAAGAGAAGAATGAGGAGAAAGAAAGAGGAGGAAGAGGATGAGGAGGTGGGTGATAGAAAAGGTATAGTGTTCAAAGAGGAGGGTGGGGTGAAGGATGATATGGAGAAGGAGAAGGGGGAAGAAAAGAAGGAGGAGGAGAAGGAGGAACAAGATGTCACGGTGGAGAAGGAAGTGGCGATCAAGGAGGATGAAGCGTAGGGGAAGACAATAGTGGAGGAGCGGGATGAAGAAATAGTGGAGGAACAGCAGCAGTAACAGGACTAAGTAATAGATACAACAGATATATCCCACCTAACTATATACACAGTACAGTACATATACCACTTTATACCACCTTATCACCCACAACACTGAAAGGTTCCATTACCACGTCAGTATATTTCCAAAACTAGCCACATAAACCGTGAGAATTACTGAGCAAAGAAAAAACTACAATAAAAAGGGTAATCCAGCGAGCATGCGTGACAGAGCACCATTCAACTGGGGTCAATTTCAACTTTTAATGATTTTTTCTCTGTTTCTCAGCTTAATCTCCTTCACAAACCAGCTTGATTTAGTGCGCATTTTCACTCGTCGCCAGTGACTGTGAGACAGACAGACAGATAGACAGACAGACAAACAGACATACAGACAGACAGAGAGACTGATAGATTGATTGATAGATAGATAGATAGATAGATAGATAGATAGATAGACATACGGATAAAGACAAAAAAATTTGGCAATTTAAACCACAATACAAATATAATTTACTCATCTCTACATCTTGAAATTTTGCTGAAGGAAAATCTCAGGAAACTTCCCGATAACTGCCCAAGATAATTAATTTAGCAAGAAACAATAGAAGATGTATTATAAATATAATTTGATTATTTTATATAAACTGTACGTTCGTACATACCAATACAGCCCCCTCTCGCAACTAGCCAAAATGGATATAGGATGTCGTCTGCACTGTTTCAGGGTTAAAAAGTGAAGCTAAAGACATGCAACTTGGCACCCCTCAAGGTGGAGTACTTAGTCCCACTTTGTTCAATGCTCTTATGAATGCATTATTAAATTCAATACCAGACAACCCCAGCAATATCACAATCAGCTTTGCTGATGACATTTTTGTACATACTAAAACTCATCGTGAAATACAAACCATCCTGAAACATTTACACGCAGCCTCTGAGAATCTCGGTCATATTATCTCCACTGAGAAAACTAAGTTGTTCAACAAACAAGCTGGTAACCGCAAACGTGGCCTCCCCAAGTTCAAGAAAGGTAACAATACTATTTATTGCCTATGTCTCTTCTATTAAATATCTTAGTGTTTCCATTCCTTGTACCCTACCTGTCATACAACAGCTAACCCGTCAATGTACTTACAGACTGAAACCTCTTAGAAGTGTAGCGGGGTGTAGCCCACAATATGGTGCTAATTTTAGAATTGTTAAAACAATATACGTAGCCTATATAAGATCTAGGATAGATTACTACGCGCCGGTCCTGGTCATTCGTGACGGGAAGGGCATTGACAACCTCGGAAAAATGCAAAATAAAGGACTCAGAATTTTGCCAGGCTGTCTCATGAGCACTAAAGTACTTAATATCAGAATAACTAGGTATACCCAGTGTCAAAGACAGAATAATTGAAGTCCTTCGTAATAGCCCAGAGGCTTTTGCTTGGTGATCCTCATAACATAGTTTCCTTAAAATTGCTAGAATGTATGAAAAATGGGACTGGTGAATCTAAATGATTCCAAACTACAACTACACATATGAAGATGTTTGGACTAGACCATCTGTACAAAGTTGAGACACAACAGCACTTCCTGCCACCCTGGCGGACAGTTCCCTTCGATATCACAATCCCAACATATTTGCCTAAAAGATTAATTATACATAGTATTTTTCTTCACCACTGCCAAAGTCAGAGATCTTGAACACATACACACCCTACAAACTGATGATAATATCACACAGACCATCTACACTGATGGATTTCCTAACACTGTCTGTGGGAGGGCTGGAAACTCTATCGTTGGGGCTCAACTTAACGGTAATACAATTGAAAAAAGAGTTAGAATTAACAACTGGGCACCCACTCTACAAACTGAATTAGTTGCCATACCCACAGCCATTAAATTTATTGAAACCATTATCACTGACAGTGCCATCATCACTGATTCCCTATCCTTACTACTTGCCCTTGACACCCTCAACTTAAGTTGTCACGCACTTGTCTCTGAAGCCAGACACAAATATGTGTACCTTGTTGGCCTCAAAGAACATGACAGCGTTGATGCCCTCGCCAAACTTGCGTCTGTAATTAGGAAAGAACTTATTGATGAATTTGACGCAAGCAGACAAGTGCAAACAGGCATTAGTCATTCCATTGTTTACCATGATGAGATGTATCAAGTGAAACATGTTCTCGTATATGAAGCAAGTAAGAAAATCACTAGATTACAAGAAGTTGTAACCGCTAGACTAAGGTTAGGATATAAGTATCTCTGGCAGTAAACCCCTTAAGCAGACGTGAATAAAACTAAATGTAAATTGTGTGGTCAAACATATGGCCACACACTCGAACACTACGTCCTCGGCTGTATGAAGATATAACCTTTTAGGGACAGGTCCAAACTCACTGTGTGTGAAATGGCACAACTATTTTTCTCTAATGGCAAGATGGCTGAGATTGAATATAATTTAATTTAATTGAAACAGTTTATTTGGCCAGAAAAACACAGATACAGAGTGGATAATAATAACAATATTAACATGGCTGAGCCAATTGAGAACCTGAGCTCTCTTTTAGGCACCTGATATATACTATACATTTATCTCAAGGAAATATTATGTAACATTTAGTATCATCTGGAATAGTACAATGGCATGGTGGTAATAAGAACATCTCATAAGGTTACCATGGTTATCACTTCAATATTTATTAATTTTATAGATTTATTGTTGTTTTATTAGTTTATTTTTGTTTTTATTTATATAAACATAAATTACAGAAGAATTGAAAAATATAAGTACAATGGGAGAGCAGTACAACATGGGTTGTACAGTATTAAGGTTGAACAAGAGGACAGAGCTGTCAGGATTATGTCTAGTTGGCAATTATGTTTATTGCAATGGTAATTACTTATCTATTGACATGATAATTTCCGATAAAACGGTTTTGATGGTACAATAAAAGCAGGTACTGTAAATGTAGTTGGTGTTACTAGAAATATTACTACTTAGACAATAGATATTTTTTAACAGATGATTTAAAGGAAGGAAGTGTTGTCTTTGCTCGGATGGGTGGGGGTAAGTTGTTCCACACCTTCACACCTTGATATTTTATGGAGGTCTGGGACTGAGAGGAGCGCATGGAGGGGTGGTTTTAGTAGCTCTGGGTGCCTTAAGTTGTATCTTTGGTTATTCCGGAACTGGAAATAATTACTGTCAAGCAAGTGATTGATAGATTTGTAAACAAAGAGGGCACAGTAGTAGGTGTTAATATCTTCGAATTTTAAAATTTTCAATATAGCAAACTTTTCGTTTGTGTGATTTTTTTTTTCAAGTAGGTCATTGTCCGTACAACTCTCCTTTGTGCAGTAACCATATTATGACTGTATCGACATTTTTGCACTAATTAGCTATATATATAAAACCAAACACACAATGTGCTTGAATAACTCTCATGCAACTGTGAATAACAAAATGTGTGGCCAGACGTATTGCCTGACACTCCTGCACTCATGCAGTTGCGAATACATTGAAATACTCTGTAAAATTCAATCCTGACCACTGGGGTTAGTTATACAGACCCTTTGTAGACTCTACTCTGTAATCCTTTTGCGCTCCCGAAAATTTGAAATAATTACGTTACCTTGGGCTTAGGTTAACTTAGGTTAGTTTACGTTAGGTTAGATTGTGTTTATGTTAGGTAAGTTGGGTTAACGATAGTGTTTAATCATCAGGTGAAATAAACAAGGGTACCTAAACTTCATGTGATCTAAATTTCAAGTTTTATTGTTATAACCTAATCACTTGTAAGAGAGCAAACAAAATTAATTAGATGTGAACTGAAATAATCTTAGAAAATGAGATAATTATCTGAACATTTGCCGGTTATAGAAACTCCAACCTTAAATAAATATTCTTCCTGCAGCGAACTCGAAAAATTTTAATAATTTTTTTCTTGGATTATGACTCGCGACTTCACGTAATCTAATAAAAGCCGAAAGAACGAGAAGAAGAAAAAACGAAGATTTAAAAGGCGTCCTGAGAAAAATAGTCCAGTTTCAAATGTTTTTCTTTTATGGAATAGTCACTTCAGGATTTGTTTAATTGTTGGGTAAGATGTTAAATTCCTTTAATTCTGAGCAGTTAGTAACAAATTTATTTTTCCTCAGGTGGCACAGCTGGTGTGAGAGATATATTATTACTTCATTTTCCACCGTTTGTAATGATGTTAGATTCCCTCAGATGGGAACAGGTGGAGAGGGATATACTGTTACTTCATTTTCCTCAGCTTGTTACATTTATATTCCTTCAAATGACGCAGCTGATGGGAGATATATCATTAACTCAGTGTCCACAGCCGGTTACATTTTTATTCTTAATCAGATTGAACAGTTGGTTGTGAAATTAATGAAGTACAGTTGGTAAATATATATCATTACTTTATTTGCCATAACTGGTAATAAAGGTATAATCTTACGCTACACATTTAGTATCAAAAAATATTACCTCGTAACATGCACGGCTGGTAGTAGAGAAACAGTCTACACATTTACCGGGATGAAGTATTTTCTTTGCACATTTGGCGATAAAGTTACTTTGATAAGTTTAAACATTACTTATATATTCACTGTGCCTCCTCCGGGTGTGTACAGTAACTGGGGCGCAGACGAAGAATATTATGGGTACATGAGGAGGGAATTCGTCAAGTCTGAGTCTCGCCTGTGTGCCCCGTCAGTAGACTCAACGTCGAGTTAAATTCACCAGAAGAGAAGTGAAGCGAATTCTGAATGAGGCAGTTGTGTTGTGCCGAGAATGGAACTGCAATTGTCAAAAGCGAGTACGTGGCGGAGGAAGAAGGGGACAACCCGTTCTCTCAGGTATATATATATATATATATATATATATATATATATATATATATATATATATATATATATATATATATATATATATATATATATATATATATACACTTCAACATTGAGGCTGTTTAAGTAGGGTTGCCTGTTTTAGTTTGTCTGGATGAATCTGTTTACAAAGAGTTGGTGTCTGTGTTAATCTCTTGGGATTAGGTTGTCGGGGAGGGTTAGAGTGAGGCCGATTCCGATGATTCTGTCGTAATATGGCTGTTAGGGTGAGGCCATCGTACTTACTTTGTCGGAATGAATATATCGAACTGAGTCTGTCGGAATGAAACAGTCGAGATTAAGCTATACAGGCAGCCAAAGTGAGTATGTCGGGGTTTAGTCTGTCGGTTTGCAGCTTCCTGGTTAATCGGTCGGAGTTCACTGCTACTGCCTACCACTGGCTTTTGTCTTCACCGCCACATGTCCACTTGTACCCTTCTTCCTCGTCCTGCTCTCCTCCCTCTTTCCCCTCCCTTCTTCCTTCCCCGACTCTCCTCCCTCCTCCCTCCCGCCCTCCTGCTTTCCTCCCACCAATCCTCTAGTCTAGACATCTCTCAACAGATGTCTGGTTGATTGGCTGAGTGGCTGGCTAGCTGATGGCCTGGGCAGTTTACTAATTAACGAGTTGACTGAGTAGCTTGATTGGTCGATTCCCTGGGCATCAAATATCTTATTTCACTGAACGGTCATCTGACTGGCTGGCTAACTAGTTTTGGGATTACCTGACTAGCTAGCTGGCAGTCTTGAGCATGTAAGCTGAATGGACCGGGGTTGAGGGATGGCGGGCGTGCAGAAGCGAGGGTAGGCGGGTGAGAGGGAGGACAGGCGTGTAGGAGAGAGGGCGGGCGTGCGGGCGGTGAGTGGCCTGGCTGACAATGCCGCAATAAGTGGGTGGCGGAGGCGGCTGTTTGATGTGAAGGCTGAGTTCCTCCCTCACTGGAGCTGCACCACCGATCCTTTTATTTGTTTTGTGCATCACGGGAGCGACACCAAAGGTACGAGGATATCGTCACAAACTGTGACGATAACAAAAAGTACCCCACGGTTGTGAGCTGGGGCGACATATAGTCGTGGCAACGTTGTTTTGTTTTCATTGTTTCCCATCCGTGTACGAGGATATTATCCGACGACGTAGAAAAGCTTTGTCGTGTTTTATCTAACGCGGAATATATACGTGAGCATGTTTGTAATATTCTCTTCGATACGCATCCCTTTGACAACCTTCCAGTACAACAACATCTCAAAAAAGATTGAAAGGAAAATGTTAAGCACATGTTGAAGTGAAATATATTTGTGAACTATTTGTTTAATGTTATATTCTTCTCTGTTATCACGATAACTCGAGGAGGAAAATATGTGAATAAGATGAAAACAAGAAGAAAAAGTTGGAAAGAATCAGATTACGTTTATACAATTTTTGTGGTTCTTTATAATCACTGATATATGTTTAAACATTGTTCTTGTGTCATTACCAATCAAGAATGAAATCATAAAAGCAATAAATAACCAAGTCCCAGAAAACAATAGATACTTAATAAAAGAGTTATCTGGGTGATCAAGAAAATAAACGAAAGACAAGATAATAGCAAATATAAAACAGATACGAAAAATTAATAAAACAACATATAATCAAAATAGGAAATAATAAAAGGCAACACCAAAATGATAAAAGAAAGTGACGCCTGTACCTCTGCTTATCTGAACAGTAGAGACAAGTAAAACATGAAGAGACGCAGCTCAGACTGACTCTTATACTTCGGCTCGACTTGGACTTGCTAACGTCTCGTAAACTAACATTAGACTCGCGTGTCTCTCTCACAGTGCTTGCTTCTTTTCGTCTTAATCTCCTGTGCTGGGTATACCCCTCTCTTTCTCTATCTGTCTCTCTTCTCACCTTTTCTCTTGCTCTTTCTCGTCTTATCTCTCTTTCCATCTTTTTCCGAGTGTCTTTCTCTTTCTTTCCTAATCTCTCTCCCTCTTTTCCTAATCTCTCTATCTCTCACTGCTTTACTCTTTTTCTCTTTTGTTTCTACCCATACCTCTGTCTGTCTGTTTGCCTCTCTCTCTCTCTCTCTCTCTCTCTCTCTCTCTCTCTCTCTCTCTCTCTCTCTCTCTCTCTCTCTGTCTCTCTCTTCCACCCCTTCTCTCTCTCTCTCTCTGTCTCTTCCCGAGGAGACAAGAGGCGGCAGAGAAGCAGCACCACGCCGGCTGTGATGGAGGTGTGATGTACGATGGGTCCAGCACAAGATAAATGACGCTATATTTCATTTCACTTTATTAAATAAGAAAAAGGAACTCAGTTACAGACACGCAGACTTCAAAATTATTACAGAACACAAACACTGAGAGATATAACTGTAACCATATGTGATTTGTGACACTCTCGTATAATGGAAATGCCTATGCCTGTAATTTATGCTTGAAACTGCATTTTGTAAAGATAGATCTGAATATGTAATTTGGAGCTGTATGGACCACGTGTATGATACTGTCGCTACTTGGAAACTCACCTATGTGTAATCTGTCTTTTGAAATGATATATATGAACGAGAAAGTTAGACCTGTCAGGGAACTTTTGGTGATGTTGTAAACACTTTTTGTAACCACGTGTAGTGTAGTGTATACACGAATGTTGGGGTTTCCGGTTACTTGTGGAGTCACTAAATAGAGGTGAACTGGAAGTAACATTCATAATGTTTATGGGTTAGGTTATGAAACCCAAATGTTTTTTCTCCATTTATTAAGAAATATATTATTGCACAATAACTGGGATACCAACGTAATTAATGCTATGAGCTGTAGGCATTAATAATGGACGAAGATTGGGTATAACTAGCTTCTTAGAGCACATGTCTCAGTGGCTCAGAGATGGGAGTTGAACTGGCGATAGCCGGCTACTTAATTGATGACTCTGTGGTCAGGGTGTGAGGGCACAGTGGGAATGCACAGTCAGTCACATGTCCAGTGGATGACTACTCGCGGCTTTTAGGAAAGTTACCGTTGGTGATGTTCATGTAAGTTTTACTATCTGTTAGACAAGAGCTAGTACATTGCTTGGCCACCAACCTCCGAGTTCTACGAGGAGTAAACTAACCAAGTACTATAACATAATACCTATGGATGCCTATCCATGTTATAAAAGATAAATTGTGCTGTAGCTAAACTGAGAAATTTACAGCCAGGAGTAGAGAATCTTAATTCCTAGCCTTAAATGCATTACAAGCCATGGCTGTAACATGTGCAATTGCAACTTTCGAAGAGACATGTCTGTAATATCAAAACTTACATAAAATTTATAAAATGAGACTGAAAGTTGGTACAACAAAACTGGGAATCACAAAAACCCAAAGAAAAATAATATCTTCAAATGAAGGGATTTGTGTTTCATTGAGATAAGTAGATAATATTAAATTGTCAGAAACTAGATTGAGTTTGCTGGGAGCAATATTAACATTTAAAAAATACAGATAAAAGATCTGAAATTAAAATTAAATTAAAGGCAAAAAAAAAATGATGGGCTGGCAAGGTTATGACGGCACTACTGGTAAGTTCACAATAATCTGTAGCCATATAATAAAATAATAACCTTGAAATACACAGTGCTTACCAAAATCACATAAAAAATCACACCTTATGAAAATGTGCATGAAACACCGTATTCGTGGAACTAGGTGTATAAACACATTGTGTAAGCGCTGTGCAAGCAGTTGTCTGTATGAGCACCAGTTTCATAATCCTTCTGCAGCAGGAATAAACGCGAATGCGTAGGCCGGACATTTATATAAATATAAATATGACGATTTGCACTGTGACTCACTTTAGGAACAGCCATTGCAAATGCAAATAAAAAGATATCAGACACTACTAATGTTTAGTTTGTTTATTCAGAGTCACAAGTGTGTCATTTCATATATTGGGAAAGGTATGTGGTAGCATTGCTTCTAGTTAAAAGGAGAAAAAACAAATCACAGAGTTGCGGCATGCAAATTCGGGGTTAAATAAAGACTATGTTCAAGCAAGAGATGGGCATCCATGCATCTTAAACCTGTATTAATTAAAGCAGCAATGAGCTTGTCATTGGTATTAATTTTCATCAATGAGCTTGTCATTGGTATTCATGTTCTTCAATGAGCTTGTCACTGGAATTAATGTTCTTCTGGAGCGATGTGCTTCCCCACCTGGAGTAGTCACCCCGTCTGGTCCCCTAGATATGCTAGCGACTGTCAGCTGATTGAAAATGTCCAGAGGAGGGCCACCTGGCTGGCTCCAACACTTCGGCACCTCAGTTACCCTAAGAGATTAGAACGCCTGCAATTGTCTAGCTTATACTACAGTCGGGCAAGGGCAGACGTAATTGAGGTGTATAAACAACTCAAAGGGCACTACTCAGTCGAGCGTCCTTACCTGGAGCTAGCGGACGCTCGCCCCACAAAGGGTCACAGCCCAAGGCTGAAGAAGCCGCAAGTCCAGAAAGCTGTGAGGGGTAACTTTTCCGGAGTAAGGGTTGGAACTCGTGGAACAACCTGACAGAGAGTGTTGTGAAGGCACCCAGTATGAGCTCTTTCAAGAACAGACTTGACAAGCACTGGAGCAAGTTCAGATACATTCAGGAGCCAGTGCACGTCCAGTATTTGCCAACAGTGCGTAACAGAGACGTGGCCGATCGCCCAAGTGGCTAGCGAGCCGATTAGTGGTGAAGAGGATAAAAGTAAAAGTAAAAAGATGTGTTTGCGGTTTGAGCTGATGTGTCCGGGATATCATTGAGAACCCTGGGTAGGAGTTCTGGGTGTACCCTTTTAAGTCTTGCCGCATATAACGTGTCTGATGCTTGTGTTTGGCTCCAAATGTTTAAATCTGTTGTCCCTTTCCTTTGTGATAATCAGGGATGGACCTGAAAATTTTAGCGAAAGTTGGGAGATTCGTTCAGGTTCTCTAAACATGACAGTGTTGCCTATTTTTAGTGTTATAGGCTTAGCCTGTTTGTGTTACTTATAATTCATTTCAGCGTGTGACGCTGCTAAATATTTCCGTACTTGACCATGGATGTCTGTGAAGACGCTGATTTGCTAAGTAGCGAAATCGACAATATTGAAGACAGGGCGAGATTTGCCTGTAAGTACGCAGGAAGGTATAACATTTGTCTGTGCCATAAACAATATATTAGGGTGATTTGCCAGTGGAGCTATTGATCGACCCGTTAATAGAGGTTGCGACTTGACGTTACCCATTGTACCATGCATTGTGCATTGGATTTACAAGATGACGAAGATCTCAAGGATTTTACGATTGGTTCTTTCAACGAGGCTATTGACCTGTGATGGAACTGTGTTAGGAGCTAACTGAGGAGGCTTGATTTGTAGATTGCTCGTTGTAGAGGCTTCATATGTAGAGTGCTCGCAATGAGGGCCTGATTTGTATGATGCCGTATTGCAAACATATTTGTGCTAAAAGTTGATTCTTGAACTCTTATCCGTTGTCAGAAAGAAGAACCTTGGGCGTAGTAAGAGAGCAATTAGATGGATAACTAGGGCGTGAGCCACAGATTCAGTTGATTTATCCTGCAGTGGGACTAAAATTACCAATCTAGAGAAATGCTCGACATACACCAGTACGTACGAGGATCCTTGGTGACTCTCGGAAGTTGTAATAAGTCAATGGCGACTGTGTCAAACAGAAGCAGGTGGAAAATAGTACCCTTGTGCTGTGCACACGATAAACATTTAGCAACGTGTTGCACTGTCTTTTTTTCCAATAATAATAATAATAATAATAACATATATATATATAGCCCAATAAAGCACGCGGACTTCTACATACAATCAACACCTCAAGCCGCCAGGATTCGAACCCACAGCCTATGACTGTGACCGGGGAACGCTAACCGCTGGACCACCAGGATACTAAAAGCAGTCCTAGACTTTGTTATATTTCACACAAAGCCTGTTCAACGAGCTTATGGCGCCGTGAACCTCTAATGGGGACCACCCGTATCACTTAGGTGGTCAGAGTAACGTTTTACCAAATCCGGCTTCGAAACACGAGGATCCGCATGCTTTATTGGGCTAATGAAATATATATGGATCCTCTTGTTTCGAAGCCATTAAAATCATTCGAATCCTGGGTTCAATATATATATATATACTGATTTCCGCAAGGCATGTGTTACGCCCGGGATAGCCTGCTTGAGGTACATTATGGTGCAATGTTAATGCCGTTGCACGAAGTGAATCAAGTACGACAATTTGCGTAACAATGACTGAACAGAAGAGGTAACTTTGGTAGATTAGCCTCCTCCCCCGAATCTAGAGTAGAGACGAATGTAGACCACAAGGAATCAAGTCGTTGTTCATTCCGTAATTGCGAGAGAGTGAACTAAGATACAGACGTCATTGGTGCTATGTTCCTGGACAAAGCGTCGGTAACCATGGTCGCTCGTCCCGGTAAGTATTTGAACATGGGGGAGAATTCTTGAATGGTCAGATACATAGCGTGTTAATCTGCCTGAAAGGTTTTTTACGTGGAACACCTCTGTCACTGCCACACGATCCGTATGGACGGTTAAGAGATAACCAAAAAGTTAATCCTTAAACTTCTTAAGTGCCCAGACAACAGCTAATGTTTCCAGGTGCGCTACTGAATAGCGTGTTTCTGAGTCATTAAGCGTACGACTGGCGTAACCAATCACTCTATATTTTCCTCGTGTGTCCAGCTGCATGAGTAGAGTGCCGAGCGTTCGAACTGAGGCGTCGGTACAGAGAGTAAATGGGTGAGTAAAGTTAGGAAATGCTAAAACAGATGAATTGGGAAGTACCGTCTTCAATGCAATAAAAATAGTCTCCTGTTCATCATTTCAGGCAAATATGACGTCCTTCATGAGTAATTAAGTCAGCGGAGATGGTAACGACGCATAACCTTTTATAAAAGAACGATAATATCCTGATTAATCAAGAAAACTACTCACCATATCAACGGTTGTAGGACGTGGGAACTGTGCAACAACTTTTACTTTACCGTCAACTGTATGAATGCCGTCTCCGTCGACTACATGACCAAGGAATTGTTTTCTTGATATTAAAGATTCACAATTAGAGAGCTTAAGCTTAAGTCCCACTGTAGAAATTTCTGGAAAACTTCATGGTATTTGGCAAGATGACTGTCTACCTCTTTACTGACTATGCCTATCCCGATAGGCATACATATAAATTCAAAATGGCCCAAAGGAGTGCCAGAGGCAGTATTATGTTTAAATAAAGATTGCAATATATTGCTCAGAACAGGCATTGGGTACCTATCCGGGATAGTGCCTTTATTAAGTCGCTGAATATCAATGGCTGGGGGCCAACTGCCATCCTTGTTAGGGACTTAAAACCATGGGCAATTGAAAGGGGACATTGAATGCGTGACAACTTTTGTTCTATCATATCTTGAACCATGTTTTGTACTGCAGTGCGCTGGCTATGAGATAGTCTGTAAGTTGGTATGTAAATCGGGTTTGTGTCCGGTTATTAAAGATATATGAAGTGAAGTGACACTCGTCTAACCGAGCGGATTGCCAGGTAAAGCTATAATCTTTTTGTAGTCGGCAAGCAACTCAAGGAGCCTAGTCTTGCCTTGAGGGTGATCAATTACCTTAACTCAGTATTTTAAGATCCATCCACTCATGTCTGGTATTGTAAGTGTATGGTAAACCAGATAATCACACAAACAACATCCCTGTTTCGATATTCTGGGAGCGTCTGGTCTGTGGAGAAGGAGGACATCTGTTAAACCACCAGGACGAATCGTACTCAATGTCGATTCACATGCAAAACCTTTAACCCTGGAAGTTTCCAGTGAAAACGTCAGTTAAGAGAACAGTGGCCCTGATTGTTTCCTCATTCTAAAAATGGAGAGTATCTCTTAAAACTGAAGGTACTACTATCCGATTTTTGCTGCTAAAATCATGCCAGGTAAAGGAGTCAGTAGGGACTGGGACACGCCGAGACTCGAGATCCATCTTCCTCGAAGTAGGAGAGTTGGGTAAAACATTTACCCTGGTGGTGAACAGTGGCACTGAATTGTGGCACTGTGATAGTATGTTGACTTGGCTGGACACCTATCAAGTTGCGTTAATAATGGAAGAAGCTTAAGTATATCTAGCTTCTGGGAGCACACATCTCAGTGGCTCAGAGATGAGAGTTGAACTGGCGATAGCCGCCAACTTAACTGATGACTTTGCGGTCAAGGTGTGAGGGCAGTGTGGGAATACACTGTCACATGTCCAGTTGATGACTACTCACGGCTTATAGGAAATTTACCGCGGTTGATGTATGTAAACCACATTTATATAAGTATTACTGTCTGTTAAATAGTGGCTAATACAGGAATCTACATATTGTATAGATATAGAGTATATCTGAATAAACAATCTGAATCTAGATATACACATACCAGTATTTAATACATGAATCAGTGGTTAATGGTGATATTTATGAATAATTAGTGTGACTGTGAATGTACTTGTACCAGTACTGTATACATAAACCAGTGAGTAGTGTTAATATTTACAAATATACTATGTACATATGGCGCAATATACAACACCTTGAGGTTCATGATGAAGTGGATCTCACCTGTCGACCTTACACTCCATGTAACTTTTACTTTTTCACCTGGATGGAGCACTTTGAGGGTATTAACATAAGAGCATAAGAAAATATGGAGTCTACAATAGGCCGGTTGGCCTGTGCATGGCAGCTCCTGTCGATAGCTACTACCACTCTCTATCATCCATGAATCTATCTTGCCACCTTTTAAAACATTCCAGCGTTCCAGCACTTACTACAAAGTTGCAAAGCTTGTTCCACTCGTCCACCACCCTATTTGTGAACCATTTCCTTCCTATCTCCCTCCTAAACCTAAACTTATCCAACTTAAATCCGTTGCTACGAATCCTATCCTGCTCGGGTATTATAAGAACTTTATCTATATCCCCTTTATTGATTCCTTTCACCCACTTAAATACTTCTATCATATCTCCCCGCACTCTTCGTCTTTCTAGGGAATGCAAGTGTAGTTTCTTTAATCTATCTTGATATGGAAGGTTTCTAAGTCCCGGAATCATTTTTGTCATTCTTCGCTGCACCGACTCTAGTGAATTGATATCCATTCTATAATAAGGGGACCAGAACTGAACAGCATAATCGAGGTGCGGCCTGACTAGCACAAGATATAGTTGCAATATGACCTCCGCACTCTTATTACTTAAACTTCTAGATATAAAACCTAATACACTGTTTGCCTTATTTCGAACATTAACACACACACACACACACACACACCCTTGACCACCCGAGAGATGATAGTGTCAAACAAACAAAGGCTGAACAACTGGGCCAGCACAACACAAACTGAACTAACTGGAATCTACTTAGCTACAGATTACCTTAAAGAAAATGGAGGTGGGGTGATATTCTGTGACCCTCAAAGTACTTTGAAATCAATGAACAGCCCGTCAGGTTCTATGTCTAAAGATATTAAACCAATAGGGTCAAGCACTATCGGGCACCCACTCCCACTGCAGAGCTGCCCCGGCCAAGGATGGCCCATTACCCAAGCCACCTCTGCTCAACCCATCCTTACCACCGTGATATCAATATAATCACACCAAAAGTGATAATTTTGTTTCGGAAAGAAGTGGAATCAGTGTTACACAGTGATGAACAATGTTTAAGCCAGTGAATTCAGCACTAGACAGTATCAGCGAAAGCTGTGACCCACCAGGGAGGTCCAAACCCAGAGATAAGCACCCCTGGGAACCAGTCACCATCTTCTGGTCAGGCGCCAGTATTAATCGGTCCACTCTGAGAACAACTGTGGGTCGGCTTCACACCCGACCGTAAGATAACACAACACCACTTAGCAGAGAGTGAGGTACTGTGACACCACATCACACCACGTGGTGTCTCTATAACCAAGTGAGGTCCTTATATCAACATCTACGGACGAGTTACTGCACCACGTGAGCATCACACCAACCGATGTCTCCATGATTTCAGAAGGGCAAACTTTGACAGTTTAAAGAGGCAGCTGAGAGAGGGGGTGTCGCGCTTGGCCGTGAACCTGACAGATGACATCGACCTGATAACGAGATCTGAGATTGCCGAGTTCCACGACAATTTAAATAGTAAGTTACTTAATGCACAAAGGCAGGACATACCATACAAAAAACTCAGATCAGACAACAATGACCCTAAATGGATAAATAATTATTTAAAGAGCATCATTGGCCAAAGGAAGGCTATAGGTAGAAGGATAAATCGTGGCGAAATTCACCTCCGGGACTATTATAGGGTATTGGCGAGTAGGGTTAAAACCGAGATAAGGAAAGCAAAGAGGAATAATGAGGTAAGGATACCAAGGGAGGCGAAGACAAACCCCAAAGGATTCTACCAAATGTATCAAACTAAAACACGAGAAAAGATTGGACCAATACGGTCAGATACCGGAGAGCTCACTGATAACGATGGAGAAATGAGCAATAATTTGAATAAATATTTTTCAACAGTTTTCACCACCGAAAATTTAAACATGATACCTGAGGCACCGACTCTATTCAGAGATAGTGAAGAAAACAAATTAAGTGAGATAGTAGTGACTAGTAACGATGTTAGTAAGCAAATAGACAAATTAAAGCCTAATAAGTCACCTGGTCCCGATGAGATATTTGCCAGAGTATTAAAGGAATGTAAGGAAGAGCTTAGTATGCCCTTAGCAAAGTTGTTTAACATGTCCTTAAAAACAGGTGTAGTACCAGAATCCTGGAGGATAGCGAATGTAATACCGATTTTCAAGAAGGATAGATCACTATCCTCTAACTACCGCCCAATCAGTCTAACATCAATAGTAGGCAAATTACTGGAAGCAATCATTTCAAACTCTATTCGAAATCACCTGGAGAAGCACCGATTGATCAATGATTCCCAGCATGGCTTCACAAGCGGACGTTCTTGCCTAACTAATCTATTAACATTCTTTTCATCAGTTTTCGAATCGGTGGACGAGGGGCACAATTATGATGTGGTATATCTCGACTTTAGTAAAGCCTTCGACAGAGTCCCCCACGAAAGACTAATTAGAAAGGTAGAAGCTCATGGCATCAAAGGTGACATCCTTAAATGGATTAGGGCGTGGTTACAGGACAGGAAACAGCGAGTGAGCATTAACGGCACTAAGTCCCATTGGAGAAACGTCACAAGTGGAGTTCCCCAAGGCTCAGTACTTGGACCATTATTGTTTATTATATACATAAACGATATAGATATCGGCATAGACAGCAACATAAGTAAATTTGCTGATGACATTAAAATAGGACGTGTTATCAAATCTGACGAGGACTCAGCAAAACTACAGGAAGATCTAAACAAATTTTTCGAATGGTCTGAAAAATGGCAGATGAAATTCAACGTGGACAAATGTAAAGTACTCAGTATAGGAGATGTAAACAGGGAAACCAGATACCAGATGAACAACGATGCCATAGAGAAATCCGACTGCGAGAGAGATTTAGGAGTAATGATAAGTAGGAACCTTAAGCCAAGTAAACAATGTGTTTTTGCTCGTAACAAGGCTAATAAAGTACTTGGGTTCATACAAAGGAGTGTTAGTTACAAGACTAGCGAGGTCATCCTAAAACTGTATCTTGCTCTTGTGAGACCACACCTGGATTACGCAGTTCAGTTCTGGTCACCGTATTACAGAATGGCTATAGAATCCTTGGAAAGAATTCAGAGGAGAATGACAAGACTAATCCCGGGCATTAGGAACCTTGAGTATAGAGACAGGTTAAAGCATCTTAATTTGCACTCCCTTGAGAGACGTAGAGCGAGGGGCAACCTGATAGAGGTGTATAAGTGGAAGGCAGGGCTAAACAAAGGGGACATTACAAAGGTACTCAAATTATCCAACCAGGAGCGAACTCATAACAATGGTTTTAAATTAGACAAATTTAGATTTAGGCGTGAAATAGGTAAACACTGGTTTGGAAACAGAGTAGTGGATGAATGGAACAAGTTACCAAATAGCATCATTAACTCGAATACGCTGAATTGCTTCAAACATAGGTTGGATGCTCATATGAGCAATAGGGGTTGGGTGTAAACGGGACTGCCCAGTATGGGCCAATAGGCCCGCTGCAGTTTCCTCCATGCTTATGTTCTTATTTTCTTATGATCACGTGAGGTCCTTCATGACAACACCCGAGGACGAATTTCTACACTACGTGAACACCACACCATCCCGTGTCCCCACAACCAAGTGAGGTCCTTCATGTCAACACCCGAGGTCGAGCCTCTACACCACGTGAACAGCACACCACCCTGTGTCTCCATGATCACGTGAGGTCCTTCATGTCAACACCAGAGGACGAGTTACTACACCACGTGGCCGACGTAACCTCACACAGTAGAGCAAGAGACCAACCCGAGCCATTAACTGTAAACTATAATTTGTATGTGCAATTCATGTTCCTTCTCCTTTTAGTAATGAAAGTTTTTGTTAAATAAGAAATAAGCAAAGGATTGAACAGCTACTTTTTATCAGTTTTCATAGAAGAAATTCACAAGGAAATTCCAGAGGTGGAACTAATATTTAGGGGAGTTGAAGAAGATAAATTAAAGAATATCACTATCAGAAAAGAGGATATTCTTAAGAGGATAAATAAATTAAAGAAGACAAAATCCCCAGGGCCGGATGACATTTTCCCTCGAGTCTTGAAAGAGTGTAGGGAACAGATCAGCGGACCCCTCGTAAATTTGTTTACAAAATCATTAGACACGGGAGTTCTGCCAGACTTGTGGAAACAGGCAAATGTAGTACCCATATTCAAAAAGGGAGACAGAGCATCAGCGTCAAATTACCGGCCGATCAGTTTGACGTCAGTAGTAGGGAAATTTCTTGAATCAATTATGGCAAATAGCATCCGATCGCATTTCGAGAAAAGCAAATTAATCTACGACTCTCAACATGGGTTTACAAAGAGAAAATCTTGTCTAACATATCTGCTGACGTTTTTTAGGAAAGTCTTCGAGGTAGTAGATAATGACGAAAATTACGATGTCATTTACTTAAACTTTAGCAAAGCATTTGACAGAGGCTTCTGAGAAAAGTTAAGGCTCATAGTATCGAGGGGAAAGTTTTAAATTGGATAAAATCATGGCTCACCGATAGAACACAGAGGGTCAGCGTAGATGGTGTTAAATCTGAGTGGGGCTGTGTAACCAGTGGAGTTCCACAGGGGTCAGTACTAGGCCCACTTTTGTTCATAATCTACATAAACGATCTAGATACTGGGATCAGCAGTGACATAAGCAAGTTTGCGGATGACACCAAAATAGGGCTTAAGATTAATTCAGGGCAGGATGCAAATGCACTACAGGAGGATTTAAATAAACTGCAGGAGTGGTCAGAAAAATGGCAAATGAAATTCAACACCAGCGAGTGCAGCGTACTTAATATTGGAAGAAGAAATACTGTCAATGTATACAGCCTCAACAACATCAACCTAGAGAAGACGACTTGTGAAAGAGACCTAGGGGTACTTGTAAGCCCGGACCTACGGCCTAGAAAACAGTGCGTTAATGTTCGAAATAAGGCAAACAGAGTATTAGGTTTTATATCTAGAAGTGTAAGTAATAAGAGTGCAGAGGTCTTATTGCAACTATATCTTGTGCTAGTCAGGCCGCACCTCGATTATGCGGTTAAGTTCTGGTGCCATTATTATAGAATGGATATCAATTCACTGGAGTCGGTGCAGCGAAGAATGACGAAAATGATTCCGGGACTTAGAAACCTTCCATATCAAGATAGGTTAAAGAAACTAAACTTGCATTCCCTAGAAAGACGAAGAGTGCGGGGAGATATGATAGAAGTATTTAAGTGGGTGAAAGGAATCAATAAAGGGGATATAGATAAAGTTCTCATAATATCCGAGCCGGATAGGACTCGTAGCAACGGATTTAAGTTGGATAAGTTTAGGTTTAGGAGGGAGATAGGAAGGAGATGGTTCGTAAATAGGGTGGTGGACGAGTGGAACATGCTTAGCAACTTTGTAGTAAGTGCTGGAACGCTGGAAAGTCTTAAAAGGAGGCTAGATAGATTCATGAATGATAGAGAGTGGTAGTAACTCTCGACAGGAGCTGCCTTGCAGAGGCCAACCGGCCTATTGCAGACTCCTTATTTTCTTATGTTCTTATATTCTAAACAACCCAACTACCCCATGTCTTTGTATGTAATATGTCTTTTCTGTCCAAAGTATATTTTCAACCTCCGGGCTGCGGATCCTTTTCAATAAACCGTTAATTATTATTATTATTATTATTATTATTATTATTATTATTACACACACACACACACACACACACACACGGAAGGAATGAATCAATAATATAAATAGAGAAATATAGAGGGGTAGATAAAAACAAATATAACCAACATTTAAATATGCTGCAATAGAAAAATATCTTTAATCTCACAATAACAGAAGAAATACACAGTGAATGACACAGGTGTAACTTTTCCTTATAGCAAAGATTAATAATTTATGTGATAAATTTTGGCCATGTAATATCCCCAACCAGACTAATATATATATATATATATATATATATATATATATATATATATATATATATATATATATATATATATATATATATATATATATATATATATATATATATATATATATATATATATATAATGACCGGCTGTAAGCGTTGCGTCTGAAAGATTTTGAAAAACAAATTAATTGTGAATTTTCTCCAATTACACGTATAGCTGATTGGGTAGTTTACGTTTATACTGAATATTACTGATATTGTTATGGTTGAGAAGGAAGGTAATACTCACTGATAATATTCATGTATGGTAATAGTTGTTGCTTTTCTCGAGTTGAACTGTTAAGTGATGAGATGCTTTAGGGAGGTGGAGTAGTAGCAGAGATTCAGTAACTGTTTACGGTTTTACCAAACAACTGACTGAATAAAGAGAACCTGAGTCCAACTTAAAGGTCTCCATTAATTCCTAACCTGCCCTTACGTGAAGTGATGATCAGAAAATTTCATTACTGATGGCCCGGTCTGAGAGTTAACCCTGGTGGCCGGGTCTGAGAGTTAACCCTGGTGGCGGGGTCTGAGAATTAACCTTGGTGACAGGGTCTGAGAGTTAACCCTGGTGACCGGGTCTGAGATTTAATCCTAATGGCCCAGTCTGAAAGTTAATCCTAAAGACCTGGTCTGAAAATTAATCCTAATGGCCCGGTCTGAGAGTTAACCCTGGTGGCGGGGTCTGAGAGTTAACCCTGGTGGCCGGGTCTTAGAGTTAACCCTGGTGGCCGGGTCTTAGAGTTAACCCTGGTGGCGGGGTCTGAGAGTTAACCCTGGTGGCCGGGTCTTAGAGTTAACCCTGGTGGCCGGGTCTGAGAGTGTAATGGCCCTTGCTTCATAAACAGAAGATATATATAAATGGGTTAATTACATTTGATTTATATACTGATTCATCCCCTGTAACTTTCCACTGGCTATGAGGTGACATGTTTAGTGCACGTGATAAGGTGTGCCCACGGGAAGCTGCTTCATATTATGCTGAGTAAAGGCATAAAGTAGCCGGCTCCTGGCCATCTAAAGAGGGCAGTAGCTTGATATCCTTGACTAGAGGAAGACGTTATTTGAGAGCCGCTGTGGATGGCTCCGTAAATCCCTTGAAGGAGGACGACGAACCTATTCCGTTCTTCCTCGATGGGTTACTACTCAGAGTCAGACTCAAACACTTACATCGAACAGACGTTGATTTACGGTCTATATACATAGCCGCCGTCCTCTCTCTTCACGCTCATAAATAGTGGAAGTTACGGTTGATCTACTCTCAGGAATTATACAAACAATACTTTTTAATAAAAGAAGAAACTTCAATTGGGTTTCGTTACTAAAGCCCAATATAATATATATGTGTACCAACCTGGTTAACTTTGAATTAACCAGCCGGTTCAAGAGTTAATCTTAATGGCCCAATCTGAGAGTTAACCCTGGTGGCCACGTCTGAGAGTTAACCCTGGTGACAGGGTCTGAGAGTTAACCATAATGGTCGGATCTGAGAGTTAAACCTGGTGGCTGGATCTGAGAATTAACCTTGTTGACCGGGTCTGAGAGTTAACCCTGGTGGCCAGGTCTGAAAGTTAACCCTGGTGGCCGGATTTTAGAGTTAACCCTGGTGGCCGGGTCTGAGAGTTAATCGTAATGACCCGGTCTGAGAGTTAACCCTGGTGGCCGGGTCTGAGAATTAACCATGGTGACTGGGTCTGGGAGCTAACCCTGGTGGCCGGGTCTAAGAGTTAACCCTGGTGGCCGGGTCTGAAAGTTAACCCTGGTGGCAGTGACTGAGAGCACATACAATACTGTATATGAATAGCCCACATATAACTAATTACTACTGTCAATATGTTGACAGAGGCTATTACAGGGTCTGCCCTAGTGGCCGGTCTGCCCTGGTGGCTGGGTCTGCCCTGGTGGCCGGGTCTGCCATGGTGGCTGGGTCTGAGAGTTAACCTGGCTATCCCATGTATCACTGGCCCAACCTCGGCGGCGAATATCAGCTGATTCCTCCATTCATAAGACGAATATTGCCCAGGCAGCGTACTGAGGAGGCGGCGGCGTTCATGAGGGTAATCCTCAGCAGGTAGTTATCGCCTCCTCGCACCATTACCGGAGGATTTTAAGGGATTCATGAGCGAGGCAGCAGCAACTCGAGCACCTTCCTGAGCGCCTCGACTCAACGCCTTGCCGCTGGCTTATTGCCCTCACCGCCCACCTTAAGTCTGGTGTAAGCCGCGCTCCGAGTCTATCATCATCTTAACCTCTGGTCATGGTCTATATCACCTTATGGGGAAATACTGCTTTTATTAGTAATGATTTTTGTTTCGTTATATGTATATACAGTATTAACCTCATCCCAGTCGAAATAAATCGTAGCAGTCCGTCGAGAATTAACTGACACATGACACGCAGTAGTCTCAGTATAAATATATGTACCTCTACTGCATGTATTGTTTTACATGTGTGTGTTGTGTAGCATGAATACCTTCAAAATGTCAGTTATTTCTCTCCCAACCTTTAAGTTAGAGTATAGTGTAATTTACAGTGGCGCGTTGCAATTACTTTACAACACTATGTGAGTGAAGTGAGTGTTCTAGACATATGTTTTAGTAATTAGAACAGACGTGATACACCAAGCCATGGCAAGACTTCTGTGGCGAGAACAACGGTATCTCCTCACACACTTTCCAGTAATTATTATTTCACGTTAACTCAGCTGTTGCTCGAGTATCATGTTTGTTTAATTTTGTGTTTTGTAAACTTGTACACGAGTGAGTGTATTCACAGAGAAGGTTCTAGTTATGAATGTTATATGAATGACATGTATGTTGTATTCATAATATTTACATACACTCTGCCAGGTGTACCAGGAATACTGAAGTTGTACTACAACTATTACTACCACTAGCACTACCACAATCTGCACTATTAAACTTTTACTACAGTTACTACCACCACCACTACCACCATCCCCACTACCACCACCACGAAGCTTCAAGGTAAGACCAAGAAGTTTAAGATAATTAGAACAGCCTCTCGCCTCACCCAGACACAGCAGGATGAGTAAAAAACAAACGGGAGCGTTTGTCGTGTTAAGTTAACATAAACACGGCAGCAGCGTCCTTCGCGTGCCCACCATTAAGGATGTAAGTCCATGTTGACTCTTGGTAATAGGAAATTGTTGTCCTAGTCACCCTCACCCTCCCTTCTCCCTTCTCCTCACCCTCGCATCCTCATCCTCTCCCCCCTCTCTCATCACCTTCACCTCTTCCCCACTCGCCTCGCTTGTTTCCCCCTCCTCCCCACCCTTCTACCCTCCGGAGCAACGAATTCAAGTTGGATACGTTTAGGTTTAGGAGGGAGATAGGAAGAAACTGGTTCACAAATAGGGTGGTGGACGAGTGGAACAAGCTCAGCAACTTTGTAGTAAGTACGGGAACTCTGGAAAGTTTCAAAAGGAGGCTAGATAGATTCATGGATGATAGAGAGTGGTAGTAACTCTCGACAGGAGCTGCCATGCACAGGCCAACCGGCCTATTGCAGATTCCTTATTTTCTTATGTTCTTATATTCTTATATTCTTTTTCCCTTTCTATACTTTCCACCTCTCCCACCTCTCCCACGCCCCCCATCTCTCAACCCCTCGTATCCTCGTAATGAAATATTTGCTCAGTGTGTACACGGCAGAACACACTCATGGAGGGTGTATGCAAACATGTGTACACCCAAGCTGTATGTACACACAGAGGAACAAACGAGCATGTGAGCTTACCTGTGTGTATATACATGGATCATTATCATTTGTTACACCGCCCCCTGATTATATATATATATATATATATATATATATATATATATATATATATATATATATATATATATATATATATATATATATATATATATATATATATATATATATATATATATATATATATATATATATATATATATATATATATATATATATATACAACGAAGAAAGATTTCCCAAGCGCTTTCGTGTAATTCACATCTTCAGGGGTGAGTACAGTCTGTACCACAAGTGAGCCAAAAAGCTTTCTTTCCTTGTGGTTATCAGCATATACCTAGATCACGCGCACCTACAGTTTACTTGCATATATATATATATATATATATATATATATATATATATATATATATATATATATATATATATATATATATATATATATATATATATATGGTGATAACCACAAGGAACATCATAGAATCTAGTCTCATTAATCATACCGAAGCATTCAACATGAATTTGAGTAATGGCATGTACAAACTGGACAATTTTGTAATTAAGAAGATTTGTAACCAGGTGAGCAGGTTGGGGCACCTTACCCTCTGACCTGACTACCGACCGTTGTGGTGCTATTTAAAGATTAGTAGGGTCATTACCTAATACCTGACGATTGTGGACCTGGTCTCACCCTCCTCTGTATATATACACCTTGTTTTGTACTTCTCCTTAGTCTGTACACACCCATGAAGATGTGAATTACACGAAAGCGCTTGGGAACTTCGTGTTTTCTTCTTTCCTTGTGGTTATCAGCATATACCTAGATCACACGCACCTACAGTGATTTACTTGCATATATGTATATATATATATATATATATATATATAAGTCACTGAATGAAAACTTGGATGTTTTAAGGTCACCCTATATATTTAAGCCTCTCTCTGTCCATGTAATCCAGTTGCCTCTGAAGATGTCTTGAATAAAGAAAGCTATGGTGCTCCGTTGTTTCCCTTTTCCGTGTGATTTTATCAAGATATATATATATATATATATATATATATATATATATATATATATATATATATATATATATATATATATATACAGTATATATATACGGTATAAGTGGCACGGGCAATACTCAATTGGAGGATCACGGCGCCGTAAGCACGATGAACAGGCTTTGTGTGAAATATAACAAAGTCTAAGACTGCTTTTAGTGTCCTTGTGGCGCGGTTGGTAGCAATCTCTGGTCACACACAATAGGTCGAGGGTTCGAGTCCTGGCTGGTGAGGTTGTTGATTATATGTTGAAGTCCGCTTGCTATATGGAATATATATATATATATATATATATATATATATATATATGTATATATATATATATATAGTGTGAGAGGGAGGGTGATATGTAAATAAGAGCTACTCTAACATTTTTTCTAATAAGAGTTTTCTTCGGAGGGAACAGGCCAATTGTAAGGACTATATGTACAAGTATCAATCTTCCGTCCAGACGCCTCACTGCCTCTGATTGGGCCTGCCCAGATCACTGGCCCCGCTCCTTCTGACCACTCACCTGTGGGGGAATTCCCCATAATAATGTGTGTAGCCTCTAGTGTTGTAGCACTTTCCTCGTCTGCTTATTCATCTCACCTCAAATCAACCTTATGTTCCATGATTCATTTCGTGGGTCCACGTTGAATTTAGCTATAATATGTGCCTTGGCAAGCGTTTCCCGGTACCCAATACGCGTCACTCGCTTTGTTGTTATACCGCCCGCTTTGTTTACCCTTAAAAATTTCACCAATTTTCCAACCAGACAAGGTGGCAATATTCCTGCCTGTTTCTTTTAAGAACTTTTAGATTACGTGGTCTTTTTTCGAACTTGGAACCACTAATAATTTATTACTCGATGAGACGCTCTCCACTCGATTATCCACTTGTCTCCATTACAGCTCTCGTGAAAAAGCCTTTTACTACTCCTTAATTTTATTTTTAACGGGGATTAGCCCACCTGGGCGCAGGTCACTGACCCATATCGGGGCCTGGGGGGCGAAAATGTAATAATAATAATAATAATAATAACAATAATAATAATAATAATGATAATAATCTTTATAGTTATATTAATCTTAATAATCATAATAATAGTAATAATAATAATAATAATAATAATAATAATAATAATAATAATAATAATAATGATAATAATAATAATAATAATAATAATAATAATAATAATAATAATAATAATAATAATAAAAATAATAATAATTCATAAAAAATAACATTTATAATAAAATAAAATAATAAAATAATAATGGTAACAATGATAATAATAACAGTAAAAATAATAATAAATAATAATAAAGAACTATAAAAAATGAAAACATATCAATAATGAGAAACGATATATGTACAGTATGTTGTGTTGTCAAAGTAAGAGAAACAATTGAAACCCTGCAATTGTGTGTCAATGAGGCAGAAAGACAGATCAGCAACCTGGGACTTGGTCACAATTTCGTGATGCAATATAACAGCAGGGTCTACCATTAAACAATATATTATGTTTCCAATATCTTCCCAGGCGGTAGTTCCTCCCTGTTTGATAGCTGCCTACCTGCTTTCGTTCTTTCGTTTTGGGTCGACAGGAAACGAATGTGGGGGTAAGAGAGAAAGAGATAACATATATAAGCAACAACAACATCCAAGATGACCACTACCACAACCAACACCACCAATCATCCCTTCACCACCACCACTGCCCACCCAACCAACCAACACCACAAGTGCTACCATTAACTTCCATCCCCAACCTCCACCACCACCATCACCATCCCCACCCCCTCCACCACCAGCCACCATCACCACCACAACCAACAACCACCACCACCTACCAATACCACCAACACCACCCCCACCAACAACCACCACCTTACCAACCCAACTACCACCAGCCACCACTCCCAACCCCACCAACCACAATCACCACCCCCTCCAACCACCACCACCACTAACTACCACCACCTCACCACCCCCACAACCACACCTCACCACCACCTCACCATCTACCACCATCAGCCACCACCATCTCACCCCCACCACCACCACCACCAACAATCCATCGCCGCCACCACCACCACCACCACCACCAACAACAACTACACCACCAACCACCCCCACCACCACCACCAACAACCACCACCACCTTACCACCCCACCACCAGCCAGCACCACCTCTCCACCCCACCACCACCACCCACAACCAATAATCCACCGCCACCACCACCAACAACAACAACTACTACCACCAACCACCCCCACCACCCCTACCACCAACAACCACTGCACACACCACCACACCACCCCACCACCAACACCCACAACCAACAATCCACCACCAACAACAACAACTACCACCACCAACCACCCTCACCACCCCTACCACCAACAACCACCGCTACCTCACCACCCCACCACCACCAACACCAACCACCATCACCAGACATAGTAGACGGGGCGCCGTAAAGACCTCCCGTTTGCCTGGGCTATATTATGCAAATGACTACTGCAAATTAAAAGAGCTGGCTGGAGGTATAATCAGCCAGGCGCTTATATATATTAGGGTTGTATAAGCCTACTAACATATTTCTGGCCTAATTGTTGTTTCCATTATGCCCCTGGAAGTGTACAGCAGAGTGGCCGGGGAGGAGAGTTTATCAGTTCACTTGGCTGCTTTAAACGCGATGGCTTAATAGATTTTTTTTGCTGCAAAGATACTAAAGAACGGTAGATAGGGAATATATAATGATAAGTTGATACTACTACTACTACTAAAAATAATAATAATAATAATAATAATAATAATAATAATAATAATAATAATAATAATAATAATAATAATAATAATAATAATAATAATAATAATAAATAACTAAGTTTTTGTGCGTCTCTCTCTCTCTCTTTCTCTGGTTTGTCATTTATTTCATCTCATTTCCGTGCTCTCCCTCTTGCAACCCTTACTCACCTGTAACTCTCTATATTTCACTTTCACTCACTCTCCATTCTTTTCACTTTTACATTCTCTCTCTCTCTCTCTCTCTCTCTCTCTCTCTCTCTGACCAACCTAATTAAACAGTGGACATCACCATAACATCCTAACAAGGGGTGAAGGTAGATAGCTGTCAGGAGCAGCAGTAGGAGTGAGAACACGCTGTATTGTTGGATCAGCTCCGGAGCGGCCGTGTTTGTCTAGACTCAAGAGGGAGTCAGGCACGCAGGTCCTCTTCAGGCGGGTCCTCTCCCACTTACTCTCACCTGCGGAAAGCCCATGTTCTTTAGTCGAGGGAAAGATGATTGCACACACACACACACACACACACACACACACACACACACTGTACGTCCTTTTGTCATAGTCCGCCGGTTTCTCTCCCCTCCTCCTCTCCCTCTCCCAGCTATTTTGGAAATACAGGGATGAGACTTGTAATTATCAGAACAGAAGACCCACACGTAAAAACAAAAACAAAATGCATGATAATTCAATTCATCTTTTTATCATATACATATAGAACCAATCTTAACCAAAACTAACATAATGAAACCAGACCTAACCTAACCCAACCTAACCTAATCTCACGTAATAAAACCCAACCTAACCTAACCTAACCTACCCTAACCTAACCTTTTCTAACCTAACCTAAAGCCTAACCTAACCTCATATTTCCTAACTTAACCTAACCTAACCTAACCTAACCTAACCAGACACACCATATAAGGTCTTTTGTGCATCTATAACACATCAAGAAAACACCGAACCGGCTCATATGTTTACCAAACCGATATCATGATTGCCTTGATTCAATATTTTTTTCTAGGAATTTTTTAGTTTATGGTGTGATTTTGATGTAAACTTAACGTGGACTTTCATACTGAACCCCCCAAAAAAAAATAAATAAAAAATAAATAAAATAATCTTCTTAACGAAATTGGAATTTTAGGATCGATCTTGTCAAAACAACTTTTATATCGTCTGTGACAAAAAAAAATCTAAATTTCCTCACAGTTAAAAGGCTAAACTTTTTTTTTATTGAAGTCCATTTACCTGACAAGAAAATTATGTAACAAAGAATTTGACAAAAATAACCTGTTTTTTAATTGCTTTGACTCGAATGTCACTAAATTTTCTCAGCGTTAAGAGGGCGAACCTTTTTAATATTATTTATTTGACAAGTAGATTATATAACTGAAAAAATAAATGTTGTAGTTGTTGTTGTCGGTGTTCGCGTCGTTTTTATTATCCTCGGCATATAAGTGTTAATAAAAGCAATCACGGTTTTTCTTTCTTTTTGTTTCCCGGTGTGTTTGTTGTTTGTCAACAGCGAGGCGGAGAGATAATTCCTGATCTGAGACTCCCTTTGTGCGAATCACATGGACAACGGTGTGTGTGTGTCTGTGTAACACAGAGAGTGAGACAACGAGTAGGAAAGAATCTATTTATGTGTATTTGTTTGCTTGAGAGAGAGAGAGAGAGAGAGAGAGAGAGAGAGAGTTAAAATAGTTTTACAAGCAAAAATACAAACAAAATACTATTTATGAACACATCAGAAAACAAGACTTATGAGTCCAGATGGCGCCAACTAGTGTATTTACAAGTTTTACGTAATATATCTGTAAACACAGCCTTTATCATCTCATTCACTTACTGGTAAATTTCACCTTTATAGATTTACAATTTACGTCATCACAGTGGCAGATACAAACACACACCCGGATGTTTTTTACCATGTTATTCAATGTTTCACCCCTCCCCTGTTATCGTTCCTCTTCTTTGATCCTTTCTTTATTTTTCATCTAATTCCTTCTCCCCTCTCTTCTCTTCTCTTCTCTTCTCTTCTCTTTTCTCTCTCAAGCAAGGAACCACAGGTAAAGATTCTTTCTCATTCTTTTTGTTTCTCTTTTTCTCCTTTGCACACATTTTCTTTTTTAATTTGACTGAATCTGATTGAATGTCTCTCTCTCTCTCTCTCTCTCTCTCTCTCTCTCTCTCTCTCTCATGTCCTATATGTCTGTACTTCTGTCCCCTAAACCCTTACCAATACCGATATTGTTTTTATCTATAACTCCTTTCCACATTCTCGTTTTATCTTCTTGCTTTGTGTGTGTGTGTGTGTATGTGTGTGTGTATGTGTGTGTGTGTGTGTGTCACACTTATGGACGACAGTAGACTGCCAAAGCAGCTACTTTACAGTCACATAACGTATGGTAAACGTAACGCTGGCGGACAATGGTATAAGGATAGTCTTAAAACAAACCTGAAAAAGTGCCAAATCGACCCCCATTACCGGGGAGACGATCACTCCACACCGAAATGCTTGGAGGAGCAACACACGAGAGGGAGTCAATACTTTCGAGTTAACCCGACTACGTACTTGTACATACCGAGGCAGACAAGTGCCAGCGCCGGGAAGACGCTGCCGCCGCTCCTCCCGCACTAGATGTAGCCATCCATATGTACAACATCTATGGAGGGCCCTGCCGATCCTGTATCGGCCTCTCTAGTCACCTCAGAGCTCACCAACGATGGTGACATCCTTAATCACTCATATCATTGTATCATTCTCATACTCGATTCCGAGTGACAACAAAGTAGTAGGAGTAATAGTAGTGTGTGTGTGTGTGTGAGGTTTATTTTGTCTCAACGTTTTTATGTACCTTTTCATTAAAATATCCTTTGTTCATCCTACGTACAGTGTGAGCTTTCCATTCCCACAGTTCTCGACCCTATACCTTCTCTTCCTTGTTATTGTCATTTCTCCCACGTCCCTCTTTAACCAACACCTTTCTCTCTATATCGATTTTTACCCTCTTCTACTTCTCATTCTCTTTATTTATCAGCTCTGTGCCTCTTCTTTGGAAAGGGAAAGAAATGGAGAGAGAGAGAGAGAGAGACTGGTAAAGTGTGTGGGAGGAAATGAAAGAAAGATTTAGTGAGGCATGTGGTAGACAGACAGACAGACAGACAAATATAGACAGATTGAGGATATATATAGAGAAAGACAGACAGACAGATTAAGAGAGAGAGAAAGACAAAGAGGCAGAGAAACCGAAATATCGCGGCTAATTTTTCACACGTTCGCTCAATATCAACAAAAGTCTCTCTTGACAGATATATAGCAGAAGAAAAATATCCTAGAAAAAATATATTTCTCGGTGGACATCGGATATATTTCAAAGATCAAAGGATAAGATGATAATGATAGAGATAAATTGATCTTAAAATGTGTAATATATTCATATTTCCAAACGGGGAAGTAAAATAAGAGAAGCAAATGAGGTAAACACGGAGATGAGGAGATAACTCTCTCTCTCTCTCTCTCTCTCTCTCTCTCTCTCTCTCTCTCTCTCTCTCTCTCTCTCTCTCTCTTACAGCTACTTTCCCTCTTTATCTGTTTACCTAATCTTAATGTTTGGTCCAGGCGAAAGCAACAAGCCTCAAGAAGAGGTTTTAACACTAAGCGTCTGGAGGATCCAATGGTAGCATATGTTTTCAGAGAGCAACTCGAATATGGGCCGATAAGCAACCCGACAACAAACAACCCAAATCCCAGTACCGAATGGAGTATTCTAGACACTGTCATGACAAAAATCTGCAGAGAGACCCTCGGCTGCAGAGAAACCACGACTGGTTTGATGAAAATCACCCGGAAATCAATTTACTCATCGATAATTAACGTGCTGCTTTAATTGCCTGGCAGAACAACCATCAGTCTCGGATCGACGCTGATCCCTTCCGCAAGAAAAATGCGGCGGCCCAACACAAATTTCGCAATCTAAAGAACGACTGGTTTAAAAATAAAGCATGTGAAATGAAAAAAAAAATTGCAGATCAGCACAAGATGCGCAATATTTTCAATTCCACTAGAACATTTTATGGGTCAATCACTCACGGTGCATTCCCCCACCACTCATCCGACAGTAACTCCCTAATTAAAAAACGAAGAAGGCATCCTTCAGTGCTGCAATGACTACTACCATTCACTGCTCAACCGAAACACCGATGTGGATGTCCTGACTATCCAGCAGGTTCCTCAGCATCCAGAGCTGACCCATCTCAGCTATCCTCCATCCTTGGATAAGGTAGCTACTGCCATCAAGCAGATGAAGAATAACAAAGCCTCATGGCCTGATGGAGTCCCAATCGAAGTGTATAGAGCAGGAAGACCTCTGCTTAACAGCCGTTCCACTCTTTCCTGGAGAATATATGGGAAAAGGAGGAAATCCCCCAAGCTCTTAGAGACGCCAACTACGTCAATATTTATAAGAACAAGGGAGACTGGTCAGACTTTTGCAAACAACGAGGGACCTCGCTTCTGTCTCATAGTTGGCAAGATTATCGCTAGAGTCAACCTAAACAGACTTCTTCCTGAGGAAGAACACTTCCTCCCAGAATCTCTATGTGGTTTTAAGCCATCACATGTTACCACTGACATGATTTTTTTCTGCCCGCCAGGCACAGGGAACGTGTAGATAACAGCATTGTGACATCTACATTGCCTTCATCGACCCTCAACCATTTTGGCTCGTCACCAAAATTCATCGCCATTGTGAGGTAACTCTAAAATGGAATGAAAGGCAGTCTCCTGGGCATTGGCACCTAGTCTGAGTTCTTCCCCATCCAAGCGGGGGTAAAACAAGGATATGTACTGGCACCAACTCTATTTTCCATTTTCTTGGCTGCCTTCCTTTCCCATGACAGTGCAAATTTCGCCGGCGGGGTGGATATTCAGTACCGGATGAAGGGAATTTTCAACAAAAGAAAACTCCAGGCAAGAATATAGATATCTGTTGAAATTTAGTATGCAGACAACCTCACCCATGTTGCTGACACTGAAGGCGATCTACAGGAGATCCTGAACACTTACGGAGATGCGTAGCACACTTTGGCCTTGAGGCAATTGTACGTAAGACTGAAATTCACTTTCAGCCTGCCCCTGGTTCAGCTTCACCTCCACCATCCATCCAGCTTAATGGTACTACCCTCTCTAATGTTACTCACTCTTAGTATCTCGGCTCCCACCTATCCACCACCACGGATATCGATGAAAAAATTCAACATATATTGCACATATATTGAGCAGTGGTCCTCCCTACCCTGCTAAATGGCAGTGAGACACGGGTCACATACAGGAGGCACCTCAAGGCACTTGAAAACTTCACCAACTTAGTCTACGTTCCATCCTCTGCGTTAACTGGGATGACAAGAGAAAAAATGCCAGTAGTCTCGCTGGCACATACTGTACAATCATCGAGGCTACTATTATTCATGATCAACTACGTTGGACTGGCCATGTTACCCGCATGGACGACAGTAGATTTCCAAAGCAGCTACTTTACTGTTACCTAACGAATAATAAGCGTAAAGCTGGCGGGTAACTGAGAAGGCATAAGGATAGTCTAAAGACAAACTTGAAAAAGTGCCAAATCGACCCCCTCACCTGGAAGACGATTATTCCACACCGTAGTGCTTGGAGAGGCACCACACGAGAAGGTGTCAATATTTTCGAGTTAGCCCGACTGCATACCGAGGCAGACAAGCGCCAACGCCGGAAAGCCGCTGCCGCAGCACCTTCTGTACTAGATGTAACCCTCCACACGTGCTAACATCTGAGGACGACCCTGCCGGTCCCGTATTGGCCTCTCTAGTCACCTTAGAGCTCACTAATGAAAGTGACATCCTTATTAACTCATATAATTTTATCATTTTATCAAAGCTTGATGGTCGTCATAAACGATTCTGAGTGGTTATTTCTGCCAAGGACATATAAATACGTGTTAGGTGTGACAATTCTTGCTCTCAGTGTATTTTTCTGATGTGTGGATTGTCGCCCACAGGGGGGGTGGCCTACACACACACACACACACACGCGCGCGCGCACGTATGCCCCTACTACCCGGACACAGCAGTCCAGCCATCACCTTTCTGCCCTTTACTCATAAGAACTAGTTTCCTCTTCTGTATGGGACCAAAGCAGATGTCGTAGGCGGATATAACTGTCGCCCAAGATGCAGAACACTATGCCAGGTAACAGACATTGTTGCGTCTGTGCTGGCCAGTACCAAACTTGCACTAGCTGTGTGTAAAGGCCTGGGACTTAGGGATAGAAATCCCTTACCAGGCTAATGAGGATCTTAATAAAGGAAAGTCAAGGACCATGGTTTTCTGAGGAATAACAAACAACCGTTTGAGATTGACATCTCTTTACTTTAAAAATATAACACAAAACTCTGACACCACTCAACAACATCAAATAACAATTAAGGCAGTCAACAGTTAATGGAGTCAAACAATTAATGGAAGCAAACAATTAGAGGGAGCAAACAATTAATGAGAGTCAACAACTGATAGAATCAAACAATGAACAAATATTTCCTACGGCAGTGGCCCTGGGGGAAGGTTCTGGAACACGGTGATGCACACTCAGGGTAGGGAAGCGTCCATTCAACTCCACACTTGAGCGACGTCTTGAAATGGCAGGAGAACACCGAGACACAGACGGAATGAGATAAACTGGCAGTCGTGGTATGCGGTAGTGGTAGATGACCAGAGAATTGACAGTCGATTGGTGAAGGTCTGGGAACACAGCCCACGAGTCCAGGACCTATGATGAGATCACAGCCAGAATTTGACGGTCAGCGGGGCAGCTAGATAGTGACTGTATGGCGGCTGGGTTGAATCTGCCGGTGACCCAGATAGTCGCTGCCGTTCTCACCTCTGTCCAACCGCCCCAAGTGTCGTCCGCACCAGCAAACGAGCGAGTTAGCAGCAGTAACCAGCAGCAAGATCGTTTCTGCCCTTACACATCTCCCCCAACAAAAATCTACTGTAAGGTAGATTAAAACTTAAGATTAGTACACAAATCATAATCATAAGAACATAAGAACATAAGAAAGTGGGATACTGCAGGAGGCCGACTGGCCCATACAGGGCAGATCCCTTTCACACCCATCCCAGCACTTCCATGTGCCTATCCAACTTCGTCTTGAAGCTCCCTAGCGTCCCCGATCCTACTATAGCACTCGGTAGCCTGTTCCACATATCCACAACTCTTACAACAAATGCTTAAATACACATTGCACAATAAAAAAGGGTCATAGAAAAGAATAGGTGGTAACTTGATGTCCAAAGCGTAAGGCGGTATCAAGGAACTGCAGGTGGGGTCCACTTCAGTCCAAGTTTAAGTTTGGGCCTATTTTCAGTCGCAGAGGATTCTTCTATCTCGTCAGGTGTTGGCAGCAACTGGCAACCGAGATCACCAGACTCTGGCGTCCGAACTTCACAGGAACTCTTGCAGGGTAGTGCCTCGACTAACTCCAGCTTGGGGACGTCGTCAAGGATACGAGCAATGTGGGTCCTGCAATTATATTGCTTTAATAAATTAGCTAAGTTGCAGGCAGAAAAGAACCTAGAACTAGCTAGGATTAATGCTTCAAATAGACCAGAATCCTCTGGCCATATACAAGACAATGTCGTAAAACCCAGCTTGCCTGTGTACCGTGAAGGAGAAGACATCGCCTCCTACCTTGTTAGGTTTGAACGGGTAGCTGAGCTACTTGGTGTAGACCCAGATAGCTACGCTGTAAGGTTGGGTAGCCTATTGAGTGGTAAGCCAGTAGAAATTTACACGTCCCTGTCTGCCGACATCACCCGAGATCACTTCTCATTACTATGGGCGTATATTGAAATTCATAAGTAGATTTAATTACAAAATATATTAACAAACAAACTACTCAACCGAGTGACAAAATAACGAAAATCAAAGTACTGATTAAACACTTATTTAGTCTAGACCAGTGGTTCTCAACCTGGGGGCCATGGCCCCCAAGGGAGCCACGGCATGAATTTAGGGGAGCCATGGCGAGCTGTTATAAATTGTACGTTTCCAAATAATGTTGGGAATCTGAATTAAACAAAACTTGTATTACTTATTTTGACTTGGCAGAAGAGAATTTTCATTTTTTTTTGTAATTTTGTTTAATCATAACGACAATGCAATTTTAATATTTACATACTCTGGTGCTAATTTGTTTTTATTTTTTACTGATTATTTAAGATTTCACAGGTCCAGTCCCTGTCTGTGTGACAGGCGCTGGACCGGGCTGCTGAACTGACTTGTTCAGTACGTATCCGTGTGTCATCAGTTGTGTTCGGACCTCACTCAGTTGTGTTCTGACCTCACTAGGGGAAAGGTCACGGCAGGGTTAGCTCCCGAGGGATAATTATCAGATATGGCCAGCGTTATGTGTGGTCTGGGGTCTGCGAGTTTGTTGGCCAAGCTGGAATGGGCTATGGAAGAATTGGAGAGGGCCAAGGAAGAAATAGAGAGGGCCACGTTGGAGAACCTTAAATTAAAAGAAGAGATGGCGAGATTGAAGGGGGAGGCGGGACAGGGAAAGCCAGTGTCTGACGAAAATTCAAGCGAGTGGAAGGTTGTAAGGAGAGGGATGACCAAACTGGTGATGAAGAAACACACCAAGGATACGTCAACAACCACATCAGCAGCTAAGTGTACCAACTCGTTCAGTCCCTTGATAGAAGAATTGGACGTTAGTACAGTCAGGGACAGGGCTGACAAGGAAGGTATAAAAAACTTTAATTGTTGGTGACTCACAGGTAAGGTACTTGGACAGGGCTTTTTGTGGCAAAAACATAAAAAGGATGAGGGTGTGTTTGCCAGGAGCTGGGGTGGGGGATATAATTGACAGGATGGACAATATCTTGTCTGATAATGGGAACAAACTCATTATCTGTCTCAGTGCAGGAGGCAATGATATTGGCCGGTGTAGGAGCGAGGAGCTTCTTGATAAGTTCAAGGCAGCTATAGATCGTGTTAGGACTAAGGGAGGGATCCCTATCATGTGCGGTGTCCTGCCTAGAAGGAGAGTTGGCAGTGAATGGTTGTCAAGGGCAGTTGGTGTCAACTACTGTCTTGACAGATATTGCAAGTCAATATCAGTCCCATTCTGAGAGGAATACAGAAACAATTTGGATAGAATTAATCGACGGTAGGGAAAAATTAATCACAGGAGTAATATATAAACCTCCCAATCTAGATAGAGTCAATGAGTGACTTATCTGGGATGAAATGCGCAGGGCTTCCATAGACAACAAAGTCTGTATAGAAGGCGACTTTAACCTTGGCCAAATAGATTGGACTGACCTTGCAGGTAACTCAGAGTCAGAGGATTTTCTCGAGACGATCCAGGACTGTTTTCTAAGTCAACATATAACCGAACCCACCCGGGGTAATAATATACTAGATTTAGTTCTGTCAAACAGAAAAAACCTCATTAGCAATGTCGAGGTAGGGAACGAACTTGCAAACAGCGATCACAAAGAAATTAGATTCCAGTTAGATTTTCAGGGCAGACGTAAGGAAAATTCCACTAAAGTACCAGATTTCAGAAGGGCAAAAATTGACAGTTTAAAGAGGCAGCTGAGAGAAGGGGTGTCGCGCTTGGCCGTGAACCTGACAGATGACACCGACCTGATAACGAGATCTGAGATTGCCGAGTTCCACGACAATTTAAATAGTGAGTTACTTAATGCACAAAGGCAGAACATACCATACAAAAAACTCAGATCAGACAACAATGCTCCTAAATGGATAAATAATTATTTAAAGAACATCATTAGCCAAAGGAAGGCTATAGGTAGAAGGATAAATCGTGGCGAAATTCACCTCCGGGATTATTATAGGGTATTGGCGAGTAGGGTTAAAACCGAGATAAGGAAAGCCAAGAGGAATAATGAGGTAAGGATAGCAAGGGAGGCGAAGACATACCCCAAAGGATTCGACCAAATGTATCAAACTAAAACACGAGAAAAGATTGGACCAATACGGTCAGACACCGGCGAGCTCACTGATAACGACAGAGAAATGAGCAATAATTTGAATAAATATTTTTCAACAGTTTTCACCACCGAAAATTTAAACATGATACCCGGGGCACCGACTTGATTCAGAGATAGTGAAGAAAACAAATTAAGCGAGATAGTAGTGACTAGCAACGATGTTAGTAAGCAAATAGACAAACTAAAGCCTAATAAGTCACCTGGTCCCGATGAGATATTTGCCAGAGTATTAAAGGAATGTAAGGAAGAGCTTAGTATGCCCTTAGCAAAGTTGTTTAACATGTCCTTAAAAACAGGTGTAGTAGCAGAATCCTGGAGGATAGCGAATGTAATACCGATTTTCAAGAAGGGGGATAGATCTCTATCCTCTAACTACTGCTCAATCAGTCTAACATCAATAGTAGGCAAATTACTGGAAGCAATCATTTCAAACTTTATTCGAAATCACCTGGAGAAGCACCGATTGATCTATGATTCCCAGCATGGCTTCACAAGCGGACGTTCATGTCTAACTTATCTATTAACATTCTTTTCATCAGTTTTCGAATCGGTGGACGAGGGACACAATTATGATGTGGTATATCTCGACTTTAGCAAAGCCTTCGACAGAGTCCCCCACGAAAGACTAATTAGAAAGGTAGAAGCACATGGCATCAAAGGTAATATCCTTAAATGGATTAGGGCGTGGTTACAGGACAGGAAACAGTGAGTGAGCATTAATGGCACTAAGTCCCATTGGAGCAACGTCACAAGTGGAGTTCCCCAAGGCTCAGTACTTGGACCATTATTATTTATTATATACATAAACGACATAGATATCGGCATAGACAGCAACATAAGCAAATTTGCTGATGACACTAAAATAGGACGTGTTATTAAATCTGACGAGGACTCCACAAAACTACAGGAAGATCTAAAAAAAAATTTCGAATGGTCTGAAAAATGGCAGATGAAATTCAACGTCGACAAATGTAAAGTACTCAGTATAGGAGATGTAAACAGGGAAACCAGATACCAGATGAACAACGATGCCATAGAGAAATCCGACTGCGAGAGAGATTTAGGAGTAATGATAAGTAGGAACCTTAAGCCAAGTAAAATATGTGTTTTTGCTCGTAACAAGGCTAATAAAGTACTTGAGTTCATACAAAGGAGTGTTAGTTACAAGACTAGCGAGGTCATCCTAAAACTGTATCTTGCTCTTGTGAGACCACACCTGGATTACGCAGTTCAGTTCTGGTCACGGTATTACAGAATGGATATAGAATCCTTGGAAAGAATTCAGAGGAGAATGACAAGACTAATCCCGGGCATTAGGAACCTTGAGTATAGAGTCAGGTTAAAGCATCTTAATTTGCACTCCCTCGATAGACGTAGAGCGAGGGGCGACCTGATAGAGGTGTATAAGTGGAAGGCAGGGCTAAACAAAGGGGACATTACAAAGGTACTCAAACTATCCAACCAGGAGCGAACTCGTAACAATGGTTTTAAATTACACAAATTTAGATTTAGGTGTGAAATAGGTAAACACTGGTTTGGAAACAGAGCAGTGGATGAATGGAACAAGTTACCAAATATCATCATTAACTTGAATACGCTGAATAGCTTCAAACATAGGTTGCATGCTTATATGAGCAATAGGGGTTGGGTGTAAACGGGACTGCCCAGTATGGGCCAATAGGCCCGCTGCAGTTTCCTCCATTCTTATGTTCTTATCCCTTTGCAAGTGGTGATAGGACCAAATGATCTCAGTCTGGCCTGGGATACCATCACGAAAACATGGAGTGTGTTGTCTCTGAACCATATATTGTGTTTGAGCTTGACTCAAGCATAATATACTCCGTAATTGGTGTTACTTATTTTGTTTCATAATTCATGTGGTCGCTGCTTTACGTGGGTGAAATATTTGTGCACTACCTTTATTTATTATTTCCTTATTTATTGGTGCCATTGTTGTTCATACTCATTCTTTACTTATATAATCCTACCATTTTTAGTGCTAAATTGGTATGACTCACTATTCTTCTCATTCTTCCAAGTTGAGCAGTGCTTGTCAAAGGAGGCGTGTTCTTGCTTACAGGAAGTACACTTCAGCTTGCTAGCTTGAGTGTGAATGCTTACCTGTGTGCATGTTTGTGTATGACTGTATGTGTGCTTTATGTGTGAGTACATGGGCGTGTTATGTATGTGAATGTGTGTGTGTGTGAGTTTGCTATTCTAACTCTTGTCCTATTATGTCCTTCTTTATCATTCTTTAGTCTGAATCACTTGTTTGTTTGTCTGTTCTGGGAGAAAAATGAAGGAGGCCACGAGGATGTTGAAAATTCCTCAAGGGGGGAATGGAGTGAAAAAGGTTGAGAACCACTGGTCTAGACACTACCCTGAACAACGTGGTTATCCAACACACGTAACTCATAAACAAGTTAGTTATTTACCGTTGAATTCTAAAATGTGACTAGTATACCACTAGAAATATGCAATAGGAAAGGAGATACTTATCTTACAACTGCCAGCCCAATACTAACGCCACCCGGCTCTGAGAGGTAAAACTAAGCTAGAAGAGGTGAGCGGAAATGACATCATAAACAAAAGACGTCCAAGTTGCGAATCCACAAATAGCTATCAAACGCTCACTCATCCATTAGTATTCGAGACTAATACAATAAACATTACTTTGTTTGACCTAACACACTGAAACTAATGTTACTACATTTCAAGTATAACATATAATATCTAAATTTTAACTGCTTCAGTGTGTACACAACGAATCAGTCGAAGTTCATATGCCGACCAGTAATCTATTCATTGGTTCTCATTCCGACACTCGTAACAACACACACAAAGACTAAGCACAAAGAAAATGCTGCAGCAATGAAGAAAAGATTGACAATGTGGCAGAATGGGGCCCTTGATGATTTCCTATGTGAAGCAAAAACACTGCAGGAGAGACTAAAATCTACAGAAGACGGACAGCAAAACACCGATGACGTTGCAAGAAAGTTTGGAAACAAATTGCGTGTGGGAAAAGTGTCTTTGGCGGTAAGATCTCTCACAGAGGCCCTCAGATATGGAACAATCATCACACCAAGCACCTCAAAAACTCCCCCAAGCTAAGTATTATATTACCCAAACTCTTTATTTTGATGATTGAATAACAATTCTTTTTATTTCAGCTAACAAAAAGTGTTAAGAGGGCTTCAAGGGGAAAAATGGGTGAAATTCTTGTGGCGGCGGCACCAATAAACCCTTTTTACATGTATTTTAATGTCACACAAATAACGTTTTCGCTAATAACGGTGAATTTCAGGCACCTATTAAACGTTATTGGTGAGAGCCTACTGTAATCCAGTTGCCTCTGAAGATGTTTTGAATAAAGACGAAAGCTAAGGTGCTCCGTTGTTTCCCTTTTCCCGTGTGATTTTATCAAGATTTATCTTATCCACGTTTTCATTGTGGATCTACATGAAATATATATATATATATATATATATATATATATATATATATATATATATATATATATATATATATATATATATATATATATATATATATATATATATATATATATATACACATATCGCAAGTAAATCACTGTAGAGTGTGGCGTGATCCAGGTATAAGATAACATCTTCAGGGGTGAGTACAGCCTGTACTCACCCCTGAAGATGTGAATGAAGCTCTTGGGAACTTCTTGTTTTCCCTGGTAGGTTATCAGCATATATATATATATATATATATATATATATATATATATATATATATATATATATATATATATATATATATATATATATATATATATATATATATATATATATATATATATAATATTATAATTGTTTTTGCTATTAATTAAAACAGACAACAGGGATTAATTTATATAAATAATTTCTGATAATGGATTAATTATATATATTTATATAATCTAAAGAGTTTCTTTTAACTGGGATTAATTCACAAGAGCTTCTGGTATTAGGGAAGGAGAGAGAGAGAGAGAAAGACACAGAGCGAGACAAAGAGACAAAGAGACAAAGGCAAAACACACACACACACACACACACACACACTCACACACATACGCATACACACACACACACACACACACACACATTAATATCTATCGTCTTGACCCACGAACGAAGTTATGAATCAGAAAATAAAAAAGTATCCACTATATTTAAGTTTATAGTTTCATTACTGTGTCTATCTTTATTGATGTCTTAACAAACACACAGAAAATATCTTCAACATTACCTTCCTGACCTGAAGTCTGATAAAGCCAACAAAATCACAGACTTTTATTTTCATAGATTCATCATCGTGTGTGTATTTCCTGAATTCATAAATTACAACAATAAAAAAAAACGTAGCTAATGACTCTGATGATCAGACTAATTTCTGTAATTGTGCCTTTGGGATAAATATTACCGCTGTAACAATTGGCCAATTATGGATCGGAAGAATAATTCACCAAAAGGTTCAAGAAATCATGACTGGGTTTATTGCGTGCCTGAGGTCAATTACTGTTGTGTGGGGGAATTTCTGGGTTAGTCTTTCTCAGTGCATCCTGGTTGCAATTTGGCAGAATCCACGCCTATGCGGGCATGGCGTGGTGGGATTGACTTTCCTCCGTCACGACGTTAGATGGCATCTCCCCACCCCAATCAGTGCTGTGATTCGTTGGCTAAGTACAAGGTTAGACTAGCTATTGATTAAACCAATGGCAAACATACTAAGGAACGTCATGGTAAGCACCTAGACCAATCCGAACGCGTTATTTCCTCTTACGTGTAGATTCTTCCAAACACCGTCTGGGTCGGGTTTGTTGAATCAGAAAACAAGAAAATGTTGATACTCTCATAGCATGCAAAAGATCTCCCCGCCATAATTTTGCATTAGTGTAAAGGAAAGAAATATATGATTGTTTAGAGAAGGAAGTGATTACTTCTATCTGATGGCTGCTGTAGGGTGACTACTCTCAATAAAGCCTAAGTAAACTTTATTAATAACAGGGACTCGTCTGGCTACAAGTATATTCGTTTATGTTTAGCTGAGTGTTTCATAGTGTAAAGATGTTTTTTTGAGAAAGAGAAGGTGTATACGAAAAAAGAGATAGATAGATAGATAAAGAGAGAGAGAGAGAGAGAGAGAGAGAGAGAGAGAGAGTCATACACTCCTTTAATTAAAGGTTACAGGCACACATAAAACATCAATACACACACACAGTGTACAGTACACACTCACACACAGTGTATACACACTCACACCACTCACATACACTACACACACACAACTTTCCTTCAACATATATTCAACAACGTCAACAAACTTAATTTTTACATAACGTAAATTTTTATATCCTACTGCATGTTTATTCTGATTTCGCTAATAAAAAATAGAGGAAAGTTTACGTAATGAATTAAATAAATGAATAAGCATAATAAATAAGAATGGATTATTCAAAGCCTTGCCGTCTTATAATCTTGGGAAGTACTGAGTGGCAAAACACTCGTAGTGTAAAAAGATTTTTTTAATCATGACATTTTTAGTACTTACTTAAACATGCATTGATTATTAAGCATAAATTTACTTTGTCAAATATAATGTTTATCATCAATCAATATTTTAAGAATTACTATTTATTTTACATAAGAAAATGTTCCCACGAGTCTCACTAACGAGGTAACACTGTTTGAACAACCCTGTATATCGAAGAATAATCATTGTAGAATGTTTTAAGACTAAAGTTATCTTTTTTTTTAAATTGAAAATACTAGATATTGTTATTATTGCTACAAGTACTACTACTACTACTATTACTACTTCTATTAATAATAATGATAATAATAATAATAATAATAATAATAATAATAATAATAATAAAAATAATAATAATAATTATTATTATTATTATTATTATTATTATTATTATTACTATTTTTCATGGCCTCCAGCCTCTTCTTATAGCCATTACCTTCACCTCCATTTTATTACCTAGTATCTTAATACACAAGTAGCTACCCTCATTGAGTTAGTTAAGCTGCAAATCTATGCGGCATTCAGTGACTGCTACCTCATAATCAACATCTTCACCTGTTGTTGACTTTGTGGCCGAAGGTCTTGTTCCCCTGAGGCAAAACAAGGCAGAGCTGAGTAGAGAGAAGGGCAGGCGACATCTCAATCAAGCTGCAACGTAGCTCCAGGGCTACTGCTTCTGTTCAGATAATAGATCAGCCAGTCTTGCGTACAAGCATCTGAGACTTTGTCCCATCCCGCCAGATGTTGTGAAAACTAGGGGAATGAAGCTGCCTTGATCCACGTTCTGAAATCTCTCTCCATACATTTTGTTCTTGTCGTTCTGCACCTCCTGTGTGTAGCCTCGAGAAACAGATCACGGTGACATGCGGTCATGGGATTGAATATCCTGATATCAAAGAAGGTTCATTGTCTCCACGTCCAGTATCCCGGAGCACTGACATCCACACGGTGATGGAAATTCTCGCCGTCCAGCAGGAGGGTTGGTTCCACTGTGAAGTCGTGGTAGATTTCCTTCAGCATTTTCGTTGAGATCTCTTACATCGTCATACCTCATGCATACGAAGCCATTCTTCTTGCACATCACTACTACTACTAATAGTAATAACAATAATTATAACAGTAATAATAATAATCCATATACAATATATATATATATATATATATATATATATATATATATATATATATATATATATATATATATATATATATATATATATATATACGCGTTCCCAAGCCGTGTAATTCACATCTTCAGGTGAGTACAGACTAGAGAGGTAATACAAATCAAGGTGTATATATACAGAGGAGGGTGAGACCAGGTCCACAATGGTCAGGTATTAGGTAATGACCTTACAAATCTTCAAATAGCACACAACGGTTGGTCAGGTCAGACGGTCAGTGACCCGGCCTTCTCACCTGATCACAAATCTTCTTAATTTCAAAATTGTCCAGCTTGTACAAGCCGTTACTCAAATTCATGTTGAATGCTTCGGTATGTTTAATAAGACTAGATTCTATGATGTTCCTACTATCAATTGAATTACATGGTAATATTGAGGAGGCATTATCCCAGTCTCTGTGCTTGTTATCCCTCAAATGAACAAACAGAGCATTGGATTCTAACACTGTATTTGTGTTGTTTAATTCTAGTTGCAAGATCTTTACCTGTCTGGCCTAAGTAAAACATATTACATTCCTTGCAGGAACTTTATAAATGCAAGCCAATTGTGTTGTTGGGGGAGTTCTTGATTAACATTTGTTTAACAGTGCATGAGTTTTTAAATGCCACATTGACGTTCAGGTTTTTAGCTGTGCAGGAATGTGTGAAAATTTTGTGAAATGGTAATAATAAGATATTCTTATGGTCATGGGTGGGCTTGGGATCAGTTCTATAAAAGGTTTTCTTAGTAATGTTTAAGCATTTGTCTATGAAAGATCTAGGGTATTTAAGGTTTGAGCCAATATTATATATATATATTGTATTCTCATCGATGAATTCGGACTGCAAATTCTCAAGGCACGTAAAAACATTGTTGAAAATACTGACTGTTTGACTTTAATATGGTGGGCAGAATAATAATGAATGTATGAACACACATTAGTTGGTTTTCTATAAATACTGAACTTAAAAGTGTTACCTATTCTGTGTATCAGACAGTCTAGGAATGGCAATTTACAGTCTTGCTCTAATTCACAGTGAATTTGATCGAGGGCTAAGTTAAGTTGTTGGCAGGAAAGCTTTTGGGTCCTCATTACATGGCCAGAGACATAATACATCATCAACATATCTAAACTATTAAGTAATATTTTACCACCCTCAGCAGTCTGGTTTAGATATGGTATTGATGTCTAACCCTAGCCTTAGAACTTCGTGTTTTCTTCTTTCCTTGTGGTTATCAGCATATACCTAGATCACGCGACCCACAGTGATTTACTTGCATATATATATATATATATATATATATATATATATATATATATATATATATATATATATATATATATATATATATATATATATACAGAGAGAGAGAGAGAGAGAGAGAGAACAATAAATTAAATAAACATATTAGCATACAACCCAGAAAAAATCTTAAAACATGCAAATAAAATAACAATAAACGAATATACAGTATGTTCTTAGAAGAAATCACAAATCACTTGTTCAGGAGAGATACAACAACAGCTCATGTTGGTGTCAGAATTAAGATTATTTTCCTCCGGTATAAAGTCACCTTATTTGACAATTAGGATACAGATGATACCATAACAGCATGCATGAGTGACCTAAATCTCCGCCCTGCATCACCCGACAACACGCGCACGCTTATAACAGCGCTACTACCTAGATGGCAAGCTTGGTAGCCATGCTGAATTATATGGCAATACTGGTTATGTTATAATGTTGGCTATGCTGGCTATATGGTAATACTATTCATATAGTAATGCTGATTATGTTATTAAGTTAACTATATGGTTATATTCGATATAAGGTAAATAACACTCACATGGAGGTAAACCAGACTTACCTTAATTAATATGTTGCAATAGATGTCTGCTCTATAGTTGGTGGTAAAGGATGGGTTACCTGTTTACCTTTACTCACATATGAGAAATATAAGAGGGGGGGATGATAACCTGAAGAGAAAACAACATATAATAAGAAATAGAGATAACAAATAGATAACAGATAACACAAAATAACAACATATAAACAGGAGATAACAAGACACAACGTAAGATAAATATTGATAAAAAGAGATAAACAGGATACAAAAAAGATATAACAAACAATAGAAAGATATGAATATAGATAGCAAGAGCTAATAAGAACTAACATGATATAACAATAAATAGCAAGAGATAAGAGCAAATAGAAATAACAAGATATGACAATATATAACGAAATTAACAAGAGATAAAAGATTTAATATCGGGTGAACGTATGTTATGGATAAGAGTTAGGATACTGTACCATCAAGTTCAGATTAGATAGATAATGTAGGTGTTTGCATGGATTAGGTTAGGTTAGGTTAGTGTCCTGGCTGTTGTAAATTCAGGATAAATAATGGACGAGTTTACGGTCGAATTTTTTTCGTAAAATGGCAGGTCAATGGGTAAGGATAACGCTTAAATTCACTTTGGTAATTATATTTTTAAATAAATTGGGCCAAAAATTGTAAAAATAAGGGTTAAAGTCGCTAAATTGTCGCGTGAATGCAAAAAACACTGTGATTGGTTGGGGTGAACTTCCCAGCAGGAGGCAGCAAGCTGCAGTTGTCTAACCATCTCGGCTGATCGGCTCAGTAAATAAATATTTTTTTATTATTAATTGTGCTTTATTGTGCAACACAGTAATACTATTTTGAATATGTAAATATTACTAAGCACATTAACCAATTCAATGGCTATCAGCTGCCCATACAACAAATTTCATAGTATAAACATTCCTATATTGGTATTATTTTGGTTTTGGTCATCTGGGGAACCTTAAGATTCTAACTATGGGATTAAGTTCTTTAAACAATAAGACACATTATCTCTACAGGATTTCTGTCGCAAAACATTTTTCGATCGCACAGGAAAATACAGGGTATGATGATTTACAAGGTTAGCTTAACATACATAGGGAAGGGGGGTAGCAACACAAAACTAGTGATTTCCGATAGAAATGAAGGTCAAATCGTTCATAACACATCGCAAACCACCAGTATAGCATAGTCTGCATGTCTAAGTACAGGGATGACCAAAACTTCAAATTTACCCAATATAGCCTATCTTGAATCTGAACATTCAAATACTTATGATAGTTAAAGTAAAATTTTACCAATTAATTAATATAAATGATGATATATCCCAGTGGTTCATTAGTGAATCATCAAAACAATAACAGCTCTAGGTTGTCATGTTTAGCTAGCATCAGGCATTATCAAAACAAAGTCAAGACAATGCCATCACTTCTAAATTGACTCGTATCTCCATCTAGTACTGATATACTCTGTAAATGCACTGAAAAAAAAAGAAGAGAAAGTCTACCAGGTAAGAATACTTGACAGCTGAGTTGGTATGAACATGGGAGTTTCTTATGTCCAAAAGACCATAGGAATGGAGGAAACTGCAGCGGGCCATACTGGGCAGTCCCATTTACACCCATCCCCTATCACACATATATCCATCCAACCTATCTTTGAAGCTGCTCTTCAAGGCACATTTATTCACTTACGAAATGTCCATGACTTGGACCATAAAAAAAACAGCCTTAAAATTTACCTGAACGTGGAATTTGGGGTCTGAAGAGGCCATCCTTTCTACTACCTACGACTGCAGCCGAGCTGTGTTTGGAACTAGTGACGTCATTGCAAATGGCGGTCCTGTTTCCAGAGAAATAAAGTTATCTCGACTATTATAGCAGGACTTGAAACTTTTATTACAAATAATGAATATTCTATCACTCTACGAACGTGGCAGAGTGTATTTCTTGTGTTTGCCCAGAACCGTCAATTCGTCCATTGGTCAATATAAAGTATTAAACCACTTGGATAATGAAAACAAAAATTGAGTCTTCATCTTCATCGCTTGATAATATATGGCAACAGTGCATGTATGAGTCATTAATACTGCTCAGTTATTTTGGTAACTGTCTGTACTGTACAATCATCCATATTATTTAAATGAGGAAATTCGTGCCTTAATACAGTGTATGCATACTTATATTTAATACCATGTTATAACACACACACACACACGCACACACACACACACACACACACACACACACACACACACACACACTAGTAACTACTACTACTACTACTTGCTGTCACTCGGAATCGAGTATAACGATCACCCATCTACATTGAAATGATATGAGTTATTATGGATGTCAACTTCGTTGGTGAGCTCTGAGGTGACTAGAGAGGTCGATACGGGACCAGCAGGGTCGTCCACAGATGTTGCACATGTGGGGGCTACATCTAGTACAGGAGGGGCGGCTGCAGCGTCTTTCCGGCATTGGCGCTTGTCTGCCACGGTATGCAGTCGGGCTAACTCGAAAGTATTGACACCTTCTCGTATGGTGTTCCTCTAAGCATTATGCTTACTATTCGTTAGGTGACTGTAAAATAGCTGCTTTGGCAGTCTACTGACGTCCATGCGGGTAACATGGCCAGTCCAGTGCAGTTGTTCATGGATAATAGTAGCCTCGATGCTCCTTCAGTTAGTGTCAGCGAGAATACTGGCATTTGTTCGCTTGTCTTCCCAGCGAACTCGGATGATGAACGTAGACTTCATTGGTGAAAGTTTTCAAGTGCCTTGAGGTATCTCCTCTATGTGACCCTTGTCTCTCTGCCATATAGCAAGGTGGGGAGGACCACTGCTCGATATACGTGCAACTTTGTAGATAATTTCAGCTCCCTACAGCGAGGATACTGGTAAGGAGTCTGCCAAAGGCCAGAGATTTTCATCTGTTCTGATGTTGAATCTCTTCATCGATATCTGTGGTGGTGGAGACGGTGGGAGCCGAGATACTGAAAGTGGGTAACATTAAAGAGGTACTACTGGTAAGCTGGACGGATGGTGGAGGTATGCTGAACCAAGGGCAGGCTGGAAGAGAATCTGAGTCTTACGTATATGCACCTCAAGGTCGACGTGTACATACACAACTCACTAGGCGTTCAGGGTCTCCTGTAGATCGGGTTCAGTGTGAGCGACGGGGGTGAGGTCGTCTGCATACTGACGTTCAGTAATGGAAGCTGCTGACACCTTTGTTCCAGCCTGGAGTCGTCTTCTGTTGAAAAGTCCCTTCGTCCTTTACTGAATGTCCACCCCGCCGGCTAAATTGGCACTGGCATGAGTAAGGAAGACATCCAAGAAAATTGAAAAGAGAGTTTGTGCCAGTACACATCCTTGTTTTACTCCCGTCAGGATGGAGAAGAACTCAGACTGGGTGCCAATGTGCAGGACACTGCCGTTCATGCCATCGTGGAGTTGCCTCACAATGGCGATGAATTTTGATGGGCAGCCAAAATGGCTGAGGCTCCGTCAGAGGGCTTCCCTGTTGACAAGTCAAAGGCCTTGGTAAGGTCGATGAAGGCTATGTACAGGTCACGACGCTGTTCTCTGCACTTTTCCTGTATCTGGCAGGCAGCAAAGATTATGTTAGTAGTGCCATGTGATTTTTTAAAACCACATTGAGATTCTAGGAGTAAGATTTCCGCCTCAGGACGAAGTCTGTTTAGGAGGTCTTGGGCGATAATCTCACCAGCTACAGACAGCAGCGAGATCCCGCGGTAGGTTGCCACAGTTTGACAGGTCTCACTTGTTCTTATAAATATTGACGATGGAGGCGTCTTTAAAAGCTTGGGGGATTTTCTCCTTTTCCCATATATTCTCCATGAGGTCCTCCTGCTTTATACACCTCGGCTGGGATTCCATCAGGCCTTGTGGCTTTGTTATTTTTCATTTGTTTGATGGCAGTAGCTACCTCATCCAGGGTTGGAGGATAGCTGAGGTGGATCAGCTCTGGGTGCTGAGGGACCTGCTGGGGAATCAGAACATCCACATCGATGTTTCGGTTGAGCAGCGAATGGTAGTGCACTTTACAGCGCTGAAGGATACCTTCTTCATCTTTAATTAGGGAGTTACCGTCGTATGAGCGGAGGGGGCTGTACTATGAGTGATTGGCCCATAAAATGTATTAGTGGCATTGAAAGATTCGCACATCTTGTGTTTATCTGCAAATTTTTGCGTTTCACATACTTTATTTTTCAACCATTCGTTCTTTAGATTGCGAAGTTCGTGCTGGACCGCTGCTTTCTTCTTGTGAAAGGGAACAGGTTTGATCGGAGACTGAGGGTTGTTATGTCAGTCAGTTAAGGCAGCATGTTTCTCATCGACGAGTTCGTTGATTTCCGTGTCATTTTCATCAATCCAGTCCTGGTGTATTCTTTCGATTTGGCTGGTGGTCTCTCTGCAGGTTTTTGTTTTGACAGTGCCGAGAATACCTCATTCGGCACTGGGATTTCGGTTGTTTGTTGTCGGGATGTTTATCACCCGTGTACTGTGTTTTGTGAGTCGACCCTCGTCTGGGAGCCGGGACTCACAAATGACTCCTATGTCGAAGGCATACTTCAACAGCTTTTTTGCCTTAAGGGCGGTTCTTCTTTCAGGACGCTCATTTGTGCCAGTATCCAGAAGGGTCCTGGCATTCCATACAGTGGGGTGAGCAGAGAAACTCCTCGAAAAGGCTGTTCAGTCGCACAGACAGAACCGAATTGCACTGCTGCCTAGATTCCAGTGCTTAAACGATCATCTTATCCATGCCGCCCATGTGCACAGTTGTGATTAGAGACTCCCGGCATTGATCTTTGCCTGTCCTCGTCACCACTCGTCCTTCGTCCTAGGACTTTTGGGGGTATAGGGGTTTTGATGATGATGAGAAGGGCGATGAGCTGGATGATAGCTGCGCGTGAATTGATATATATGGTGAGGTAGGAGCGCAGGCATCAACCACATATCTTGGCTTTCCATTTTCTTGTTCAAGTGGTGCAAGTTAAGTAGCGTTTCCATCTTGCATTACCTTCATCCGCTGGTGTAATCTGTGGGTTCCCATGTTGGTCACCTCTTCGGCCTATATCGCCGTTGGCGTCATACACACACACACACACACACACACACAAACAGGCACGCACATACACACACACACATACAAACACACACATACACACATACACACACACTCAAACGCACACAAATACATTCAAGATAATGAATACTAAACAAACAGAACGTAAATGAATAATCAGATAATATTAAGCACTATGGCCTGGCCTTATCATATCTAGTATAAGCTAAAACTGAACATAATAATTAACTCATGTACGTCATATTATATCAACATAATAATCACCAGCTGGGGACCTCACACACCAGGGGACTCACGTGTGTATGTCATAACACCTAACATGAACATTTTACTTGATTAAATTCACATCACGGTGATTACAGTACCAGTCTCGTTATTGTCTCATAAACACCCAAGCACACACACACACACACACACACACACACACACACACATGTAAACAGTGACTGCCGATCTTCTTGTAATTTACTTTTGCTTAAAACTAAGTTATTGGAACGTAAGACTAGGGACAACATAATTTAGAAGGCCATAAACTCCCATCACTTGGTCAAACATGGAAGTAAATGAGACATTAATAGACTATAAGAGTTACTGTACAAGGATATGTTTTCATAGATTAGGTTAGAGCAGATGGTCTTATAATGTAATGGATTTAGTAAAAGTTGCGTAGAATCGAGGGTAGATAAATCAGGGTTATATTATGTTTGTTTTAAGATGAAGTGAACACACACACACACACACACACCATAATATAACATAATATAATATAACATACTATAACAGGAGCTTCAGTTTATCACAGTACAGATTATACGTTATGAGACCTGGGTCATTATAATTATTCGTTATAATCTGTATATCGTATGCTCATTATATCCTATATCTGTCTTCTTCAGCCTCTCTCTCTCTCTCTCTCTCTCTCTCTCTCTCTCTCTCTCTCTCTCTCTCTCTCTCTAAAGTGTCTATCTATACTTCGGGTTGTTTGTCTGTCAATCTTTCTGTCTGTGTGAATATCTTTCTTTTCCTCAATATCCCATTTTGTCAGCTTCTCTATCAACGTATACAGTATATTTAAATATTTCCCTCTGTCTACCTCTTTGTTTCTCCCTCAGTTATTCATTGATAATATCTCACTCTGTCTGCCCCCTTGTTAGCCTTGCTGTTTGTCAACCGGTCTATATTAACATCTCGATCTCTGTCAACCTGTCTGTATCTACATCTCTCTCTCTCTTTCCCTCCAGAGCTTAAGAAACTCAGCCACCGACAAAGAAGTGTATAAATAGCTCTCACCGGGACACAGTGTAATAGTCTACGTAAGCTTCTTGTGAGTGTGAAGTAACCTGACAAGGTGCTTACTTATGACATGACCCAAAAACCTTTTTATTTACAAATATATATATATATATATATATATATATATATATATATATATATATATATATATATATATATATATATATATATATATATATATATATATATATATTGTTCTATTGTGATTTTTATCTTTTGTTTATTTATAATGTTAGTGGTAATTTGTACTTCCTTTCTCTTTGTTTCTGTACCATCTCAGTTTAATATTATGTATCTAGATAAATCTTTATGATAATTATTAAGTAAACCGTTATTGATGGTTATTTTATATCAGTATAAAATAAATTATATAGAATGTTAGTAGGATATGTTCGAGGGTGATTTATACAGCACGTTATAGATGGGTGGTGAAGTAGGTGGGTGGTGAAGGAGGTGGGTGGTAAAAGAGGTGGGTAGTGAGGGAGGTGGGTGATGAAGGAGGTGGGTGGTGAAAGAGGTGGGTGGTGAAGTAGGTGGGTGGTGAAGGGAGGTGGGTGGTGAAGGTGATGGGTGGTGAGAGGTGGGTGGTCTCGGAGATGGGTGGTGAGGGAGATGGGTGGTGTGAGAGGTGGGTAGTAAGGGCGGTGGGTGAGGGAGGTGGATGGTAAAGAGGTGGGTAGCGAGGTAAGTGGATGAAGAGGTGGGTAGTGAGGCAGGTGGGTGGTGACGGAGGTGGGTGGTGAAGGAGGTGGGTGGTGAAGGAGATGGGTGGTGAGGGAGGTGGGTGGTCACGGAAATGGGTGGTGAGGAGGTGGGTGGTCTCGGAGATGGTGGTGATGGAGATGGGTGGTGTGAGAGGTGGGTAATGAGGGCGGTGGGTGAGGGAGGTGGATGGTGAAGAGGTGGGTGAGGAAGTGGATGAAAAGTGGGTAGTGAGGAAGGTGGGTGGTGAAGGAGGAGGGTGGTGAAGGAGGTGGGTGCTGAGGAGGTGGGAGGTGAAGGAGGTGGGTGGTGTGAGAGGTGGGTAGTGAGGGCGGTGGGTGAGGTAGGTGGATGGTGAAGAGGTGGGTAGCGAGGGAAGTGGATGAAGAGGTGGGTAGTGAGGAAGGTGGATGGTGAAGGAGGAGGGTGGCAGAAGGAGGTGGGTGGTGAGGAGGTGGGTGGTGGGAGGAGGTTGGTGGTGAAGGAGATGGGTGGTGAGGGAGGTGGGTGGTGTGAGGTGGGTGGTAGTGAGGGCGGTGGGTGAGGGAGGTGGATGGTGAAGGGTGGGTAGCGAGGAAGTGGATGAAGAGGTGGGTTGTGAGGAAGGTGGGTGGTGAAGGAGGAGGGTGGTGAAGGAGGTGGGTGGTGAGGAGGTGGGTGGTGGGAGAGGTTGGTGGTGAAGGAGATGGGTGGTGAGGTGGGTGGTGAAGGAGGTGGGTAGTGAAGGAGGTGGGTAGTGAGGGGAGGTGGGTAGGTGGGTAGTGGAGGGAGGTGGGTGGTGAAGGAGGTGGGTGATGAGGAGTTGGGTGGTGATAGAGGTGGTTGAGGGAGGTGGGTGAAGAAAGTGGGTGGTGAGGGAGGTGGGTGATGAGGGAGATGGGTGGTGAAGGAGGTGGGTGGTGAGGGAGGTGGGTGGTGTAGGAGGTGGGTGGTGAAGGAGGTGGAGGTGGATGGTGAAGGAGGGTGGTGAAGGATGTGGGTGGTGAGGAAGGTGAGTGGTGAGGGAGGTGGGTGGTGCAGGAGGTGGGTGGTGAAGGAGAAGAGTGGTGAAGGAGGTGGGTGGTGAAGGAGGTGGATGGTGAAGGAGGGTGGTGAAGGAGGTGGGTGGTGAAGGAGGTGGTGGTGAAGGAAGTTGGTGGTGATGGAGATGGGTAGGGGAGGTGGGTGGTGGGTGGTGAAGAAAGTGGGTGGTGAGGGAGGTGGGTGGTGAAGGAGGTGGGTATTGAAGGAGGTGGGTGGTGATGGAGGTGGAGGTGGAGTTGGGTGGTGAGGAGGTAGGTGGTGCAGGAGGTGACTGATGAGGGAGGTGGGTGGTAAAGAAGGTGGGTTATGAGAGAGGTAGGTTGGTGAAGGAGGTGGGTTATGAGGGAGGTAGGTGGTGAAGTAGGTGTGTTATAAGGGAGGTAGGTGGTGAAGGAGGTGGGTGGTGAAAGAGGTGGGTGATGAAGGAAGTGGGTGGTGAAAAAGGTGGGTGATGAGGGGGTGGGTGGGTAAAGTGAAGACGAAAAAAAAGGAGAGGGAAAGCGGAAAGAAGAAAGATAAAAAGCTAAGACAGAAACAATGAGAGAGAGAGAGAGAGAGAGAGAGAGAGAGAGAGAGTCATTAGCAGACCTCGGCCTCATTATAACAAGGATATAACCACAAAGTTTACAAAGCCCAGAGACCATGACGAAAGTTATTTACCTTGTCCTACACCATTATGTACGAAGATAACAGAGAGAGAGAGAGAGAGAGAGAGAGAGAGAGAGAGAGAGAGAGAGAGTGAATGAATGAATGAATGAAACAAGAAATATTGTTCTTGTGTGTCACTTTTAGACTCGTATATCCCAAGATAATGACTTAAGTGCATTTTTCTTTTTTTTCGTTCAAAGAAATATCGGGAACTATTAACTTATTCTCTGAGTGATATTCTTCATAAACACATTTTCAAATCAGTAAGGACGATGATTAAGATGCATTTGTATTCTTATTGAGATTACCCTCCCTATGATAATCTTTATCACAGAGGAAGATCAAACGTTAGGGGGGATTTTCTATGCTTCCTTTAAATACTGCTCTATAATATCGTCAGCAAAGGAAGATCGAGAAGACATAAGAGGAAGATCGGTGCTATGCTGGAGTTTTTTTGTGAGACTTATCCTCTTTCGTAACAGAGGAAGATCGGTACTATATTCACGTGCTTCTTTAATAGTCCTTTTCCAACACACAGGGGAAGATTAGTACGATACCCACGTATTAATGTACTGTATGCCAGATTTCACTGAAAAATTAGTCAAATAGTAAATCGATAAGGGCTCTTCCTGTGTCGCCCTGTTTTCTTTTCGTAGTCCTCTATGATTACAGTAAATGCCCTTGTCGTTCCTTTGCCTCAAATGGGACATTATCATTTGGGTCTCTCTCTCATTAAATCTGTCTGTCTGTCTGTCTCCTAAGGGTAACCACCAAATCAACATGAGGTAGGGACCCAGCAGGTATCTGTCTGTGTAAACTAATTCCCCCACTCCGTTCCTGACCTAGACTGCCTTCATGTGCTCCTATGGTCTTCCTTCCTCGACCTACAGAGGACGATCAGGACTGTGCTCACGGGATCTAATGATACCTCTCCTTTGATAGAAAGAGGAAGATTAGTACCTTACACACAGAGGAAGATAGTTATTGGAAGTATTCTTCTGTTAATGTGATCTCTAATATAAAGAGAAAGATCACGGATATTATCATACTCTTATACACAGCAAGTTTAATAGCACTATCCATGCTTGTCTGTGATACTCCTCTTCCAGCATACCTCGTCGAGTACTGAGGAAGACAGTAATAAATGCCAGCCATACAGCACTCTAGGAAGTATTATACGTGTAAAGAAAAAAGGTTAGAGGATTATGTGGACATATATACCGCGCCTCTCTCTTCGTGTTAGTAGTATAACAGACATACTCTCTAGGTTGCCGTAAAAAACCCAACTGGTTCACAGACAAAAGATAAATGGGATATATACCTATACTCTTTCAACATGTCTGTGATACGTGACGCCCAGCCAGCATGCCTGACACCGTGGGGTTGATTCGTAAATGTTGCAGCTTTGAGTATTTGAGTGCTTGTGTACGCTGCCTGTAGCTCTCGTGCTCTTACAGCATATAACATGCAGTACATGATTTGGATATATATGAAAGTAATATGATTTAAACACAACGAAGAAAACGACAGAATAAAAGAGTGAAAGATTAAAATATATACTTGAAAACACACAAGAATAGAAAAACTTACTCACCAAAACTTATAATTCGTGGTAAAAAATATCTTATGTTAATTTTTCATCTAAACGTAAAAAAATGTATCTAACTTATCGCAGAGTCTGGGTGTCGTTTTGACGCCATTTTTGTCTGCTTCCTAGATTCATACAGGTGTAGTAAGTCACTTTCATTTCCATGTGTTTAGGTTCGGCAAATAAAGAAAATAAAAAAATTATCATGCTGGTGTTTGAGAATAAAGGCCATAGTTAAGAGATTTCTGTATGTTGTCTGTTTTAATAAAGTCTTTGCATAGAAAATATGTTAGAAAATGTGTAAAAATATCATATGATTGCGAAAACGAGATATATGCACACACACAAACACAAAAAACAAATATATATATATAGAAACCCAAAATACACGAAACACACACACACACACACACACACACAAATGAATACACCAATTAATAACTTCTGAGCCCAAAATAATATATTAATCTCAAGGACTAAAATTTTATAGAAACTTATTAAGATTTTAATCCACCATTATTACTTATAAAATATAACTATTATAAAAATAATACTGCATTGAAACTCCTTTATAGTTTGTTGGTTACTGTTGTTCCTGGTGATGATGATAATGATAATACTAGTAGACGATGATGATGATGATGATGATGATGATGATGATGATGATGATGATGATGATGATGATGATGATGATGATAACGATGATGATGGTGATAATAATAGTCAATGATGATGATGAAATGATGACGATGATGACGATGATGATGATGATATTAATAGACGACTTCGACGATGATGATTATGATGAGAAAGATGATGATGCTGATGATAATAATAGACGATGATGATGATGATGGTGATGATAATAGACGATGATGATGGTGATGATAATAGACGATGATGAAATGATGACGATCATGATGATGATAATAATAGACGATGATGATGAAATGATGACGATGAAAATGATGATTATGATGTTAATAATAGACGACGACGATGATGATGATGATACAGATGATGATGATGATGATGATGATGATGATGATGATGATGATGATGATGATGATGATGATGATGATGATGATAGACGATGGTGGCGGTGGTGGTGGCGGTGACGGTGTAAAACACAAAGATGAGAATAAGTAGAATAGCAAGAGAAGGAAGAGAAAAAGGAGAAGGATGAAGAAGAACAAGATTAATCGGAGCAGAAATGTGTGACCAGCACGAGAGATGCAGATTAGTGAGACCGCTACAGTGATGACTCCCACTCAGCTACACTCTGATGATTCCCACTCAACTCAGCTCTGATGATTCCCACTCAACCAACCACTCAACTACGCCCCGAAGATTCCCTCTTAATCAACCACTTAACCAAAGACTAATGCTCTTCTATTTGCCTTTCTCTCTCTCATTCTTCCTTTCTATCGATCTTCGTCTCTCCTCCTGTCTCTTTGCCTCTCTCCCCCTCTCTCTCTTCTTGTCTCACGCCTCCATATGGTACAGACGGGAGGGCAGGTGCACACGGCTGCCACCTCAGTAATTACTACCTACGTGTGGCGCAATGGATCATTTCATTAAGACTTTTTTCCTATTCAAAACTTATTCTGAAAGGTTCTGCTCACTGATGAATTGTATGTAAAGGAAAAAATATTTGTTGAAGAATAAACATACTGGTATATTTTTTAATTACATGAAAAAGGATTATCTCTGAGGGTGAAGTAATCCGTAGTACATTTTCTTTTTTTAAATATGTTTAGATTTTTTTATTATTATGTAATATAGCTAGATACTTATACTGTATATTTAAGAATGGCAGCAATAATACTTTGACTTAGGGTTTTTTGCTACTCAATGAATCATATATATATATATATATATATATATATATATATATATATATATATATATATATATATATATATATATATATATATATATATATATATATATATATATATATATATATATATACAAAATGGAAAAGAAAAATTATCATATATACATACATACATACTGTGAATTTCATGAGAAATTTAAAAAAAATATGTATACTTTATGAACTGTACAGAGAGATGTTTACCTAAAAATTAAAATGAAAAGAAGTTTATCCCTGGAAAAAAAAAAGAGAAAATTCTTTTACATGAATGTTTTCAGAGGGAAAAAAGGTAAATGAGATTATTTAAATGAAGGACCCGAGACAGAGCACTCGACCTGAAAATACCGGAGGGGAGGAGAGCAAACAGTGACGCCCTCCACCTCACCCCTCACACTCCTCCCCCCACTCCTCCCGTCACTCCTCGCTTTCCTTCTCTCACCCCTTCCCTCTCTCACTCCTCCCTTCACTCCTCACTCTCCTCCTCTCACCCCTTACCTCTCACACTTCTCCTCTTACCCTTCACTCTCCTCCTCTCACCCCTCCTCTCCTCCCTCACCCCTCACTCTCCTCCCGTCACCCTCACTCTCCTCCCTCCCCTCACTCTCCTCCCCTTACCTCTCACCTCCCTCTCCTCACCCTACACCTCCTCCTCTCACCCCTCCTCTCCTCCCCTCACCCCCACTCTCCTCTCCTCACCCCCCTCTCCTCCTCCTCACCTCTCTCACCCTACTCCTCTCACCTCCCTCCCTCCCCACCTCCCCCCTCCTCTCACTCCTCCCTCCCTCTCCTCCTCACACCTCCTCCCTCCCTCCTCTCACTCTCCTCACCTCTCCCACCTCCTCTCCCTCCCCCCCACCTCACTCCCTCCCTCCTCCCTCTCTCACCCCACACTCCTCCTCTCACCCCTCACTCCTCCCCTCACCCCCCACTCTCCCTCTCCTCACCTCTCCCCTCCCCACCTCTCCACACTCCTCCTCTCACCTCTCTCCCTCCCCTCCTCTCTCCCCCTCCCTCCTCCCACCCCTCACTCTCCCTCCTCCCTCTCTCCTCTCCCTCACCCTCCCTCCTCCTCTCCCTCACCCTACACCTCCTCCCCTCACCCCTCACCCCCCCACCTCTCCTCTCCCTCCTCCCCCCTCCCTCTCCTCCCTTCTCACCCCTCCTCTCCTCCCTTACCTCTCCTCTCACCCTCTCCCTCCCCTACACACCTCTCCTCCTCCACCCTCACACACTCCCTCCCTCTCACCCCTCACCTCTCCTCTCCTCACCCCCCACTCTCCTCATTATATCCCTCCCCCTCAGACTTCAAATCCTCCACTTCTCATCACCCCTTCACTCTCTCCCCTCTCACCTTCCCTCTCCTTCATCTCTTCCTCTCTCTCCCTCCTCTCTCCCCTTTCCTCTCTCCCACTGTCTCCCATGTTGTCCTCCTGTTTCCCTCTCCTTTTTCATTTCCCCTTTCCTCATTTCCTTCCCATTTCACTTTCTATTTCTCCTCCTCTTTCCTTCCCCTTCACAATTCCCCTTCCTGTTTCCTCCCCCTCCCCCCTCCACCAGTCGAAGTATTTAAACCCTTTCTGAAAGCTAACATCATCCCCTCCTCCCAATATTACTACCGACACACACACACACACACACACACACACATACACACGCATTCCTCCCGGCAAGTGAATACAACATAAAATGCTATTACCCCCCTCCCCCCAAAAAAGAGAAGGCATAGCGTAGGGTATAAAACACAGGCATAAAAAGAACATAAACTGGCTTTTACCATCTGCAACACAGGCTGGAGGTGCCGGACTAGAAGCCGTGTCATTAGCCAGCCCAGAATATATGTAAAGCTAAGAGGGATATTCAGTGTTTTACGACCGCTTGGAAGTGTTGATATAAAAAAGTGAATGGAAATAAATGTAAAAATATGAATGAATTTTGCGTTTGTAGATTGCATGTTTGTTTGTTTGTGAATAATAAGAATATGGGTTAAATGGTTGTTCGTATGTGAATATTGAATAGGCAAGGACTGAATCCTTGTATATATACAGTATATACTCAAACAACAATCGTCTTAAATTTCTCATATTTCGAAAATTTATTTTAACAACATTATCTGAATACAAGCAGACAATAATAGAATTTGAATATTTTCGTCAAACTCGCTGTAATAAGCTTTATTTACTTTTTAATACAACGTAAATAACACACGCGGGATGTTAAATACCAGCGTGAGAGGATACGAACCGTCGGTATGTGAAGACAAAAGTAAACAACATCGTCGAGGTAGAGAGAATTAAGTATTATAAGGTAGCAGATGAAGATAATTATTTGGCTCTCAATGGCTCCTGGTTTATGAGTGGCGATATACTTGTGCTGGTCTGAGAGAGAGAGAGAGAGAGAGTAAAAAAAAAGAAATGCAGATTTAGAGAGACCCAAAGAAAGTAGGAAAGAGAGAGAGAACAACTGAAATAGAGAAAGAGAAGTAGAAATGGGAAAAAGGGAACGAAATAAAGAGAAAGTGGGAGAAAGACGATGGGAAAGGGAATAATAGGAGTGTGAAATGAATAAAGAAAGAATGAGAGAAAGAGTGTGAAATAATAAATAGATAGAGTGAGAGGTAAAGAGAGTGAGATGAAATATTATATACTTTATGTCTGGATAAATTGTGACATTTTAATATCAAGTTAATATATATGAAATATGCACACGAGTGTTATTGAGAAATTTTGTGTGGAATCGTATTAGGAAGATTTACATAATGGCATTGCTTAGCGGAGATATTTCACACGCTCCTCCGAGAATTGTGTGTGGAGGAAAGAGAGAGAGAAAGAGAGAGAGAGAGAGAGAGCGGGGGAGGGGGGGTAAGAAAGAGAGAAACAATGTGAACAAGATTAATCAAATGAGAGAGAAAGACCTACAGTAGGTATAGAAAAGATAAAAAAGAACTAAAATGAGAAAGACGGAGTTAGAGAGAGAGAGAGAGAGAGAGAGAGAGAGAGAGAGAGAGAGAGAGAGAGAGAGAGAGAGAGAGAGAGAGAGAGAGCTCAAAAGCAAGAGAATGAATAAAATAGAGTTATACTGAGAAGAGAGATATTTTTACCTCCGAATTAGCATTGAGGAGTACAAGAGCACAGTATATAATATTGTTTTGGGTAGTAGGTAGTAGGCAGCTACCAGACAGGGAGGTACTACCTCCTGGGAAGATATTGGAAGCATAATGTATTGTTTAATAGTAGACCCTGCTGCCATATTGCATCACGAAAATTGTGACCAAGTCCCAGGTTGCTGATCTGACTTTCTTACACACAATTGCAGGATTTCAATTGTTTCTCTTACTTTGACAACACAACATATATATATACAGTATATATATATATATATATATATATATATATATATATATATATATATATATATATATATATATATATATATAATAACCAAAGGAAAGAAGAAAACATGAAGTTCCCAAGCGCTTGTAATTCACATCTTCATGGGTGAGTACAGACAGCGCACATATATACATATATATATATATATATATATATATATATATATATATATATATATATATATATATATATATATATATATATATATATATATATATATATATATATATATATATATATATATATTGTATATATATATATATATATATTATTTATTTTTCCTCACTTTGATTTTTTTCTATTTTATATTGCTTTATGTTCTTTTTTACATATATTATTATTATTATTATTATTGTTATATATATTATAGTATTGTTTATTAGTATTATTTGTATATTATTATTTTATTATTATTATACTATTATTTAATATTATTATTATTATTATTATTATTATTAAATTTTTTCCCTAGGCCCCGATGTGGGTCAGTGACCTATGCCCGGGTGGGCTAATCTCTCAAAAAAAAAAAAAAAATGGTCATTAAGAGTTTAATTATTTTGGTTGTAAATATTTAGAACAATGCCAAGAGACTCAACAGGCCTTAATTTATGCCTAAGCTAATTTAACATAACCCAAACCAACGTAATGAAACCTAAGCCAACCTAAAGTAATGTAACTTAACCCAACCTAACCTAACTTTACCTAGCTTAACCAATGTAACCTAACCTAACCTAACCTAATATGATGTAACCTAACACAACCAAACCTAAAGTAACTAAACCAAATGTAACGTAACGTAACCTAACCTAATAAAATCTAACCTAACCTAACCTAATGAAGTGGTAACCTCACCCAACCAAACGTAACCTAATGTAACTCAACCTAAGCTAACCAAACCTAACACAACCTAACCTAACTTAACCATTACATATCTTAACCTAAATTAACCCTACCTAACCAAATTTACCTAAACTAATCCAACCCAAACCTAACCTAGCCTAACCTAACCAAAGCAAACCTAACCTAACCTAACCTAACATAACATAACCTAATCTAATCTAATCTAACCTAACCTAAGCTAACCTAACCCAACCTAATTAAACTTAACTCCGCCCAGCCTAACCAAACCTTGCCTACCCTAATCTAATCTAATTAAATTGAACAAACTTAAACCTAACCTAACTTAATCTAACTTAACCTAACTTAACCTAACCTAAAGACGAATACAACTTTGAAAGGAGACGATCTATTGTGGATAATTGATTCTTTTCTCTAAAGTTTTGCTAAATTATGTTTTGTATTTGTAGTGTTGAGAAACTTAGTGACGTAATGTATTAAAGGTTTGGTGTGTACCCCTGTGGCTCTCTTCCACCTCAGGGTATATAGTCTAACACTTTGTACGGGTTCCTGCAGTAAAGATCTTAAACCTTTACAAGCTACTGCTCATCTGAGTTTATGCCTCATTTACACACAATTGCAGGGTCTCAATTGTTTCTCTTACATTGACAGCACAACATAGTAACATACATATATTGTTTCTCACTCTTGATCTTTTTCTTTTTCAGTTTTTTATATCTTTAATAGTATTATTATTTCTTTGTTTTTATTTATTTTTTTTAAATTTTTTGTTTGGTTTTATTATTATTATTATTATTATTATTATTATTATTATTATTATTATTATTATTATTATTATTATTATTATTATTATTATTATTATTATTATTATTATCATTATTATTATTATTATTATTTTTTATTTTTTTATTTTTATTTTTTTTTTGAGGGCACCCTCCTACATCCTTGTGTAAGGTGAAGCGCAGAAGCGTATACAGCGCCCAACAGGGAAGCATCCTAAGTTCATGCTTGCCTTTATGTCTCATTTATTATTACATTCTCGCCCACCGAGGCCCCGATGTGGGACAGTGACCTGTGCCCGGGTGGGCTAATCCCAGTAAAAAAAAAAAAGAAAAAACGAAACAAATTAAGGCAATAATTATTTTTGTTCTATATAGGCCGCTGCTTCAGTGTTAATACCTACTGTGACGTCAACAGACACCTGGGAACGTCAGAAGCTTTATGTAGGAGTTGACATTGTTGTAGATGACTTTTTTTAAACATGAAGTTCATGACCTTTAATACTCTGGAAATACTGAAATGTCATTGATGTCATTGATTTTTTCTTGTAAACAACTGCAATTAATTAGAAAAGTTCAATTCATTATTAAAATTTATGTTTTTTTATTTTCTATTATGATATAGACTTTGTAATATAGGAAATAAATATACAACTCTTTACTATATTAAATATTTACACCTGGTGCTGCACGTAAATATTAAAACTATGGTAAAAAATTACAAATAATATACAGAACCGTTCCATAACAAACTGTATATATATATATATATATATATATATATATATATATATATATATATATATATATATATATATATATATATATATATATATATATATATATATATATATATATATATATATACTGAAACGAAACTCAGAAATTACACATGGGAGAACATTTTGAAATATATGAATTAATTTTGGTTAGGAATTGTTACGAGACATTGTATTCAGGAACGCTGGGAAATGTATTTAGCTGTTTCATGCATATTAATGGTAAATTATTGAGGAAAGACAGAGCGAGTTTTGTATCCGTGTCCTGCAAGTTTAGGTACATTACTGTTGGTAAGTGGTGTGGTGTATATCAGGTCCCACTGTATCCCTATACAACTGTACCATTGTACCATTAAGCCACTATACCACTGTACCATCATGTCACTATACCAATGTACCCTCATGTCACTGTTTCATTGTACCATCATTTCACGATACTATGGTACTCTCATGTTACTATACCATTAGACCGTAGTACCATCATGCCACTCTACCATTATATCATCGTACCATTATTCCACTGTACCACTATATCACGGTACCATTACACCACTACTGACACCATTACACTACTGTATCACATCATTATACAACAACACAACAACATTATACCGCAACACCACTACATAGCAATTCTACTGTACCACAACACTACTGTACCACAACACCACTTTACCACAGCACTACTGAACCACAACACTACTGTACCACAACACTACTGTACCACAAAGCTACTGTACCACAACACCACTGTACCATAACACTATTGTACCACAGCACTACTGTACCACAACACCGCTGTACCACAACACGATTGTACCACATCACTACTGTACCACAACACCACTGTACCACAACACCACTATACCACAACACCACTATACCACAACACCACTGTACCACAACACTACTGTAACACAACAACATTCTCCCACAACACTAGTGTACCACAACACCACTATATCACAACACTACTGCACCACAATATCACTGGACCACAACAATACTGTACCACAACACTACTGTAACACAACAACACTCTCCCACAACACTAGTGTACCACAACACCACTGTATCACAACACTACTGCACCACAATATCACTGGACCACAACAATACTGTACCACAACACTACTGTAACACAACAACACTCTCCCACAACACTAGTGTACCACAACACCACTGTATCACAACACTACTGCACCACAATATCACTGGACCACAACAATACTGTACCACAACACTACTGTAACACAACAACACTCTCCCACAACACTAGTGTACCACAACACCACTGTATCACAACACTACTGCACCACAATATCACTGGACCACAACAATACTGTACCACAACACTACTGTAACACAACAACACTCTCCCACAACACTAGTGTACCACAACACCACTGTATCACAACACTACTGCACCACAATATCACTGGACCACAACAATACTGTACCACAACACTACTGTAACACAACAACACTCTCCCACAACACTAGTGTACCACAGCACCACTGTATCATAAAACTACTGTACCACAACACTACTGTACCACAACACCACTGTATTACAACACCACTGCACCACAATACTACTGTACACACAACACTACTGTACCACAACACTACTGCACCACAATATCACTGGACCACAACAACACTGTACCACAACACCACTGTATTACAACACCACTGCACCACAATACTACTGTACACACAACACTACTGTACCACAACACCACTGTACTACAGCACCCCTGTGCCATAACACTACTTTACCACAATATTATTGTGCCACAATACCACACTATCACAACACTACTGTACCACAACATTACTGTACCACAACACCATTGTACCACAAAACTACTGTAACACATCACCACTGTCCCACAACATCACTATAAAACAACACCACTGTCCCACAACATCATTGTGCCACAACATTACTGTACCTCAACAGTATTGTACCGCAACACTATAGTACCACAACACCACTGACCACGACACTACTGTACAACAACAGTACTGCACCACAACAATACTGTACCACAACACTACTGGACCACAGCACCACAGTACCGTAACACCACTGTACCATAACACTACTGTACCATAGCACAACTGGGCCACAGTACCACTGTACCACAACACTACTGTACCACGACACTACTGTACCACAACACCACAACACCACTGTACCGTAACACTACTGTACCATAACACAACTGGGCTACAGTACCACTGTACCACAACATCACAGTACCACAACACTACTGTACCACAACACTACTGTACCACAACACTACTGGGCCACAGCACCACTGTACCACAACACTACTGTACCACAACACCACTGTACCATAACACCATTGCACCACAACACCACTGTACCACAACACCACTGTACCACAGCACTACTACTGAATCACAACACCACTGTACCACAACACTACTGTAAGAGATTACAACTGTACCATTACACCCTGTACCACAACACTACAGTACCACAACAATAATGTACCATAACAGTATTGTACCACAACACCACTGACGAAAACACTAGTGTACAACAACAGTACTGCACCACAACACTACTGTACTACAACACCACTGAACCACAACACTTCTATATCACTGTACCACAACACTATTGTCCCACAACACTACCGTACCACAGCACCACTAAAACCACAACATCACTGTACCACAACACCACTGTTCCACAACACTACTGTACCACAGCACCACAACAATACAGTACCACATCACTTGTGTACTACAACACTACTGTACCAGAGCACTACTGTACCACAACACTACTGTCCAACAACACTACTATACCACAACACTACTGTACCACAACACCACTTTACCACAACACTACTGCACCACAACACCACTGTACCACAACACTACTGTACAACAACACCTTTGTAAAACACAACACCTATGTAAAACACAACACCATTGTACCACAACATCACTGTACCACAACACTACTGTGCCACAACACTACTCTACCACAACACCACTGTACTACAACTCTATCGTACCAGAATACTACTGTACAACAACACTTCTGTAACAATACACCACTGTCCCACAACACTACTCTACCACTGTACCGCAACATCACTGTACACAACACTACTGTAATAGAAAAATACTGTACCACAACACTACTGTTCCAAACATTACTGTACTACAACACTGCTGTACCAAAAAACTGCTGTGCCACAACACTACTGAACCACAACACTACTGTACTATAGCACCACTGTAGCACAATACTACTGTAGCACAACACTGCTGTTTCACAACATCTCTGTACCACAATGCTATTTTACCCCAACACCACTGTACTATAACACTACTGTACCACAAAACTGTTGTGCCAGAATACTACTGTACTACAACACTGCTGTACCACAACACTACTGTATCACAACACGACTGTACCATTACAACACTGTACCACAACACCACTGTACCACAAGACTTCTGTATCAGAATAATACTGTACCAAAACAGTTCTGTACCACAGCACTGTATCAAAACACAAGAAAATGCACTCAGGTACTGTTACCGGACCAGTTAGGAAGGTGTCAGCGTTAAATATGTGACCAGAACTTAGCAAGAGAAAGTTAAAAATTCAATTTATACTTTTAGAGTTTGCGAACGAAAATGTGTGTGATTCTCTCATCATGAAATACTGTACTGATGAATGAATTATTCACATTTTGTAAATTGTATATATATATATATACATACAATCAACACCTCAACCCGCCAGGATTCGAACCCACGGCCCACGAGCTCATGACTGTGACCGGGGAACGCTACCTCTCGACCACCAGGATACTAAAAGCAGTCCTAGACTCTGTTATATTTCACACAAAGCCTGTTCAACGAGCTTATGGCGCCGTGAACCTCTAATGGGGACTACCCGTATCACGTAGGTGGTCAGAGTAACGTTTTACCAAATCCGGCTTCGAAACACGAGGATCCATATATATTTCAGTAGCCCAATAAAGCAAGCGGACTTCTACATACAATCAACACCTCAACCCGCCAGGATTCGAACCCACGGCCCACGAGCTCATGACTGTGACCAGGGAACGCTACCGCTGGACCACCAGGATACTAAAAAGCAGTCCTAGACTCTGTTATATTTCACACAAAGCCTGTATGTATGTATGTATGCATATTAGGGTGGTCCTTATTTTTCAATTTTGGAGTTTTTACCACAGACCCTGCTAAATGTGTCCATTTAGGACAAAAACATTGTGTGTAAAGTTATTTTTAAATATATTAATATTTAGGGGTTGCTCAAAGCTGTCAAATATTAAGTAATCGATGTAGTCGATTACTTTGTAGCCGATTACGCCCACCACTAGTGCGTCGCATTTGGGACAAGTGTGGTGATTTTTTGCTGGTCGTGATTGATTATTGGGGAAATTAGAAAAAAAGTTCTGCAGAGTATCCTCATTCTTAATTTATATTAATAGTTAATTTCTTTATTCCTCAGGTCAAAATGGCTAATGCAGGAATAAAAACACGAGAAAATGTGTATTTGATAAAGACATGATGTGATGACATTACAGGGGCTAAGTTACCTTCAAACAGGCAAGTGTTACAGTATTTTTTAAGCCTGCATTGCATACAGAAAAAAATATCAGAGTGGCAGCTGGGGAAGTCACAGGCAAAGTTCCTCAACTTTGGACAAAAGCAAACATTCCCACACACCACAAACCAGATTGTGTGAATCAGGTGCACAAAATGTTTGACAAGTGGAGTAGTTTGAAAAAGAACTCTTCAAGAAAGACAGAAACTCAAAAGCAGAAAGAGAAAGAGTTCACTAATACATTTGAAGATCTCTTTGACATTGCACATGTGAATGCTTTGAATATGATGACAGTTCAGGAGGATAAGGATTTCTTAATAGCGCAACGGGAAAAAGGGCGTCGTGGGCAATGTCATCTCTTGACAAAGTATTCCTGAAAAGACAGAAACGACAAGAAAAAACTCTCAAGAAAGCAATGAAAAGGAAGTTGGCTGCAGACAGTGCAGAGGAAGAAGCCAAAAAATGCCAGGCCATCGTTGTCTTGGACAGCAGTCGTACGTCTTCTTCTGAGAAATCCAACCCAGTTCCTGGCCCATCAGCACTTCAAACTCCACCTACTGTCAAGAAGCGTGGGTGAAAAGAAGTTCTAACTCCAGAACTTTCTGCAGCATTAGATCGGACCAAGTCCTCAGATAGAATGGCCATGCACATTGTCACCCAAACTGCTCGGAGTCTGGTCCATGATGTCAGTGAATTGATTCTGAATCGATCAAGCACCAGGAGGAAACGTCAGCATCATCGCAGTAGCAGGGCAGCTGAAATACTTTCAAACTTCAAACCAGAGTCAGTTTTAATTGTTCACTGGGATGGTAAATTGATGCCTGATTTGATGGGGCATGGGAGCCATGTTGACAGACTCCCAGTTCTTGTCTTAGGCAATGGCACCTCCCAACTTCTTGCTGTTCCAAAACTTCCCTCTGGTACCGGTGATGAACAAGCAAAAGCTGTTGTGAAAGCTGTGCAGCAATGGCACATCGCAGACATCATGCATGGCATGTGTTCTGATACAACAAGCTAAAATACTGGTCACCACAAGGGTGCGTGTGTCAAAATTGAGCAGTTGCTTGGTCGTGATTTGCTATATTTTGCCTGCCGCCACCATGTACTAGAACTTGTAGCTGGAGCTGCTTTTGAAGTTGTAATGGGGCACTCAGCTGCTCCTGACATACACCTGTTCCGAAGATTCCAAGCCAAATGGGAACAAATTGACAAGCAGAAGTTTGAAGACTCCTCCACCGACGATCTGGCAGAAGAATCGGTCAGAGCTGTTAGGGACGATCTAACCAACTTCATTGAGAAGGCTCTATTGGAGACACAGCGTCGAGATTATTATCGAGAGCTGCTAGAGCTGGCCTCCATCTTCCTTGGCACATGACCTTCTCGGGGAGTACGATTCTCTGCTCCTGGTGCAATGCACCAAGCACGATGGATGGCAAAGACCATTTATTCCATCAAAGTGTGGTTATTTATTCCATCAAAGTGTGGTTATTCCGTTTTCAGTTTAAGCTTACTCCAAAGGAGAACAGAGGACTAAGTGATTTGTACATTTTCTTTGCCCGAATATATGTGAAGGCTTGGACAACTGCTCCACTTGCTCCAAAGGCACCAAAAGGAGATCTGATTTTGCTTAAAGCTCTACAAGACTACAGTACCATCAGCGATGCCATATCAAAGGCAACTTTCCACAAAATGATGAGACACCTCTGGTACTTGTCAGAAGAGTTGGTTGCATTGGCCTTCTTTGATGACGATGTTCTCCCAGCAGTGAAGGACCGCCTGTTGGAAGGTATGAACATCGTTATTGGTGAAGAAAAGCATGTCAAACGGGTTACAATCAATCCAGACACACTCCAAGTGAAGAACCTATATGATTTCACGACAAAGAACACATCCTTGACCACCGAAGTGTTGAGACGTGCCTGGCGCTCCTCTCGGAGCAGCCAGGTCAACTGTTGTGTTGGCCCATACCAGCCCCCTCCCCTGAACCCTCCTCCCCACCGGAATATCAACAAGTTCTCGCCAGAAGTTGCTGTTTCATTTAGGAAAGGAATGGAACCAGTGTTAAACAGAGGTGAAGAGTGGTGAACGGTGCTTAAGTCAGTGAGAACAACTGAACAGTAGCAGTCGTACCCGGGTTGACCTTCACACAGTGAGGTCCCAGGTACCCAGTGATAGCGGCCCGTGAGACTCAACAACCAGCGATGTGTTAATCCGTCTACGATAGGAAGGCCTGGGACCACACCTCACTCATATAACACCATCTGTGAGGGAATTACTACACCACGTCAGGCCCCTCATAACACCATATGTGAAGGAGTTACTACACCACGTGAGGTCCCTCATAACACCATCTGTGAGGGTGCACTACACCGTAAAGAGGCCCTCATAACACCATCTGTGAGGTACTACACCACGTAGAGGCCCTCCACATAACACCATCTGAGGAATTACTACATACGTAGGGCCCCTCATAACACCATCTGTGAGGGAATTACTACACCACGTGAGGCCCCTCATAACACCATCTGTGAGGGAATTACTACACCACGTGAGGCCCCTCATAACACCATCTGTGAGGGAATTACTAGACCACGTAAGGTCCCTCCTAACACCATCTGGGAGGGAGTTTCTACACTACGTTTTTGCTGTTCAACACCTACAATAATCTGTATGTTCACTGTATGTTCCTTTACCTTTCTCTAATGAAGGCTTTTGTTAAACCACCATTGTATGTAATAAGTCATTTATGTCCAATGTATATTTTCAGCCTTCGGGCTGCAGAACTCTTTCAATAAACCGTCAATTATTATTATTATTATTATTAAAGTCATTCTTCAAAAAGCTCAATTTGAATACAGATATCCTGGCCCTCCCAGGAGAACAGTGGAAAGATGATCCTGGCTTCCAAAATGCAAAAGCCAGTGTACAAGCTTTGTCTGTGATCAATGACCATGCAGAAAGAGGAGTAGCCTTAGTCCAAGATTTCTCAGGCCGCATCACCAATGACGAACAGCAACTGCAGTATCTACTGCAGCCAGTTGCTGACCACAGGAAATCATTCCTTAATGCCCTCAAGCAGACCTTGCTGGGAGACAAAGAGTGAGACTGGTCCTCATGCGACCCCTGCCTTGAGCAGCTAATACCCACTTAGAGTAAATGGGGGGGGGGGCAGGCTTGGGGTCTATGAAATGATGTGTTATGAACATTAAGCATAGGCATAATATTGTTAAATTTCATTTGACTTGAGCAACCTCTAATTATTAAGATATTTAAAAGATATTTTACAGGCAATGTTTCTACCGCAAATGGAATCTTTTGCCTGGGTTTGTGACAAAAAAATGGCACATTTTGTTTTTTGCCCCAAAATACGGACCACCCGCCAGGATTCGAACCCACGGCCCACAAGCCTATGACTGTGACCGGGGAACGCTAACCGCTGGACCACCAGGATAATAAAAAGCAGTCCTAGGCTTTGTTATATTTCACACAAAGCCTGTTCAACAAGCCATAAGCTCGTTGAACAGGCTTTGTGTGAAATATAACAAAGTCTAGGACTGCTTTTAGTATCCTGGTAGTCCAGAGGTTAGCGTTCCTCGGTCACAGTCATAGGATTGTGGGCCGTGGGTTCGAATCCTGGCGGGTTGAGGTGTTGATTGTATGTAGAAGTCCGCGTGCTTTATTGGGCTAATGATATATATATATATATATATATATATATATATATATATATATATATATATGCTGATAACACAAGGAAAGAAGAAAACACGAAGTTCCCAAGCGCTTTCGTGTAATTCACATCTTCAGGGGTGAGTACAGACTAGAGAGAGTAATACAAATCAAGGTGTATATATACAGAGGAGGGTGAGACCAGGTCCACAATGGTCAGGTATTAGGTAATGACCCTACTAATCTTTAAATAGCACACAACGGTTGGTGGTCAGGTCAGATGGTCAAGTGACCCGGCCTTCTCACCTGATCACAAATCTTCTTAATTACAAAATTGTCCAGCTTGTACATGCCGTTACTCAAATTCATGTTGATGCTTCGGTATGTTTAATAAGACTAGATTCTATGATGTTCCTACTATCAATTGAATTACATGGTAATATTGAGGAGGCATTATCCCAGTCAATGCAATGCTTGTTATCCCTCAAATGAACAAACAGAGCATTGGATTCCTGGCCTGTCCTAACACTGTATTTGTGTTGTTTAATTCTAGTTGCAAGATCTTTACCTGTCTGGCCTAAGTAAAACATATTACATTCCTTGCAAGGAACTTTATAAATGCAACCAATTGTGTTGTTGGGGGAGTTCTTGATTAACATTTGTTTAACAGTGCATGAGTTTTTAAATGCCACATTGACGTTCCAGGTTTTTAGCTGTGCAGGAATGTGTGAGAAATTTTTGTGAAATGGTAATATTAAGATATTCTTATGGTCATAAGATATTCTTATGGTCATAAGCTCCTCTACGTGTGTGTTGGTGTGGGGATTAGTGGATGTCATCATTATGACCTGACCTCATGTTTTTAGGTCACCCTGTATATTTAAGCCTCTCTCTGTCCATGTAATCCAGTTGCCTCTGAAGATGTCTTGAATAAAGACGAAAGCTAAGGTACTCCGTTGTTTCCAATTTCCCGTGTGATTTTATCAAGATTTATCTTATCCACGTTTTCATTGTGGATTTACATGAAATATATATATATATATATATATATATATATATATATATATATATATATGCAAGTAATTCACTGTGGGTGCGCGTGATCCAGGTATTTGCTGCTAACCACAAGGAAAGAAGAAAACACGAAGTTCCCAAGCGCTTTCGTGTAATTCACATCTTCAGACTAGAGAGAGTAATACAAATCAAGGTGTATATATACAGAGGAGGGTGAGACCAGGTCCACAATGGTCAGGTATTAGGTAATGACCCTACTAATGTTTAAAAAGCACAGCAGCGGTCGGTAGTCAGGTCAGAGTGTAAGTTGACCCAACCTTCTCACCTGGTTACAAATCTTCTTAAATACAAAATTGTCCAGTTTGTGCATACCATTACTCAAATTCATGTTGACTGCTTCGCGATGTTTAATGAGACTAGATTCTATAATGTTCCTACTGTCAATTGAATTACAAGGTAATATTGAGGAGGCATTATCCCAGTAGGGTGTGTCATAGGAGGGAAGATCAGCTAAAACTAATGGCCCATCACTTTTTTCGTAGATTTTAGTGTATATAAACAGAAAATAATTTCATTTTCAATATTTTGCAACCTTTTGCTAGGTAAATTTTAGCGTGAAATTTATCGAAAATCTAACGTACAGCTGCATTAGTGCATTACAATTAAATAGTGAACATTGCTTTCTGACTTCATTCTTTAACAACCCAACTAACAATATTTTTTCTGTTTCAGATTCTGATGCATTTATAAGTTGATAATATTTGCGATGGCTGCTTGTGTCAGGACGAGGAACGAAAAATCCAGCCATCTCAGTCACTATCTTGGGTCTGGGAGAGAGCTCCTGAAGTCGGAGTTGCCTACATTGAGAGATGCTTTGAGATACGGTGTTTTAATCAGGCAAATCAGTGAAAAGAACCAAAGAACTTACACAAACAAAGACATTGCCAGTGATATGACCAAAAGCTGTCTTGGCACAGTACCTCTGGCTAACGCTCAGTTCAAGCTCAGTCATAACAAGTCAGAAGAAGATTAGTGAGAGACTGCTAGCCAGTTGGGAAAAGAGCAAAGATATCTCTCTTTGGGAGAGGAAAACTTTTGCAGTTAAGGACAGCTTTTGTAACAACTGGACCAGTTATTTGACATAAATTATACAAGTGCCCAATTGTTCTCTGTCCTGGTTTGGATGCGATCGTGACTGTAAATCCGAGGCCCATCTCCTGTATTTGCAAGCGTGAACTGAAGATTCCTGTGATCGAACTGGCATTTGTCAAAACTGTGATATAGGGGCTCTCATGATTTCTAGCCAAGATATTCAGGTCAAGAGACAGGAGGCTGCCTTACACAGAGAGACAGAAGAGGAGAAGAGTTGCCGAGGAAAAGAGACTTGAGAAGGCCCAGGGTGAGGTAAAAAAGGCCGATGATTGCAGTCAAGCTGATTCAGAGTTTAATGACTTCCCCATGGCTGATCCGAGTGCTGACCAGGAGAATGGTGACTTTGTCCCTAACCCAGAAAATAATGATCCCAAACCTTCCAGGCATAAGATTCGAAATAGGAAAGATATCCCGAGCATTGCTCTGGCCAGCATGCGACACCACACTGGTCTCAGAGAAACTGCAGAGATAGCAACAGCTGCCTGGATTGACGGTGGTTTGATAACACCTGATGATGTTCACCTGGTGATAGATCATAACAAAATTATGGAGAAGCTCAGGGAGAAACTTGTCAGTAACCTAGAAAGGAGTTTGATGGGAGAAAAAGAAAAATAGAATCAATTGTTTGTTCTTTGATGGGAGAGGGATGACACTAAAGTGTTCATGAAAGTTGGAGGTTCTACCAGCAAGTTGTTTCCTGTAGTGAAGGAGGAACACTACTCCTGCTGCAGTGAACCAGGAGGGAAATGTTGTGGCATTTCACTTAGAAAGATAATCAGAAACTTAGCTGAGATAGTGGCAGATAACTTGTTGAACTGGCTCAGAGAGAGGAACGTAGACCAGACCACTACAGGCCATTGGAGGGACAACTTCCGCCTGAACACAGAATTGGCAAGGGGGTCATGTACAGTGGATAGAGACGGCGGAAGATTGGGAGGAAGCTGGTCTGGATTGTTTGGCCTCCACACCAACGAAGGTTGCCACTCGGACATCTGATCCAGGAGCTGGATGGCAGACTTCTTTTCAAACAACAGATGGTCTGGTCCTCTTGGCTTGAGATGCTGGACTCTGCCACTGAGTTTAGAAACCAAATCCGAGCTTTGAAGAAAAATCACAGTTGGCCCTCCACTCGTTGAGCTTGCACATACTGTCGTGACGACCTGAGTACTGACCAGTACTATCGTTTACATGATTTGCAGTGCCATCAAAACTGGAATTCATGCCTGATGAACTTGCTTACCTGCAGAATGGGTCCAGTCTCACATTCTAGGTGGCTCACAACGGCTCTCGGGTTCTGCAGGGTGGGTCGCTCATCAAACTGAAAGGGAACCAGCTTCACAACCTGAGACATTGTCCAATTCATAAGTGAGTGTCTGCCCTTAATTTGGTTTCTAACACCAAGGTCAAGTCATCGTTCTCCAAGAAGGTCCGAGGGCATGTTCTCTTCCAGCAGAGCTCCTGAGAGTCAGCCAGGAAGGTTGTTCAGATTGTGGAGCAGACTGTGAGGAGATCTTCTGGTATGCTCATCGAGGGCAGTTCTGCAGACAATGCTCTGCAGTAGAGATGAAAGAGAGAAGAAGTAGTCAAAAGATCTTGGATATAGAGACTTATGAGAGGATCTACAGAATGACAGATCAGTTGGTGACGATTCTTCAGGGTCAGGAGAAACTCCTGAGGTCAATCTGGGTGCCAAGACCTCACTGATCTCATAGATCTGGATAACATCAGGCTGACAGTAAGGCCTCTACCTGCAGCCTCTACCAATGTTAAGTCTGAGCTTTCCTGGACAACCCCATGCATGTCCCTGCTGGCCCTCACACACCCAGAGTATAGAGCGTGTGTGCAACAAGTAAGCGAGGCCAGCAGTCACGATGTGCAACCGGGAGGGAGGGAAGGCTACATCCGAGCTCAAGAATTGGTCAGCAGGGGTGATGAGTAGAAACAGAAGCAAGAAAACGCATGTTCTCCTGGTGTGCAGCAGCACGAGATTCGCCAATGGTAAAACCGGTTTTTGTATTTGATGATTTGTTTTCCTAAAGGAATATTAAATTTAATAATAAATGTGTCAAGATCATTCGTTTCACTATTCTGGATCATTTTCATCCTAATAAATTAACCTGAAATGCATTACTTTACTTTAAATAAACTATTTAAGTGGTGTTGGCACTGATCTCATAGATCTGGATAACATCCAGGCTGGCAGTGAGCCCCCTCTTACCTGCAGCCTCACCAATGTTCAAGTCAGAGCTTTCCTGGACAACCCCATGCATGTCCCTGCCTGGCCCTCGCACACCCAGAGTATAGAGCGTTGTGTACAGCAAGTGAGCAGGCCAGCAGTCACGTGTACAGCCAGGAGAGGAGGGAAGGCTACATCCGAGCTCAGGTGGTCAGCAGGAGGTGATGAGTAGAAACAGAAGCAAGAAAGACATGTTCTCTATGGTGTGCAGCAGCACCGGGTCGTAGTAGTAAAACCGGTTTTTGTATTTGATGATTTTGTTTTCTAAAGGAATATTAAATTTAATAAATGTGTCAAGATCATTCGTTTCACTATTCTGGATCATTTTCATCCTAATAAATTAACCTAATACATTTACTTTACTTTAAATAAGCTATTTAGTGGTGTTGGTAAAAGGGTGGGACTACTGAATTTTTATAAGATTTCAAGTTAAAATTTACCTAGCAAAAAATGAAAACTTTTCAAATCTGAAGATATCACATGATTCTGCACATAGAACTACATCATTAATACCATGGGCCGATTTTTCAAACTCAAAACAAAAAATTCGCCTCCGTATGACACACCCTATTATTCCAGTCAATGCAATGCTTATTATTCCTCAAATGAATAAAGACAAAGCCTGTTCAACGGTTAGCGTTCCCCGGTCACAGTCATGGGCTCGTGGGCTGTGGGGTTCGAATCCTGGCGGGTTGAGGTGTTGATTGTATGTAGAAGTCCGCGTGCTTTATTGGGCTACTGAAATATATATGGATCCTCGTGTTTCGAAGCCGTATTTGGTAAAACGTTACTCTGACCACCTACGTGATAAGGGTAGTCCCCATTAGAGGTTCACGGCGCCATAAGCTCGTTGAATGGGCTTTGTGTGAAATATAACAAAGTCTAGAACTGCTCATAGTATCCTGGTGGTCCAGCGGTTAGCATTCCCCGGTCACAGTCATGGGCTCGTGGGCCGTGGGTTCGAATCCTGGCGGGTCAAGGTGTTGGTTGTATATATATATATATATATATATAATTAACTTAGTACATTTGAGTACAAGTTATACATTAAAGTACAGTTATGTTTTGCCCCAAATTATGGCTTTTTAATGTGAAAAAAAGAGGTTTATGCTCATGAGAGAGTCCAATATTGCTACTTTTTGCACTTTTTGTGTTAAGAGGGTCACAAATGGTCACCTGTAATTAAGTAAGTTACTCAAGGTTTATCACTGTAAAGATCTAAAAACATTGTTCACTGTATCTATTATTGTAGCATATTGTACATAAAGGCAACACAGTGATTTGAAGACCCCACTGCCCAATGAATTTCTCACCTCTCAACCATCTTTTGTGATTGTTTCACAACCGCTGCAACCGCGCGGCTATGAAACCCTCACCACCATCTCCTCCCTCCTCCCACACCAGCCCTGGTCCTTCGTGACAGGAAAGGCATTGACAAGCTCGAGAAAATGCAAAATAAACCCCTCAGAATTATCCTAGGATGTCCCATGAGCACTAAAATACGTAATATGAGGAAAGAACTAGGTATACCCAATGTCAAAGATAGAATAATTGAAGTCAACCTCATGATAGCCCTGAGGCTTCTGCGTGGTGATCCTGATAACATTGTTTCCTTAGAATTGCTAGAATGTATGAACCATTGGACTGGTGAGTCTAAATGGATCCAAACTACAGCTACACATATGAAGATGTTTGAACCAGACCATCTGTACAAAGATGAGACACAACAGCACTTCCTGCCACCCTGGCGGACAGTTCCCTTCGATATCACAATACCGACATATCGCCCCAAAAATTTCTTATACAAGATATTTATCTCCAACACACTGCCAAAGTGAGAGCTCTTGAACACACACATTCTACAGACTGATGATAACATCAAACAGGCCATCTACACTGATGGATCTCTTATCAGTCTGTGGGAGGGCTAGAAGTGCTATCGGTGTGACTGAACCTGACGGTAATATAATTGAGAAAGGAGTTATAATTAACAACTAAGCATCCATTCTACAAACTGAATTAGTTGCCATACTCACAGCTATTAAATTCATTGAAACTACTGTCACTGACAGTCTCATCATCACTGACTCTCCAACCTCACTACTTGCCCTTGACACCCTCAACTCAAGTTGTCACGCGCTTGTCTCTGAAGCCAGATACAAATATGCGTACCATGTTGACCTGGGTGTCAAGGTCAAACTGTTGTGGATCCTCTCTCACATAGGCCAAACTTGCGTCTATCAAAGAAACTGTTGAATATAATTTGGGTCTGTCAAAATGATCCCTTAAAACTGTAATTAGGAAAGAACTTATTGATGAATATAATGCAAGTAGACAAGTGCAAACAGGCACTAGTTGATCCATAGTTTACGATGATGAGATGTATCAAATATAACATGTATATGGAGCAAGTAACAAGCTCACTAGATTACAAGATGTTGTAACCGCTAGATTAAGGTTAGGATATAAGTACCTCTGGCAGGATGCTCCTCAAGCAGATGTAAACAAGACTAAATGTAAAGTGTGTGGCCAAAGATATGGCCACACACTTGAACACTACGTCCTCGACTGTGTGAAGATAGAACCTTTTAGGGACAGGTTAAAGCACACTGTGCGTGAAATGGCACAACATTTCATCTCTATTGGCAAGATAGCCGACATATTAAGATTGTACACACTTTTTTGCACTTAGTAACTATATCAGTTCCCATGTATAGAACCAAACACATTTTGTGCTTGAATACTTCTCACGCAAATGTGAATAATAAAGTGTGCAGCCAGACATATTGCCTCACACTCCTGTACTTACGCAGTTGTGAATAAGTTACCCTTTTTGTATCGAACTAAACAAATAATGTAATTGAAATACTATGTAACATTTAGTGCCATAATATCCTGACCACCGAGGTTAATTATTATGACCCTTTGTAAACCATATTCTGTAATTCTTTTTGCGCTACCGCTCATAGGATGAGTATGGGGTGTACAATAAACTAGCCGTTGTAAACGGCAAAATCAAATAAAAAATCAATCCCTCCTCCCAGCCAGCAGGGAAGGCGAGATGACAGTGATCAGGATTTTACAAGATGAATTTGGATTAGGCTTAAAGTTTTTCTCTTATAAAATGTCACAAACTTGACTTAGCAGAATATAACGTGCATTGCTGGAAGCCTTACAAAATAGCGATAAATTTGATTATAAACATCTCATAGTTTGCACTAATAGATAAAAATGTTGTCCTTTAGTTTAGTACATTTGAATATAAGTTGTACACTAAAGTAGAATAATATGTTCCTGAAAATTATGGCTTTTTCACAGGGAAAATTCATAGGAAGATAAGTTGAAAAGTTCATACAGGTTACAGCATTAATCCAAGTTTAAAGTTAAATCAAACAACTGCAACCGCAACCGTGCAGTTGTGACACCTTCTGAGCTTTGAAATCTGACAATCGTGACATCACTACAATACATATATAGATAGATAGATTGATAGATAGATAGAGATAGAGAGAGAGAGAGAGAGAGAGAGAGAGAGAGAGAGAGAGAGAGAGAGAGAGAGAGCTTGTATATTTAATTCGCAAAATATGATTCTTTTTTTACTTTTTATATGAAAGTTCAAAAAGCCGTCATCCATGACACATCGGGATCATGCATTAAATACACGACAGCTGATGCTCAAAATCGCTATTTCCTTTTTGTTTTCCTCGCCGTATCTTTTTGTCTGCCTGTCTGTCTGTCTCGAACTTCCTCGTTCTCTCATAGTCACTATCATTCTGTCTATATATTTTAGTTTATTTCCTTTTGGCTCTGTCTATATCTCTCTCCCTACCTCTTTACAAATATATATATATATATATATATATATATATATATATATATATATATATATATATATATATATATATATATATATATATATATATATATATATATGCAAGTAAATCACTGTAGGTGCGCGTCATCCAGGTATATGCTGATAACCACAAGGAAAAAGAAAACAATAGTTATTAGGTGTGACTCAAGTAGGGTCACTACCTAATAACTATTGTGGAAGTGATCTCACCTTCCTCTACTGTATATATATATATTTGCCTTGTTATGTATTTCTCCTTAGTCTGTACTCACCCCTGAAGATGTGAATTACACAAAAGCGCTTGGGAACTTCGTGTTTTCTTTTAAATTGTGGCTCGTGGGCCGTGGGTTCGAATCCTGGCGGGTGAGGTGTTGATTATATATATATATATATATATATATATATATATATATATATATATATATATATATATATATATATATATATATATATATATATATATATATATATATATATATATATATTTCTATGTAAATCCACAATGAAAATGTGGATAAGATAAATCTCCTGTCACGTCACCTCCCTTCTCTTAAGCTCCTCTACTTGTGTTGGTGTGGGGATTAGTGGATGTCATCATTTTGACCTGACCTCATGTTTTTAGGTCACCCTGTATATTTAAGCCTCTCTCTGTCCATGTAATCCAGTTGCTTCTGAAGATGTCTTGAATAAAGACGAAAGCTAAGGTACTCCGTTGTTTCCATCTTCCCGTGTGATTTTATCAAGATATATATATATATATATATATATATATATATATATATATATATATATATATATATATATATATATATGTAACCGGTCGGAATTTGCTGGACTTCAATTTCTCACTTGACTTGGGGTTTATTAAAATTTAATAGATGGTAAAGGCAGTGGAAGCGCCCCTTTGAGAAAAATCCCGAACCAGCACAAGAACACTTAAATCTACTACACAAAATGAACTGTCCGTGACCCGTGGAAGGATAGCGTCTGTGACTGGGATGAATGAGACACACTGTAAAATTTAGACACTTATATTCCCTCCAACACTACAAACACAATCAAATAATGGTACACCAATATGCGCACCTCTTAACTTAAACTTTAACCACTACTCTGGGGAATAAAAGTTATACATGACATAGAAATTATTAGAAACACAGGCAACAATAAATTTAAAGTATTAAGAAATGTTAATTGCACATATGAACAGGCCTTAAGGGCTTTCACAAAATAATATCAGTCACTTAGGAAATGGTACTAAAAAATAAGAAATTAAATACTCTACAATGAATAGGCCCTAAGGGCTTTCAGCAAAATAATATCAGTCACTTAGGAAATGGTACTAAAAAATAAGAAATTAAATACTCCACAATGAATAGGCCTTAAGGGTCTTCAACAAAATAATATCAGTCACTGAGGAATGGTAATAAAAGATAAGAAATTAAATACTCTACAATGAATAGGCCCTAAGGGCTTTCAGCAAAATAATATCACTCAACAAAATTTTAGCACCCCAACAGGTGTACACTTCCTAACCTAACCTAACCACTACTCTGGGGAACAAGGTTATACCTGAGATCAGAATTATGAAGAACAATTAGAGGCATTAAAAGAATCAAATCACAGTATCACTCTGGTTCCACTTAATGGCACAAACATTAAAAAAAACACTACTATCAGAATTATTTAAGAAATATTAAACTACACACGTCAAGATAATATCAGTCTGAGGAAGGGTGTTAACTACACCCGTGATAAGGAAGATAAAATGTTCCTCTAGGTATCTCCTAGAGTCCTAGACTCACGGTCTCAGTGTGTGACCATTAATATACTCAGATAGCCTCAGTGTACTCCCAGTGCGTCCATGGGCAGGAAGAGAGTGAGCCAATCAGACCTTGCGCAGTTGAGAGAAACTTTAGCTTCCCGTTAGCAAGAGGGTTTCACTAGCTGCTCGGGACATGGGTTGTGCACCGGAGTGGTAAGAACTGATCACCCACTGCTGATGCTGGTCCTGTCAAAAGAAGGTTGGAGCACTCTGTTCACTAAGAGACCTGCTACCCCGCCAAACAGTGACAGGCCTACACTGATCGGTCCAATGGCGACAATCGCCACCCTCAATCATCAACGGCAGTCAATCTCTCGCAGTCAACTCCGGTCAACTCCAGTCAACTTCCAGTCAAGTGGGTTCTGACGGAAACCCTGAAATTAACCACTGTTAGCTTCTAGTTTACTTTATCACCGCCCCATTCACCCTGTCTGGAGATCGAATGAGACTTACTTGTTATACCGCAATAGCGTTGTTACAGGTGACCAGGCCACGTAATATTTCGATGGACGCTGGAACGTCTTATTCCGTGTGTGAATGCTTCCTGAAACTGCCTAGCCAGCATCACAAGGTTTCCCTAAGGCGCCAGCTTGGGCCTACGTGATATATTTTCCGCCTAACTAATAACTCCTTGGGACACCCGTAACATTATTCAGACTGCTAAACGATCTATAATAATTTCAAATTCAATAATAGTCCCTTAACTTCATGAATCGCATCATTATTAATTCGGTAAATTACCTTTAATATCATATAGGCCTAGTTCCGCAATCTCTCGCTACGAGCAGGCAGCGCTCCCTCCCCTCAGATGACCTTGAACGCTCAGTATCACTCATGGCGGGGCATTTGAAATTACTCTGAAATTTCTGGATATCACAATCGACCCCCCTAAAAAAAGACAGCACTGTCCTCATGTGCTGAGAAAACATGCATACGACCCCCCTAAAATTTTGTTCTAAGGACTGCACCTCACCCCTTTTGCTAAATGCAGCATTCCCGTCTTCTCTTCTCTCCTTTTCTCTCCCGCTAACACTCGACCCCCCTAAAAAAAGACAGCACTGCCCTCATGTGCTGAGAGAACAACTTAGAACCCACCTTCAACTCTGTACTATTCCACTCGCAGCTAGCAACTCCATTTCTTCCTAGCCCAACTCAATCCAACCAGAACATCACGCTCCCCTTTTGCCTGGCCCTTAACTAGAGAACCAATGTCAAAATTAATACCAGCCCAAAACAAACATGCTCTCCTTTGGCCTGGCCCTTGAACAAAGAGGAACCAGTGTCAAAAAAAATACACAGTCCAAAACAAGCATGCTCTCCTTTTGCCTGGCCCTTGAACTAAGAGGAACCAGTGTCAAAAAAAATACTCAGTCCATCTCCAACATGCTCTCCTTTTGCCTGGCCCTTGAGCTAAGAGGAACCAGTGTCAAAACAATACTCAGTCCACGTCTCCGAACCTCATGCCGGCAGACCAACCCTCTGACAATGTACCAGTCCATCTTAGTGAGGCCCTGGACATTACAACCGTACTCTCAATCCCGCTCATGACAGCAACTCAATCCCGCTCATGACAGCAACCACTACTCAACGCACATCTCTGACCTAACCATCTCTCCAATCCCCTCTGCCCTACTCACAACTCCTCCAACTCACCCCCTACAACCTGCCTTTTCTCATTACCATGCACCCTAAACTGTAATCGGTCGGCTTCGTCTTGTCTCTCAGCTGGAGGGCTCGATCAACCTCTCTGAACTACTTACGTACCCCTATATTTCCCACTTGGACCTCACACTTCCTTGACTGCTGGACGTGTGCCTGACATTCACCCCTTGTTTCCTCCCTGAACCGTTGAATGTGTGCCTGAGACTCCCACTTGAACCTGTTTACCTGTGCTTGATAATCCCTCTTTAGGTCTCCGAACTCCTCTCTCAGCTGTACCAAGGTCCCGCGGCCGTCTCTCTTCCTCCTCATACACATCTCTACTGTCAAGCCTAACCAACTCAGTCCGGGCACAAGGATGAGCATCAGTGCGAGTTCAATCCCTACCATTACTAACCAACACATGATAGCGTTCATTATCCCAACCACAGTACTATCAGTCACGACATTAAAAACTACGCTCTGCTACCATTTGTAACCGGTCGGAATTTGCTGGACTTTAATTTCTCACTTGACTTGGGGTTTATTAAAATTTAATAGATGGTAAAGGCAGTGGAAGCGCCCCTTTGAGAAAAATCCCGAACCAGCACAAGAACACTTAAATCTACTACACAAAATGAACTGTCCGTGACCCGTGGAAGGATAGCGTCTGTGACTGGGATGAATGAGACACACTGTACAATTTAGACACTTATATTCCCTCCAACACTACAAACACAATCAAATAATGGTACACCAATATGCGCACCTCTTAACTTAAACTTTTACCACTACTCTGGGGAATAAAAGTTATACATGACATAGAAATTATTAGAAACACAGGCAACAATAAATTTAAAGTATTAAGAAATGTTAATTGCACATATGAACAGGCCTTAAGGGCTTTCACAAAATAATATCAGTCACTTAGGAAATGGTACTAAAAATAAGAAATTAAATACTCCACAATGAATAGGCCTTAAGGGTCTTCAACAAAATAATATCAGTCACTGAGGAATGGTAATAAAAGATAAGAAATTAAATACTCTACAATGAATAGGCCCTAAGGGCTTTCAGCAAAATAATATCACTCAACAAAATTATAGCACCCCAACAGGTGTACACTTCCTAACCTAACCTAACCACTGCTCTGGGGAACAAGGTTATACCTGAGATCAGAATTATGAAGAATTAGAGGCATTAAAAGAATCAAATCACAGTATCACTCTGGTTCCACTTAATGGCACAAACATTCAAAAAAACACTACTATCAAAATTATTTAAGAAATATTAAACTACACACGTCAAGATAATATCAGTCTGAGGAATGGTGTTAACTACACCCGTGATAAGGAAGATAAAATGTTCCTCTAGGTATCTCCTAGAGTCCTAGACTCACGGTCTCAGTGTGTGACCATTAATATACTCAGATAGCCTCAGTGTACTCCCAGTGCGTCCATGGGCAGGCAGAGAGTGAGCCAATCAGACCTTGCGCAGTTGAGAGAAACTTTAGCTTCCCGTTAGCAAGAGGGTTTCACTAGCTGCTCGGGACATGTGGGGTTGTGCACCGGAGTGGTAAGAACTGATCACCCACTGCTGATGCTGGTCCCGTGTCGTGTTAGTTGTCGGGAGCACTCGTTCACTCAAGAGATCCTTTGCTACCCCGCTAAACAGTGACAGGCCTACACTGATCGGTCCAATGGCGACAATCGCCACCCTCAATCATCAACGGCAGTCAATCTCTCGCAGTCAACTCCGGTCAACTCCGGTCAAGTGGGTTCTGATGGAAACCCTGAAATGAACTCACTGTTAGCTCTAGTTTACTTTATCACTGCCCTATCTAACCCTGTCTGAGATCGAATGAGACTTACTTGTTATACTGCAATAGCGCAGCACAGGTGACTAGGCCACGTGACTATTTCTGATGGACGCGCGGAACGTCTTGTCTGTGTGAATGCTCTCCGGAACTGGCCTAGCCAGCATCGCGTCTCCCCAAGGCGCTAGCTTGGGCCTACGTGATATATTTTCCGCCTAACTAATAACTCCTTGGGACACCCGTAACATTATTCAGACTGCTAAACGATCTATAATAATTTCAAATTCAATAATAGTCCCTTAACTTCATGAATCGCATCATTATTAATTCGGTAAATCATATTTAATATCATATAGGCCTAGTTCCGCAATCTCTCGCTACGAGCAGGCAGCGCTCCCTCCCCTCAGATGACCTTGAACGCTCAGTATCACTCATGGCGGGGCATTTGAAATTACTCTGAAATTTCTGGATATCAGAGAACTTCGTGTTTTCTTTTAAGTGGCTCGTAGGCCGTGGGTTCGAATCTGGCAGGTGAGGTGTTGATTATATATATATATATATATATATATATATATATATATATATATATATATATATATATATATATACACACAATCAACACCTCAATCACGTGCTTTATTGGATATATATATATATATATATATATATATATATATATATATATATATATATATATATATATATATATATATATATATATATATATATATATATATATATATATATATATATATATATATATATATATATATATATATATATATATATATAAAGACACTAAGATAAAGTGGGGGATGGAAACTGTATGGTACTAAATTATTTATATACAGCACAGTAAAAACAAAACTCCAATAAACTTTATCGATATTCAATTAACAATGGAAATTAATAATCTCCACCAGCCAATAAATTCCCTCCAGGACTAATTCCAGAACAAAGGATATACCGATAATTCTAATTCCCTGAAGCAATGGGCGTCTCATCTTCATAAACTGGTGGCCATAATTCAGTATTAATTCTCATCATTTAGGGTGGGTGGCCCTCCACAACCACGCTCCCTCCACCATTGTACTAATGTCCCACCATTCTTTAGCTATGATCGCTCTTCTGAGCAGTGAGAGGAAGGGAGAGACGGTGGTTTGTGTTGTGGTATTCCTACAGTGATGAAGGGTGGTGTGCAGGAGGTGTGTAGTGTAGTGGCATCAAGGAGATGAATGGATGGAGGCGACATCCACAGTGTATACGACAAAGGCGTGTGAAGCTCGCCGCCATCTTGGTCAAGGCAACACGGCCAAATTGCCGCAGCTACTCACGAACAAACGGTGGTTACAATTAATTCTGCAGGATTTAAACTTTTGTTCTAGTTATTACGCATACTATAGTGAAATCAAACAAGGAGGTTGAAGTGACATTACTTGAGGCAGTGGATGCCGTCTGGTAGTTTGGTGTGGCGGCATAGTGTGGAGGGATAAGTGTGGGAGTGTGGTAGTATGGTGTAACAGTATGGTGCGGACTGTAGCTCCATACTCATCCTGTGAGCAGTAGCACCAAAGATGATCACAGAGTGAACGCCACAAACATAGGAGTTTGCTTAGCTACTAGATGCGAAGTGTGGATACTGCTTTAATATATCAGTATATCAGCTATCTTGCCATCTGATATAAAGTGGTGTGCCATTGTATGCTCAGTATGCTCGGATCTGTCTCTAAAATTTTCTATTCTTTCTCAGTCTAAGACTGTGTCTGGCCATATGTCTGGCCGTACACTTTACATTTAGTTTTGTTCATATCTGCCTGAAGGACACACTGCTAGAGGTACTTTTATCCTACCTTAGTCTAGACTAAAGAGGTTACAACATCTTGCAATCTAGTGATCTTGTTACTTGCTCCCTATACATGTTTTACTTGATACATATTATCATGGATTGACTAGTGTCTGTTTGCAGCTTGATCCTTATACCCTCGTCCACAAGACGCATACGAGTATGTTTAGGGTATCAAGAAAATATAGTGATGATTAGGTTGTGTTATGGCAGGGGAGGTGTGGTGATGTAGAGAAGTTGTGTGGTGTAGCGGCATGGTGTGGCGGGGGAGGTGTGGTGATGTAGAGGAGTTGTGTGGTATAGTGGCAAGGTGTGGCGGGGGAGGTGTGGTGATGGAGAGGAGTTGTGTGGTGTAGCGGCATGGTGTGGCGGGGTAGGTGTGGTGTAGTGATGTTGTAGTATGGTGTAGCGGCATAGTGTGGCGGGGAAGGTGTTGTGATGTAGATGAGTTGTGTGGTGTAGTGGCATGATGTGACAGGATAGGTGTGGTGTGGGTGTGTGGTAGTATGATGTAGCGGCATGATGTGACAGGGTAGGTGTGGTGTGGATGAGTGGTAGTATGGTGTAGCGGCATGGTGTGGGGGTAGGTGCGGTATGGTGGCATGATAGTATGGTGTAGCGTCATAGTGTGGCGGGGTAGGTGTGTGTGGTGTGGTAGTATGGTGTAACAACATGGTGGCGGGGGTAGGTGTGGTGGTGTAGAGGAGTTGTGTGAGGAGCGGCATGGTGTGGCGGGGTAGGTGTGGTGGTGTGGTAGTATGGTGCAACCGCATGGTGTGGCGAGGTAGGTGTGGTGGTGTGGTAGTATGGTGTAACGGCATGGTGTGGCAGGGTAGGTGTGGTGGTGTAGAGGAGTTGTGTGGTGTAGCGGCGTGGTGTGGCGGGGTAGGTGTGGTAGTGTGGTAGTATGGTATAACAGCATAGTGTGGAGGGGTAGGTGTGATGGTGTAGAGGAGTTGTGTGGTGTAACAGCATGGTGTGGCTATGTCGGGAAGTTGTGTGGTACAGCGGCATGGTGTTGCGGGATAGGAGTGGTGGTGTAGTAGGATGGTGTGGTGGCATAGTGTGGCTGCATGGTGTGATAATGTGGGAGGAGTATATCATATTACACTTAGTACAGCAGATAGCTGCAAATTTTTTGATGAATTGTGCGTTTGATGATAAAAACATGAAATTTGACGCCCTTTTAGAGAACATAAGAACATAAGAACATAAGAAAATAAGGAGTCTGCAATAGGCCGGTTGGCCTGTGCATGGCAGCTCCTGTCGAGAGTTACTACCACTCTCTCTCATCCATGAATCTATCTAGCCTCCTTTTGAAACTTTCAAGAGTTCCCGCACTTACTACAAAGTTGCTAAGCTTGTTCCACTCGTCCACCACCCTATTTGTGAACCAGTTTCTTCCTATCTCCCTCCTAAACCTAAACTTATCCAACTTGAATCCGTTGCTCCGAGTCCTATCCTGCTCGGATATTATAAGAACTTTATCTATATACCCCTTATTGATTCCTTTCACCCACTTAAATACTTCTATCATATCTCCCCGCACTCTTCGTCTTTCTAGGGAATGCAAGTTAAGTTTCTTTAACCTATCCTGATATGGAAGGTTTCTAAGTCCCGGAATCATTTTTGTCATTCTTCGCTGCACCGACTCTAGTGAATTTATATCCATTCTATAATAGGGGCACCAGAACTGAACCGCATAATCGAGGTGCGGCCTGACTAGCGCAAGATATAGTTGCAATAAGACCTCTGTACTTTTGTTACTTACACTTCTAGATATAAAACCCAATACTCTGTTTGCCTTATTTCGAACATTAACGCACTGTTTTCTAGGCCGTAGGTCCGGGCTTACAAGTACCCCTAGGTCTCTTTCACAAGTCGACTTCTCTAGGTTGATGTTGTTAAAGCTGTATACCCGACTAATATTGCGGGATAGGTGTGGTGGTGTAGTAGGATGGTGTGGTGGCATAGTGTGGCTGCATGGTGTGATAATGTGGGAGGAGTATATCATATTACACTTAGTACAGCAGATAGCTGCAAATTTTTTGATGAATTGTGCGTTAGATGATAAAAAAATGAAATTTGACGCCCTTTTAGAGAACATAAGAACATAAGAAAATAAGGAGTCTGCAATAGGCCGGTTGGCCTGTGCATGGCAGCTCCAGTCGAGAGTTACTACCACTCTCTATCATCCATGAATCTATCTAGCCTCCTTTTGAAACTTTCAAGAGAACCCGCACTTACTACAAAGTTGCTAAGCTTGTTCCACTCGTCCACCACCCTATTTGTGAACCAGTTTCTTCCTATCTCCGTCCTAAACCTAAACTTATCCAACTTGAATCCGTTGCTCCGAGTCCTATCATGCTCGGATATTATAAGAACTTTATCTATATCCCCCTTATTGATTCCTTTCACCTACTTAAATACTTCTATCATATCTCCCCGCACTCTTCGTCTTTCTAGGGAATGCAAGTTAAGTTTCTTTAACCTATCCTGATATGGAAGGTTTCTAAGTCCCGGAATCATTTTTGTCATTCGTCGCTGCACCGACTCTAGTGAATTTATATCCATTCTATAATAGGGGCACCAGAACTGAACCGCATAATCGAGGTGCGGCCTGACTAGCGCTAGATATAGTTGCAATAAGACCTCTGCACTCTTGTTACTTACACTTCTAGATATAAAACCCAATACTCTGTTTGCCTTATTTCGAACATTAACGCACTGTTTTCTAGGCCGTAGGTCCGGGCTTACAAGTACCCCTAGGTCTCTTTCACATGTCGACTTCTCTAGGTTGATGTTGTTAAAGCTGTATACCCGACTAATATTTTAAGAACATAGGAACATAAGAATGGAGGAAAGTGCAGCGGGCCTATAGGCCCATACTGGGCAGTCCCATTTACACCCAACCCCTATGGCTCATATATCCATCCAACCTATGTTTGAAGCTATCCAGCGTTTTCTTCGAGTTGATAATGATGTTTGGTAATTTGTTCCATTCATCGACTACTCTATTTCCGAACCAATATTTATCTATTTCACGCCTAAATCTAAATTTGTCTAATTTAAAACCAGTGTTACGAGTTCGCTCCTGGTTGGATAGTTTGAGTACCTTTGTTATATCACCTTTGTTTAGCCCTGACATCCATTTATATAGCTCAATCATATCGCGCCTCACTCTACGTCTCTCGAGGGAGTGCAGATTAAGATGCTTCAACCTGCCTCTGTACTCAAGGTTCCTAATGCCCTGGATTAGTCTTGTCATTCTCCTCTGAATTCTTTCGAGTGATTCTATATCCATTCTGTACAGTAGTACGGTGACCAGAACTGAACTGCGTAATCCAAGTGAAGTCTCACAAGCGCAAGATATACGAGTAGTCTTATAACTAACACTCCTTTGTATGAACCCAAGAACTTTGTTAGCCTTGTTTCAAGCAAATACACATTGCATATTAGGTTTAAGATCCCTACTTATCATTACTCCTAAATCTTTCTGACAGTTGGATTTATCTATAACATCGTAGTTCAATCTGGTATATGGGTTCTCTGTTTACATCTCCTACACTAAGTACTTTACATTTGTCCACATTAAATTTCATCTGCCTTTCTTCAGACCATTCGATTTTTTTTTAATCTTCCTGTAGTTTTGCGGAGTCCAAGTCAGATTTAAAAAAAAAGGGAGACAGAGCATCAGCGTCAAATTACCGGCCGATTAGTTTGACGTCAGTCGTGGGGAAATTTCTTGAATCAATTATAGCAAATAGCATCCGATCGCATTTAAAGAAAAACAAATTAATCTACGACTACAAAGGGAAAATATTGTCTAACAAATCTGCTGACTTTTTTAGGAAAGTCTTCGAGGTAATAGATGTTATTTACTTAAACTTTAGCAAAGCGTTTGACAGAGTACTGTATCAGAGGCTTCTGAGAAAAGTTAAGACTCATGCTATCGAGGGGAAAGTTTTAAATTGGATAAAATCATGGGGCCTGTAAATCACTCCCATAATTAGTTTTTCTCTTCCTTCCGTGATTTCTACCCATACAGACTCGGTTCCTATTTCTCCCTTTATTGAATTATTAATACAACATTTTAATGAATCCTTGACGAAGAGTGCGACCCCTCCCCACTTCCTACCTTCCCTGTCCTTGTGAAAAAGGTTGTACCCTTCTATGTTGTACTCTGATAAAAAAATTTTGCTCGCCAGATTCATCCAAGTTTCTGTGATTGCTATGACGTCTACATTCTCGGTACATACAACCGCTCTCAGCAAGTCTATTTTATTTCTAACGCTCCTACTGTTTGTATAGTATACATTTAAACCTACCCCTCCCTGGTCCTGTTTTACCCCTTGTCCTGAGTAACCAATTTTGCTTCCCAGGAGAGCCTGTTTTTTGACTCCCACTTACCCCGACCTCTCTCTACTGGCGAAACCCCCCCCGCCCTTTGGAGTGACAATTTCACTCTCCAGGGATGCAGACAACGTCTTTACCCCCGCACGAGACAAGTGTACTCCGTCACGACTGTACAGGTAGTCGTCCCCATAGAATCGTTGCCAGTTATCAATGAATGCCCAACCAGTTTGCACAATGTTTTTGCAGTCGGCAATTTATAGCAATTGCACTGGACAGCCATTCACGACCAACCCCTCTTCTAGGCAAGACACCACATACTATCGGGATCCCTCCCCTATCTCTAATCTTCCCCAGCGCCTCCCTATACCTCTTGAAAAGTTCCTCACTCCTAACCTTACCTATGTCGTTTCCTCCCACACTAAGACACACTACTGGATTGGTACCCTCCCCTGACAAAACCCTGTCTAACCTCTCAGCTACATGCCCTATCCCAGACCCAGGAAAACACACCTTAGTCCTACGTTTCCTATATCTTACACAACTTCAGAAATATTGACTGGGACAACATTGTAGGTGACTATGAATCTGAAGACTTCCTAGACGCAGTACAGGACAATTTTTTTAAACAACTAATTACAGAACCTACTAGAAGTGACAATATATTAGACCTAGTATTAATAAATAAAGAAAATATTATCAGAGATATCACAGTAGGGGAAGAACTAGGTAACAGTGATCACAGAGAAATCAGGTTCACCCTAATTGGGAAACAAAAAACAATGACAATATGGTCAGAGTCCCAAATTTTCGGTTGGCGGATTATCAGGGGTTAAGAAGGTACCTAGGTGAGGTCACCTGGGAACAGTCACGTCAGACACCAGTAGGAAGGGGGTGAGGCCATAGATGACACAACAAAATATACCATACAGAAAAAATAGGTCAAATAAGAATGAGCCAAGTTGGATGACCAGAAAACTTAAACATGATACAGGAATAAAGAAAGAAATTTATAAGAAATTAAAGGGAGGGGAGGAGCAGCTCAGAAATAGGTATAATGAACTATCTAGGAATGTTAAGAAAAATGTAAGGAAAGCAAAGAGAGACTATGAAGTCAAAATAGCAAGAGAATCCAAGGCGAATCCCAAGGGATTTTTCCAGATATATAGAACAAAAGTCAAGGACAAAGTTGGGCCGTTAAAGTCAGGAAGGGGAGAAGTAATAAATGGCAGTGGAGAAATAAGCAAAGCATTGAACAACTACATCTTATCAGTTTTCACAGAAGAAATTCGCGAGGAAATTCCAGAGATGGAACTGATATTTAGGGGAAAGGAAGAAGAGAAATTATAGAATATCACTATCAGAAAAGAGGATGTTCTTAAGAAGATAAATAAACGAAAGAAGACAAAATCCCCAGGGCCGGATGAAATTTTCCCTCCAGTCTTGAAAGAGTGTAGGGAACAGATTAGCGCACCCCTCATAAACTTATTTACAAAATCATTAGACACCGGAGTTGTGCCAGACTTGTGGAAACAGGCAAATGTAGTACCCATATTCAAAAAGGGAGACAGAACATCAGCGTCAAATTACCGGCCGATCAGTTTGACGTCAGTAGTGGGGAAATTTCTTGAATCAATTATGGCAGATAACATCCGATCGCATTTAGAGAAAAGCAAATTAATCTACGACTTTCAACATGGGTTTACAAAGGGAAAATCTTGTCTAACAAATCTGCTGACGTTTTTTAGGAAAGTCTTCGAGGTAATAGATAATGACGAAAATTACGATGTTATTTACTTAGACTTTAGCAAAGCATTTGACAGAGTACCGCATCAGAGGCTTCTAAGAAAAATTAAGGCTCATGGTATCGAGGGGAAAGTCTTAAATTGGATAAAATCATGGCTCACCGATAGAACACAGAGGGTCAGCGTAGATGGTGTTAAATCTGAGTGGGGCCGTGTAACCAGTGGGGTTCCCTAGGGGTCAGTACTAGGCCCACTCTTGTTCATAATCTACATAAACGATCTAGATACTGGGATGAGCAGTGACATAAGCAAGTTTGCGGATGACACCAAAATAGGGCGGCAGATTAATTCAGGGCAGGATGCAAATGCATTACAGGAGGATCTAAATAAACTGCAGGGGTGGTCTGAAAAATGGCAAATGAAATTCAACACCAGCAAGTGCAGCGTACTTAATATTGGAAGAACAAATAATGTCAACGTATACAGCCTTAACAACATCAACCTAGAGAAGTCGGCTTGTGAAAGAGACCTAGGGGTACTTGTAAGCCCGCACCTACGGCCTAGAAAACAGTGCGTTAATGTTCGAAATAAGGCAAACAGAGTATTGGGTTTTATATCTAGAAGTGTAAGTAACAAGAGTGCAGAGGTCTTATTGCAACTATATCTAGCGCTAGTCAGGCCGCACCTCGATTATGCAGTTCAGTTCTGGTGCCCCTATTATAGAATGGATATAAATTCACTAGAGTCGGTGCAGCGAAGAATGACAAAAATGATTCCGGGACTTAGAAACCTTCCATATCAGGATAGGTTAAAGAAACTTAACTTGCATTCCCTAGAAAGACGAAGAGTGCGGGGAGATATGATAGAAGTATTTAAGTAGGTGAAAGGAATCAATAAGGGGGATATAGATAAAGTTCTTATAATATCCGAGCAGGATAGGACTCGGAGCAACGGATTCAAGTTGGATAAGTTTAGGTTTAGGAGGGAGATAGGAAGAAACTGGTTCACAAATAGGGTGGTGGACGAGTGGAACAAGCTTAGCAACTTTGTAGTAAGTGCTGGAACGCTGGAAAGTTTCAAAAGGAGGCTGGATAGATTCATGGATGATAGAGAGTGGTAGTACCTCTCGACAGGAGCTGCCATGCACAGGCCAACCGGCCTATTACAGACTCCTTATTTTCTTATGTTCATATGTAACGTCGCTACCCACTGCTACAGAGGAATGAGCGGTCCCGGTGTCATCTTGCTACAATCAAACTACTCATAATTTTCTGTAACCGTTTATGACAACCTATACTGTTTTCGCCCAAATGAAGGATGGCTGTTCACTTAATTACCAGTATTTTGTCGCCCAAATGAAAGATGAGCAAACTGAAATTTTAGCCCATTTGAAAAACTCCGACAGGAGTAACGATAACCTGACCCAACCCATCCCCTCAAGGTTTAATCATCAGGTAAAGTTAGCCTTATATTTAAGAGATCGATAATCATTTCCTCGAAATATATTGTCACTCAGGTAACAGGTATTTCTCTCTCTCACACAGGGCCGGAGTTTTGGGGCGTCATCAACCCGGCGTGGGCCATGTGTTCGGAGGGTCGCCGTCAGTCCCCCATCAACCTGGACCCCCGCACCCTCCTCCACGATCCCAACCTCACGCCCATCTCCCTCGACAAGACCCAAGTGAGTTCCTGACCATTCCCAGTAACCTTTGACCTCTCAGGTGTTGCTGTGGTGAGGTGTTCAATATCAATATCACATAATTTCCAGTCACCTGAGAACAGAAGAACTATACTACTGTATATGAGAAGATTACTTTCTTTCATTATCACCTCATCTTCATCGACCTTTGACCCTCTTAGGGGCAACACAGGTTAGCCCATTTTATCCCCCGGCAATATACAGCACCTGGCTGGAATACAGGTGAGGCGGAGGGAGGGACTTCGTGACCTAACAACACTTACGGGTTCCGAAAATATTAACTGTTGATGACCTTTCACCATAAGGTATATTCTGTACATCGACGCAACGATGAACTTTAAAGAGATGATCCCTTGACCATTGCGTGGAGCAACCTTAGGGCAGGCTGACCTATTATGAAACAGTGAACCCAATACGTGAATTATTAGTAGTGACCTTTCCCACATGCGCCTCACCTAAACAAAGTGGCATTTAATAACACAACTAAAAGGCATCTGACCTCTAGCTTCATGATGGGTGTCGGTGACGACCTTTTGTGGCTCCTGTTGCTCCAGACACTGAACACAACAGGAGGCAAAGTAATGATTATCATCATAACAAAAGTATCCAATTTTCAAGCGTTCAGGAATTTCATGGTGTGTGTGTGTGTGTGTGTGTGTGTGTGTGTGTGTGTGTGTGGTGCGTAATAATAAAAATAATAATAATAATCAACGGTTTATTAAGATAACATGGCAGCCCGAAGGCTGAAAATATACAATGAATAGAGGTGATAGGTTACATATGGTGAAATAGGGGAGTGGGTCACTTGTTTGACAAAAGCTTTCAAAACGAAAATATAATAAACAAAGAGTCAACATATAGATTAACTATAGATCTGGTAATGTTTGAGTTGGACTTGTAAACATTCTTGTGACCTGATGTTGGCGCCCACTATCTAGATGACCGTTGCGTCATACTTGGGTGTTAATCCGCTACCTCACTACAGCTGCAGATGCACCACGTGGACCGGGTAGGTCCTCTAGCTCAAACAGGGTGATGGAGATGGTTCTTGTTCCTCATGTGATGAAGTTAGGAATTCATAGTTCCTCACCTGGGTGGAGTAGGGAGTCCTCATTTCTCTCCTGATGTAGTCAGTGTTGGTGGTGGCGAGTGTACGGTGGACAGGGTGTGCCTGGTCCGGTCAGGTCAACATTGACCACTAAGCACTGATTGTCGCTCTAACAGTTGTTTATTTCTCTCGAGTTGAAATTGTCACTTTTGTATTTCACTTGTGGGTTGATGGTCAATCTTTGCACTGTACTGTTGGTGGGAGGATGTTGATAAATCCAGATGGGGAGGAGGAGATGGGGAAAGGGAGTGCCCGACAAACCAGGCTGGCAGCTGTCTCCATGGTTAAGAGACCACGGGCAGCGCCGAAGTCCTGGGTACTCGGAAAGAATGGCACAGGAAAAAATGGCAAAATTTTCTTACTAGTAAGAAATGCCACAACAAATTTCACTTCGAGCTCACGATCCACAAACGAACTTACGAGCTAACGAGCCTGTGTTTGAAGCTATCCAGCGTATTCGAGTTAATGATGATATTTGGTAACTTGCTATATCACCTTTGTTTAGCCCTGACTTCAATTTATACACCTCGATCATATCTCGTGTTTTAGTTTGATACTTTTGAAAGAATCCCTTGGGGTTTGAATTCGCCTCCCTTGCTACCCTCAATTCATTATTCCTCTTTGCTCATCTTATCTCGGTCTTAACCCTACTGGCCATTACTTTATAATAATCTTGGAGGTAAACTTCACCACAATTTATTCTCCTACCTATAGCCTTCCTTTCTCCATTAATATTCTTTAAATAAATGTTTATCCATTTGGGGGTCATTGTTGTTTGATCTGAGTTTTCTATAAGGTATTTTCTGCCTTTGGGCATTAAGTAACTCGTTATTTAAATTGTTGTGGAACTCGGTAACCTCAGATCTCGTGATCAGGTCATCTTCAACCGTCATATTTTGTGAGGTTATGGCTGTCATGTTCACTTGGTAAAGAGAGGTCGTCCTCTGTGGGTACATTGTGTTAGGTCACCCTACGTGAGGTCATGTTTTATGCTATGACGTTGATATAACTCTTAAGTAAGTTTCAGTAACAAACATTATCAAATTTTAGCGAAAACATGTCAATAAAAATTAATGTGGCATTTTTTCCTAGTGTGATGATTATGCCATTTTTTTCCGGTGCCATATTTTCCTATTGCAATTTTTTATGTGCCCTTTTTTCCTGTGCCATTCTTTCCTGTGCCATTTTTTCCTACATTAGAAGTCCTCACCCTATGTGTGTGTGTGTGTGTGTGTGTGTGTGCGTGTGTGTACTAGCTGTTGGTGTGTCTGTATGATCTCTTATTCTGGTAGTTAATAGGGTGTAAAGGCTCAATTAATGTAATCAAAACTTAGCATGTCAATTTCATGTCACAAATTTCATATCTCTCATATACTCAAGTGAATTTACACACTTCCTTATTCCTAATAATCACGTCAACCATTTAAAGGACAAATGCTTAAAACATTTTGAAGGTTCCAAGTGTTCCCTGAAGAAGGCAGTGATGGGTAGGGAAACACCAGGTAACACTGAAGTCAATTTATTAACGGATAGGAGAAATACAAGTAGTGACTAGCGTGTGCCAAGCACGGCCCACAGAGTCAGACTGAGACTGCCTTGCCATATGGCAGCCTCGGGGCAATGTTGCCACATAACACGTGCAGTGTTGCCACGTAATTACATATATAAATGCTACTCGGCACAGAAGCTTATTTACAAGGTTGCTACTCGGCACAGTAGCTTAGATACATAACCTACATCTCCCTCCCCCCCTCAGGCTCATAGTCTTTGTCTTGAACAGACTTCTTAGTCCTAAGTCGCTCCGAGCGTCGAGGTACACTGTGGGATGGATCCTCGTGAGGTGTAGGGGAATCGTCCTCGGTCAGGGGGCCAGCAGCAGGGGGTGGGAATGGCCGGAGGAAGCGGCGGTTCCTCCACCAGACACGGCCGCTCGCCATCCTGACCTTGTAGTCCCGCGACCGGCCGATGCCCATCACTATGCCCACCTTGTCCCAACGTGTCGTCGTCGGGTCCTGGACGCGGACAAGGGCACCAATCTCCAGCGGCTGAAGAGGGCGGGCACGGTCGTCATACCGAGCCTTGGCGTCCTGGGCATGTGTAGCGGTGCGGCGGTCGCAGCTCTCGGCTCTGGTCTGCCACTCCTTCGCAAAGGCCTTGGCGTGTGCAGGAACGCAAGAGCGGAGAGAGTGACCATACAGGATCTGGGCAGGGGAGCGTCCTGTGTGGGTGGGAGTATTACGTAACTCCAGGAGTCCTTTGTCAAATGCCTCACAGTCTATGTTGCCTGAAGGGGCCACCTTGAGGATGAGGTGCTTGACTGTCTTGACTGCAGCCTCAGCGTGGCCGTTTGACTGTGGGTAGTGGGGTGTTGACACGATGTGGCAGACTCCCCAACGCTCCAGGAATCCTGTGACGTCCCGGCTGGTGAACTGTGGCCCACCGTCCATCTGCAGACGTACGGGGACGCCCAGGTCACGAAAGAGGTGCCGGAAGTGGCGAATGGTGGCTGCGGACGTCGTGTCCGAGCCACAGATTACAACCACAGGCCAACCAGAGAATCGGTCGACGACAACTAGGAAATGTTTCCAGCTGTGCTGAAGAAATCAGCCGACACGGACTCGAAGGGCCTGGTGGGTTTGTCGTCGCACAAGAGGGGCTCCTGCTGTTGACTGGGCTGCATGATCTGGCACGGCTCACAGGCACGGACCGTATTGACGATATCCGCGTCAATGCCGGGCCAGTACACAGCCTGCATTGCGAGGCACTTGGTGGCCTCTGCTCCACGATGGCTGTCGTGTAAGCGGGCCAGAACGCGACGACGACGAGCTGCAGGGACGACCACATGGGCACCGTAAAGGACGAGGTCCCCATCTGCGCAGAGGTCCTCACATATCTTCCAATATGGGCGTTGGGCGTTGTGGAGGTCAAAACGGTCGCGAGGGAACCCAGTCCTCACACTCTCCAAGAGCTGAGTGTAGGAGGGGTCGTCGCGTGCCGTGGTCCGTAGTTCCTCAAAGGCCAGATCGCTGTCGGGTGGTGACACTAAGGCCTGGGTGCTGGCGAGGGACTGTATGGCCTGCAAAGTGACGATGTTGCTGACGGAGAAACCGCCCTCGGTGCAGAGCATCTCGTCTTCAGGTGTCGGGCGGCTGACTGGGGAGCGGGAGAGGGCATCCGGGATGCGCCAAAATCTTCTCCTTCAGGCGCTGGTGGCGGGGATTCTCGATGGCGTCCAGCGAATAGTGGTTAAGAATGGGGACCAAGGGCCTGTGGTCTGTGATGAGGTCGAAGTGCTGTAGGCCAATCAAGTAAAACTTGCAGTTCGATAAGGCCCATACCACTGCCAGCAGCTCCAGCTCGATGGTAGCATAGCGAGACTCAGCATCGGTGAGGAAGCGAGAGCCACACTGTACGAACCGGTACTTTCCTCCACCGTGAACCTGGAGAAGGGCGTAACCAACCCCATACAGGCGCGAGGCGTCTGTCTGGAGGACGGTGGGGAACGCTGGGTCGAAAGTAGCGAGGATAGGTGGACTTGACAGGGCCTCCTTCACCTTATGAAAGGCGAGGTCGTGGTCAGGGGTCCACGTGAAAGTCCTCTTGGGGCTCATCAGGGGGCGGAGAGGCCCGGCAGCGGCGAAGACGTCAGGAGAAAATTCTGCCAGCTGGTTCACCAAGCCCATGAAAGACCTGAGATCCGTAAGGTTGGCAGGTTTGGCAAAGTCCGCTATGGCGCGAACTTTCTCCGGGTCCGCAGCAATGCCATCCATTGAGAGTCGGTAGCCGCAGAAAGACACTGCAGGTGCGGCCAAGACGAACTTCTCGGCATTCAGAGTGATGCCGTGCGTCCTACACCTGGTCAGTACCTCGTCGATGCGGCGAAGATGCGTCAGGTAGTCCTCATCGTAGAGAAGGACGTCATCCACTACCTTCACACAGTTAGTCACGCCTTGAAGTGCCATGTCACCACAGAGACAAAAGGCGTCCCCCGTAGCAGCGAATCACATAGGGCCACGGCAATAGCGGAAGCGTCCGTAAGGCGTGATGAAAGTGGTCAGTGGCTGATCCTCCTTCTTCAGTGTGATCTGCCAGTAACCACAGAGGGCGTCCATTGTCGAAAAGTACCGTACCTTCGGGTCCACACTCCGTATAGCTGCAAAAGGTGTGGGTGAAGGGTGGGCGGGACGGGACACCTGGCTGTTAAGCTTAGACAAGTCTGTAGTTATCCGCACTCCACCGTTAGTCTAAGCCATAGCGACTAGAGGGTGGCACCAAGGGGATGGGTCGTCACCAACGGGTACGATAACACCCTGGGCCACCATGGAATCCAGTTCCTTCTTGACTGAATCCCTGAAGGCGAGACGGATCAACCGGGGAGTGTGTATGGCAAACGGCTGTGCATCTTCCCGCAGGTGTATCCTCATAGGCGGACCTGCCATAGCCTTCAGTGGCGCGGTCCGTAGGGACTCCTTTGTCATCAGCACTTCCGAGTACTGCTTCAGGAAGTAGTTCCTTGCGGCTGAAGGAGACGTCTCGCTGTGAAGAGTAAGAAGCCGTGACTTGGGTGGAGGCGGAACGGGAGTGGACGCGGGTTCTGGGTAGTTCTGTGCGGCAGCGCCAGGCGAGTCGCTCGTTGACTCACGCACCCTGCTGGCGGTGTACCGAGCAGGTGGGATCTGCTCAGGAAAGTCTCTGGTCACCACGCCTAACTCCTTGCAGTGCTCCCACGACAACAAGGGTGTAGCAAGAGTAGGCTGCACGTCGATCCATCCGTGAAACGACCTGTCGCCGTAGGTGATCTCCGCTGAAAGGAGCCCACGGCGTCCGGCATCTGGGAACCGTCCGCATTGTAGTACAGCAGCTGCTGCGGTGGTCCCAGGTCGCATTTGGTGAGGCCCAGTTTCTGGAGGTGCTTCAGGCCTATCACCGTAGTATCAGCGCCGGTGTCCGGTATCACCTCGATGTGACCCGACACATCACCGTGTGTGATGGCGACGCGGATGGTAGGGGAAGGGGTAGCCCTGGGGCGTGTGGTCGATTCCACCCTCCTGATGTGACTCAGCTGCTGCTTGGGGCTGCGTGGGCCATCTGAAGGGGGCTGCGTGCGAACCACCCCGAGGGAAGTGCGCTGCTTTCCTCCTCGTCTCGGGCTTTTGGGCTTGGGTTGACGGCAGCACTTGTCGTAGTGTTCATAGCGACCGCAGGCCTGGCACTTGTGGCCTCGTGCAGGGCACCTGTCTGTGTTAGACCAGTGGCTCTTACGGTCACATCCATGACACAGTGCGTCGGCGGCCGGGCATGTCTTGGGGCCATGCTGCTTTCCACAGCTGCCACAGGAAGCACTAGGCGGAGGCAAGGAAGAACGTGCGGCAGCCTTCACGTTGTTGGCCGCCGTCTTACCCTTCTTGTACTGTGAGATAGCTCTCACAGCAGGTGGGGCTCGTAAGGCAGAGGTGGCGGAATTGGTGGCTTCGTATGACTGACATTCAGTCACTACCACCTCGAGTGTGGAGGAAGCGTCAAGGGGGATGAGTCGCTGCACCAACTCTTCTTGCCTGACACCTGTCAAAATCCCGTGCTTGATCCAGGCTTCTTACATTTCTGGCTGTGCGCCTTGCAGACGTCGATCTCCTCCGACAAAACTCTTCAAACGTACAAAAAAGTCGTCAAAGGATTCATTCTCCGCCTGCTTGCAGCTGGTGAAGGCGCGGCGACACAAAGCCCCGTAGAATCGGGAGGCGCTTGCAATGTGTGCTCCAAAACTCTCTGGGTCTCCAGCGACAAACACATCCGCAGTTGGATGAGCTATTTGTTTGGAGGCATGCTATCGAGGTCCACCATCGTGGAGTAATCTGACCACCGCCGCCTCCACTCACGAAAAAGCTGAAACGTGACTTCTGGTGAGAGGGCAGGTGGGGGTTGAACAGATGCCTTGGGAGCTTTTGGAGTAGCAAGAGTGCCTGGAGGACGCTGGTGTGGTGGAGGAGGGAGGGTATTGGCGCCTTGATGCACGCTACCTGCGAGTGAGGGAGGATGGGTTAGTGCCAGGGTCGCCAGTATCGCATCAAAGCTCGCCTTCTCCTCCTCTCTTTGTATCTCCTCCCTCTGAAGTTCCATCTCTTTGCGTCTCTCGTCCCTGTCGTCCATCCACCTCAGAATTGTGGCAATGTCTGTCGCTGTAGGTGAAGGATGAGGGGCGGTGGGCGCAGAAGCTCCATCTGTGCCCGGTAGAGGAGAGGTGGGGAGTCGTGTCTCCCATCTTGACGTTGTCCCTTCTTACCGCCCATCTTAGTATGCTTGAACTGCGCTGTTTAGTATATAAAGTGGCGCCTCATCAGCTCGAACCATATATATATATTAGGGTGTGTCAATTTAGGGGGTGAACTGGCTAAATTGAAAATCGAGTAATTTGGTAGCAATTTATTGTAGTCTTTAAGCATGCAAAACAATATTCTGGCATAAATTTTTTTTTATAATAAGTCCTACCTACATCAAATGGATTTTTAAATGTACATATTTGTGAATTTATAACATAACCAGCGTTTGCACACATGTTACTGTTTCAAGTTTCAAATTATTATATTTTATTATCCGTAGTCTATTTGAAAGTAACCAATGCCTTCATACTCTCTTTGCTTTGGTTTCTTGTCATCAGTAGTCTGCTTGCTATTTGTGCTTTGATGTAACCTTCTCGCCTCTCGTGGCTGTAAACATGGCCCGCTGCTTCTGTGACCATTTTCACACATCTCTCCACACTTTGAGTGTGGGAAGGCCACTTCGGCACCTGCATTGGAGTCTCTTTAAGGTTTCTCAATTCTTGGCTAGTTAGACTTGTTGTCAATGGTGGCTCTAAGACTTCCAAACTCAAGTCAACCAATTCTGACAATTTGGTGGCATTGACGTTTATTGGGGGAACTTTTCTTGAATGAAACGAACAGTCTCCCAACTGGTCGTCATCTATTAGCGTTCCTCTAATCTTTAGAATGACTTCTACAGCCTCGGTTCGGAGATTGGTACATTGACTGCAAAGCATTGCTTGCAAAACTGCTTCTGATCGAGCATACCAAGCGGACCTTCTTGCCACAGGTAACACGATGTCCCTCACTACCTTCCTCTGTGTTCTTACTAGCTGCAATTGAAACAAAAGGTGATTGGGCCCATCCACCCACATAGGATTAAGTTTCACACTAAACCACTGGGGAAGATAAACTCCAATAATAAATTCAACAATTAACCTCAAATTCTTCAGCACTTTGCCCTTCAATTCGTGTTTGGAAATCCAAATCCTGCAGAAACGAAGAGCTGTAGTTAACCAACGGCTGTGACTGACAGGTCCAATCTCCAAGAGAGCCAATGACTGAGGCACTTCTCCTGATCTTATTGCTTGGGCAATACGATAAGCATAGGATTGATCTGTGCTGAGATCTTTGATGACTCCTTCAGACAACGCCGGAAGGGGAGGGCCAACTTCGACCTTTGGAAAGGTTGTATTTATTTCTAGTTGTGTTGCTTCATCCAGCATGATGCCAAGGGGACCTGACCACTTGTTGTTGCTCTTTGTAGGACCATCAAGTTCCTGGATGAGATGACGAAGAGGTAGCTCGCCTGTATGTAAATCACATACAATCCAAACAAGTCTTCTTCCTAGTTTTTTCTCTAAATGCGTCATTACACCCCCCTGCCATCCGGTGTTCACTGCAGTTGAATCTCCACCAACAGCCTGCAGTGAACTGCCAAGTCCTCTCTCCTGAACCCAACATAAAATATGATCAGCAATGACCTCTGCATGTTTCTTCCCTTCTACTTCAGTTTCGGGAGCAAAGTGAAACAAAAACCGACCACCAGGCTCAGAACAGACAGAGTAGTGTTCTTCTTTGATGAGACCTGGAAACTTTCTGTTCACTCCCTCTACTTCTAGCAAAACTTTTGTGTCATCTATTCTTCCATCAAACAAAAGACAGGAGAGCCCTCCCTCGCTTAAATCTTTTTTCATGCTGATCAGATATTTCCTTCATTATTTTTTCTTGTGCTCTTCTAATTTTATTATGATCTATCACCAAAGATACATCCTCTCGGCTGATGAGGCCTGCATCTATCCAAGCGGCAGTTGCAATTTCTGCAGCCTCACGAAGTCCAGCATGGTGGCGAATACTAGCTAAAGCAATGTTTGAAATATTTCTTGTGTTGTATTTCATTTTCTTTGGTAAAGGTTCAGATGGCTCTTTGGAACTATCATCTGATGTTGCTTCCTGTTCATCAGAAGAACTATCAAAGAAGTGATAAACATCTTGACACAGCTCTTCCTCTCTTTGGATGGCTTCTTCACTCTTCATTTTCTTCTTTTGTTCCCTCTCTCGGATTTGTTCTCTCTTCTTGGCATTAGCAATCTGCTTCTTTGTTTCTGAATAATCTATTGAACCCATTTGCATGCTTCCTTGGCCTTCTGCCTTTGTCCTCTGTGCCTTTATAAATTCAAGCTCTAAAACAGGGATCTTCTTTTCACGAGGACAACCACAATCAATGTGGGAATTATTTTCTCTCTTACCTGAGTGAGAACAGTTGGATTCAGAACATAATTGTATGGAGCACTTGCAGGTCAAAATGTCAAACAGAGTATCAAGTGTGTGCAGAAATTCATTTTTCCTGGCCAAGTTTCCTTTACCAAGTGATGTTTCAACTGCTTTGTGCCATAATTTCGTTAGTTTTAGCTCAATAGTTCGACACTGATTAATCACAGGTGGTTTGAATAGTGCATTAGCTTTTGTCCATTGATGCAGAAGAGGGACTATCATGTCATTTATGAGTTCTTTATCTGTATAGTTCCTTCTGTCCTTTGCATTTTTTTCTCGAAGGAGTAACCCTAATCTTAGCATGTCTCTCACTGTTGGAAGTTCTGATACAGGAAGCTCCTTCCCTTTACCAACTAGCAGGCTCAAGTGGGTTGACAACTGACTTCTTGTCTTCAATTTTGACATCTTCACACTATCTGACAAATAGAAAAATATTTCAATGTTTCATAATTCAATTGTTGTTTCAAAAATATCAATTTGTTTATCAAAAATGCTGTAACAGAAATAACATAATAATTTCTTAGAACATAATGTTTTATACAATGATATAAGTAACTGCGACAATCAATATGCCCTACTTACAATAATTAAAATGTAGAATTCGTCTGGTAGAGTAGGTGCAAGTGCAATGAGAGCAAACCACCGTCTATGATATCTAGAAGGAGAGTGAGCCGGGCGCCTTATCCTCACGCTTGGTACAAGTCAAAACAAGAATTAAACTGTCCCACACGGAGAGCCTGTTCATGTTCATGTTCTGACATGCATATTGTACACAAGCTATAGAACCATAAAATACTCCATAATCCATATGCTTACATGAGATTAGTTAATATCAAGTGAATAATTCTAATCAAGTCTCATTAATTTGTTGAAATACTGATATTTGAAACTTTAAGGTATAATTGATGTAGGTGAGGGTTATTTCAATTCATTTTTGTTTGCTAATCTCAAGTTTAGACATAAAGAGGCACAATATTTTGACTACCAAATTTGATTTTTAACATGTTGACAAAATTGACACACCCTAGATTTGGCTGAATTATTACATTATAAATATTGATTTTTTTGTGGAGGAGAAGGGAGGGCTCCCAATATACTACATATGCGTGTGATGGTGGTAGTAGTGATGGTAGTGATGGTGGTGCTATATGTAGTGATGATGGATGGTGTTATATGTAGTGATGATGGATGGGTTATATGTAGTGATGATGGATGTTGTTATATGTAGTGATGATGGATGGTGTTATATATAGTGATGATGGATGGTGTTATATGTAGTTGATGACGGATGATGTTATATGTAGTGATGGTGGGTGGTGTTATATGTAGTGATGATTAGACAATAAAATAATAACAGTTTAATGCTAAAAAAATATACTTTGCTGTACTGTTGTAGTGAAAAACATGGTTGGAACTTATATACACCGTTAATGAACTATTGATGGAAGAAAAAGTTTTGGGGACTGAACAGCGAGACAATGTGGAGCCTCCCGGAGGGTGGCGTCCTACCGTGGCGTAGTGGATGAGCCGCCCAGAGGGAGGCGATTCTGCTAGTATATATATATATATATATATATATATATATATATATATATATATATATATATATATATATATATATATATATATATACACACTCTCTTTGTTTCAGTCTGTCTGTCTCTCTCACTCCACCAACATGTAGAGTCTGCTCCACTTTAAACACAGGAGGAGCCATTTACAGTGATGTTTTATAAGCAGTTCTCGCTCAGCTGCACCAAACACTCTTACTGCACAATCTGTTTCCACCTGGGCGAGTCCAGCCATGAATACTCGTACCTCGACTTAAAGGTTCACTTTTAGCAAGAGCATGCCACCTCTCTCTCTCTCTCTCTCTCTCTCTCTCTCTCTCTCTCTCTCTCTCTCTCTCTCTCTCGCTTCCTCTCTCTCCAAATGTTGACTGAACTCCCCCCTCCCGAGTTTTGCCTGTAAATGACTTAGGTCAGCCATTGAGACTTCGTTGTGGAGTTGCTGGCCCAAAGGACGTGTTAGGGGTTCTTATGGTGAGAGAGAGAGAAGAAGAAAGAAAAAATAGTGAGTGAGACGGAAAGAGAGAGAGACAGATAGACTGATAAACAGAGACAGAGACAGACAGAGAAGGAAAGATAAGAAAAGAGAGAAAAGGGAAAATAGTGAGAGAAGCAGAAAGCAAGAAAAAGAGATAAACAGAGAGGAGCAAAGTTAGAATGATGGTTTCAGAGAAAATGAGAAAAAGATATAGAGAAGTGAGAAACAGAAAAAGAGAGAGAGAGAGAGAGAGAGAGAGAGAGAGAGAGAGAGAGAGAGAGAGAGAGAAGATATTTAAGCTCTACAACACAGGTCATCATCAAGATAACAAACACCAAGATAAGATTTACAAGTAACTTTATTAACCATTTCTTCCCTTCTGTACTCTCTAAGTCCACCTTCATAACTCCCGAACATTTACCATAATTATCAAACATCTCTTCATTTACAACACTGACTGTGTATATGTCAAGAAGAAATACAGTACATACTTTAAATATATAGACGTACGATATTTTCTGGTTGGATGGGTTTTATCTTATTGAGGATTTAGAACTAAACCAAAACCCGCCTCGTGACCGATGATTCGGATACACCGCGCCATTTGCACCCGAAAGAATCTATTCTCCGTGTGCGTTTGCTTACAGATTGACTCCATCCACATCTGCGTTTTCAAGATGTGTGAGAAAAATGGTGTTGTCGGATTCTTGTGTGTATGCTAGACCTTGGTGGAAGAGATGCACTTCCTGGCGGTCTGTTTACACGAGACGTTTTCTTAACTGGAGTTCTTTTTTCTTCTTTTTGTCTTGAGTAAAGTCAGATATTTTTCGAGTTAAGTCACTGTGTTAGCTAGGTCAATACAATATCAACCCGGTAGACCTAATATCACCCAAGGTATCAACTCAGGTAGATGTAGTGTCATTCCACGTGGACACGGTGTCAGCTGAGGTGGACACAGTGTCAGCTCAAGAGTAGAAGGCATCAACCCAGGTGGACGTCGAGTTAGCGCAGGTGTACATGGTATCAACTCAGGTGTTCACGGTGTCAGTCCAGGTGGAGACTGTGTCAGCCTAGGTATACCAAGTATCATGTACCACAATCAGCAAGAAAAAGAACAAGTACAGACACATCTTAACTTTTTTATGCCCCGGATACATTTGTGAACCTGGTGGATTTTTACGACAAGTCACGGAAGTTAAGAGGCTAGACGGCGGGATGATTTGACATAAAAGCACGAGGTAAACATCTCTCCTCTCATGTTTTATTCATCATTTTGTTTTTATCTGTTACTCAACTCTCCTCCTCTTACTGACAAAATACTGGAGGCAGAGTGGATGGAGAGAGAGAGAGAGAGAGAAGAATCCATGCACCGTTTTGCAATTCGTGTTTTAGTTGACCAATTGATTAAATTCTCCGCACGAGAAAGTCACCCCATTTCTAGGTTAATTTAGGTTAGAGATTATAGGGAAACCTAGCTTTCTTGAGAACCGATCCATGGTAGTTGTTGTCGAGGGTTCGATCTCTCGTTCTTTCTCTATTAATAGTGGTGTTCCACAGGGTTCTGTTCTTTCACCTACTCTCTTCCTTCTTTTTATCAAGGATTTACTACTACTAATTCTATCCATTCTTACGCTGATGATTTTACTCTTCACTCTTCTCATTTTTCCCTTCCCCTAACTCTTAAACTAGATCTGCATCTAGAGCTGATATCGTTTCTTCTATCAAAGTTGATTTGTGCAATGTTCTCCGAATGGGGAGGTAGAAATTTGGTCAAATTCAATTGTAAGAAAACACATTATTTACTAATTACACTTTCCCAAGTAGAATATCTCCCACCAATATCCCAACAATTTTACCAAATTGAAAATAGATATGCTAGGCCTCACCATTTCCTCTAATATGTCATGGAAGCTACATATCTTTAACATAGCTAAAGCTTCCTCCTGAAAGCTGGGAATGCTGAACAGAGCTACTTCACTCCTGAGAAGTTGCTTCACGTATAAAAGGGATTCATTCGTCCTAACTTGGAGTACTGCTCTCATATCTGGGGTGGCTCTTCATCTGTCCAACTGTTAGATAGGGTGGAATCAAAGGCATTTCGTTTTAAACCTCTCCTCCTTAAGTCAATAATCTCTCTTCCCCTTTTCTTCGCTGCAATGTTGCCTCTCTCTCTCTCTCTCTCTCTCTCTCTCTCTCTCTCTCTCTCTCTTACAGGTACATTAACGGGCAATACTCGGTGGCTTTGGCATCCTGTGTACCGCCGGAAAGGCAGTGGGCTCCGAACACTTGTCTTGCCCGCGGTGCCCACCGTTTCTGAGTGGATGTCGGTCACACTGGAATAACCCGTTTAGTAGTTCCTTCTTTCCTCACACAGCCAAACTGTGGAATGCTCTGCCTTCTTCTTATGTTTCCATTCTCTTTTAATCTGTCTCACTTCAAAAAGCTGGTTTTCCGGCATCCTTTTCGTGTAGATTAACATCCTAGGCCTGTTCCTGGATGGTATTTTTCCTTAGAAAATCAGGTTAGGTTAGGTTAGGTTAGGTTAGGTTAGGTTAGGTAAGGTAAGATTAACGTTAGGGTGTTAACAGGTGAAATAAGGTGTAGTAATGTACGTAATCCTCACGTGATCGAGATTATCTATAACTATAAAATATATTTTCTCTTGTCTGACATACGTAACTAACATTGTGTTCATATCAATAAATAATAAAGCAACAATTAATATTTCATAATGTTTTTTTTTTGCAAACAAAGAGCATGTTTATTCCTATGATAAGATTAATGTTTTGATTGGTGATCATGACACCCGATGGGAGATATTTAAAACAATTGAGAGAATTCTGCCTTGATAGCTTTCCCTGTGTAAAATGAAAACATAAATAGACAGACAAGTATACGGTCGGCGACGACTATTCTGTCGTTACAGCAGAACATAACTAAGTGATTCACAAAAACGATATAAGACCACGTGGCTCCTAATGTGGTGATAACAATTAACTACTGATGTATCTCTCTGGTAAACACACCAACAACAACCAACATTGTAAACAAACAGTCTTCAGTTAAGAGTTAAGCATCAGGGTCCAGAAATTATCACCAGCTGATGGTTATAAAACACGCCCACAAGCCAAACAAATTGAACAATAAACTTTCACACGTTAGACTTTCTCTATCATTATATGTTGAGGTCGACAAACAGTGAGCATGGTGTGTTTGATGGTCTTATTTTAGTAACACGCCACACGCTTCATGGAGTTTGGGTAGATGGCTCGTACTGAAGCTTCTGAATATTACCTGGAAATGTTAAAGTGTTATCTATGTCCTTCCTGTTGTATCATATTCTATTTGATGTGGGTTTGATAATATATACATAATAATAATAATGGATGCACCTCGTGATCGAGGATGGCTGGCCCTAGGGCCACTTGGGCGTGAATTTGTTTAAGGTGTAGAAACTGTCTCCAACACAAACAACTACACCATAAGTTAACGAGTTGCATGACCCAGTGTCAAGGAATAGTCCAAGAAGACCGGACAACTCGCCAACAGCACTAGCTAACCATTACCCCGGAACACGATCCGCAAGTCGATTAACATCCACGTACCCAATTAATAACTGCTGGGCAGACACAGGCAAATGGTGTAAAGAAACTTGCCCATAGTTTCATCCTGCCTGGGGGTCGAACCCTGGTCCATTCGCTTGCGAGGCGAGCATACTGACAATTGCACCACATAGACAGAGACATACAGAGATAAACACAGACATACACAGACACAAAGAAACACACAGATACATATAAAAGACACACTGAAGTACACACACATGCACGCACCCGCGTACACAGTCACATAGTCGTAAGGTCAGCTCTACCACACCACTGCTATTACTAATACATCTGTGTCCAACAGGTTTCAAGCTCTACCATTACCACACCTACAATCCCAAAATTCCCAAACTACCATTATCACTCCTCCCAGACCCTAGATAACCACTACCAATACTACCACTATCTCCTGCAGGTGAAGGGGATGCTGGTCAACACGGGCCACAGCCTGGAGTGGAGGGTCAAGAATTCGCCAGGACCTCCTCTCAACCTATCAGGAGGACCTCTTTCCTACACCTACTGCGTCAGTCATCTTCGTCTACACTTCGGCGAGCGGGATCTCCAAGGCTCCGAGCATACTATAGCGAACTACGCCTTCCCCGCTGAGGTAAGGGAGAGAGAGAGAGAGAGAGAGAGAGAGAGAGAGAGAGAGAGAGAGACACTGAAAGTTGTGCACATAAATAAAAAGGATGAGAAAGAAAAATATCGGAACGAGAGAAAAAGAAAGAAAGAGAGAAAGGGAGTGTGTATGTATGTGTGTACTGCGACTTTGCATTTCTGTTCTATACTTAGTTGTATATTGTAAACCAGAGCCACGTTTACAATACTCAAAGGCTCAATGTTGACCTGTAAACACGGCCATTATTTTGACCACGATTTTGTGTTCTGGAGGTAAGATATCGTTCACACCATTATCTCTCTCTCTCTCTCTCTCTCTCACGATCGCTGTGTTCCTTCTCACTTTAGCATTCTTTAGTAATTTACCTCTCTCTCGTTCTCTATCAATGTATCTCTTTCTTCCGTTCTTTCTTCTTCAACAATGGGGATTCAGTAATATATATTATGTGATTCAATCTCTCTCTCTCTCTCTCTCTCTCTCTCTCTCTCTCTCTCTCTCTCTCTCTCTCTCTCTCTGTCTCTATCTATCTATCTATCTGTCTATCTATCTCCTTATGTTTTTCTGTATGTCTGTCTGTCTGTCTGTTTGTCTATCTGTCTGTCTGTCTCCAACAAATAATCACCACTCTCACGGGTACTGTAATCAACACCCATGCCATTCGTCCGTCAGCGAGACACAGTGAGACTGAAAAGATAAAATTTGAACTTTTGTTTTTGTTATTTTGGGGGGCCGATCGTGTTGAAGGTGAACTATTATATATTAACAACATAATCAACCCAGGTACCAGACAGAAGGTCAGATCTGTCTATCTTCGTTTCTTTCTTTATTTATTTTGTAGAGTTTCTTTCCGTATTTGTATTGGAGCGTCTATTTGTTTGTAGTATTCCATTCGGCATTTGATTTGTAGTGTTTCATACGATATTTGTTTTGTTTGTATTTTATAGCGTTTCATCTGGTATTTACTTTGTAAAGTTTCATCCGGTATCTCTTTGCAGCGTTTTTTGTTATGTAGCATTTTTGTGGCGTTTCAACTGGTATTCATCCTGTCTTTCTTTTGCAGTGCTTCAGTCTAGATTTGTTTTGTTATTTTATATTGTTTTGCTATATTATATTGTCATTGTTTTGTAGTGTTTAATCCTGCCTTTCTTTATTTTGTTACAGTATATCTCTGTCTGTCCGTGTCTGCAGCTTTCCCAAACTGAACGAGAGAGACACTTATGATAGATTGACACACACACACACACACTCCCACATTTACTTGATATACGAGCAAGATTCAAACACCTGATTCATGGAGGAAAAAACCCTGCAATTTTCAATGTACATCAGTTAATGCAATTCAGCTAAGTGTAACGTCAGAGTACAGAAGCCTTTCCAAGAGGTAGATGCTTAACGTATATGTATGCATGTATACACTCGTGGGCTATGAATATATTTTATAAAAGAAAAATAAATCTTACCTGTCAGTTTATTTACCTTTGACGTCAAAAATCCTCTTACCCAGAAGATTGATGGTCGTACCTTTCTATTAGTTGGTTTGGTTATTTAATTCACTATTGGTACGTTTGTGTGTTACCGTCTGACGTCATCAACGTCTCTCTTTCTCTACTACATAGGCTCGTAGAGTCAGTCAAAGCCAAGAAAGACTCGAGGCTAAATTTCGAGTCTATGTAATAAGCGATTTTAAAGACTATTTTGTTTTATTTACAACTAGCAGAATCGCCGCCCTTCAGGCGTCTCATTGGGTTGACCACGGTAGGACACCACCCTCAGGGAGGCTCCACATTGTCTCACTGTTCAGTCCCCAAAACTTCATCTTCCATCAATAGTTCATTAACAGTGTATGTAAGTTCCACCATGTTTTTCACTACAACGGTACAGCAAAGAAAATGTTTGTAGCATTAAACTGTTATTATTTTATTGTCTAATCATCACTACATATAACACCACCCATCAACACTACATATAACATCATCCATCATCACTACATATAACACCATCCATCATCACTACATATAACACCAGGAGGCTAGATAGATTTATGGACGATAGAGAGTGGTAGTAACTCTCGACAGGAGCTGCCATGCGCAGGCCAACCGGCCTATTGCAGACTCCTTATTTTCTTATATTCTTATGTACATATCGGTAAAGTAGTTTCCAAGATTCTCGTGCAGACACACATACACACATACACACAAACACACACACACACACACAGACATACTTCTTTGATTTATATATATATATATATATATATATATATATATATATATATATATATATATATATATATATATATATATATATAGATTTCAGTCTGCCGTGAGTTTCTGTCAGTATTTAGATAGAGTGAACAGTCAATTCGCACCAGTTTCAGTCAATAGTCAACAGTCAGTATCATCAGTAATCATCAGGCAGTTAAAGTCAGCAGTATCTTTTAGTCACTCATCGAAATCAGAAAGTATTGTTCCTGATCTAAGTTATTTTCGAGTTTCACTAGGAATTCATTTTCAGTCATTATTCGATATCAGATGGACACCACAACTTTGGTCGTCAATGGTTGGAATTGAGTTACAGAAGAGGAAGCACTACGGTAGTGTTTACTTTTCAAATGAGTTTTAAACACTGAGGAAATTGATCCAAACATTAAGTGAGAGAGAGAGAGAGAAAAGTGAGAGATAAGAGAGAGAGAAATACTAATATATATATATATATATATATATATATATATATATATATATATATATATATATATATATATATATATATATATATATATATATATATATATATATATATATATATATATATATATATATATATATATATATATATATATATATATATATATATATATATATATATATATATATATATATATATATATATATATATATATATATATATATATATATATATATTAGGGTGGTCCATTTTTTTTTTCACACCCTGGCAAAAGTTTTTTTGGGGTAAAATTGCCTGTAAAATATTTTTTAAATATCTTAATAATTAGAGGTTGCTCAAGTCAAATGAAATTTAACAATATTATGCCTATGCTTAATGTTCATAACACATCATTTCCTAGCCCCCAAGCCTGGGCCCCCCCCCCCCCACTTAGTCTAAGTGGGTATTAGCTGCTCAAGGCAGGGGTCGCATGAGGACCAGTCTCACTCTTTGTCGCCCAGTAAGGTCTGCTTGAGGGCATTAGGGAATGATTTCCTGTGGTCAGCAACTGCCTGCAGTAGATACTGCAGTTGCTGTTCGTCCTTGGTGATGCGGCCTGAGAAATCTTGGACTAAGGCTACTCCTCTTTCTGCATGATCATTGATCACAGACAAAGCTTGTACACTGGCTTTTGCATTTTGGAAGCCAGGATCATCTTTCCACTGTTCTACTGGGAGGGCCAGGAAATCTGTATTCAAGTTGAGCTTTTTGAAAAATGACTTTGTGTTCTTTGTCGTGAAATCATATAGGTTCTTCACTTGGAGTGTGTCTGGATTGATTGTAACCCGTTTGACATGCTTTTCTTCTCCAATAACGATGTTCATAGCTTCCAACATGCGGTCCTTCACTGCTGGGAGAACATCGTCATCAAAGAAGCCAATGCAACCAACTCTTCTGACAAGTACCAGAGGTGTCTCATCATTTTGTGGAAAGTTGCCTTTGATATGGCATCGCTGATGGTACTGTAGTCTTGTAGAGCTCTAAGCAACATCAGATCTCCTTTTGGTGCCTTTGCAGCAAGTGGAGCAGTTGTCCAAGCCTTCACATATATTCGGGCAAAGAAAATGTACAAATCACTTAGTCCTCTGTTCTCCTTTGGAGTAAGCTTAAACTGAAAACGGAATAACCACACTTTGATGGAATAAATGGTCTTTGCCATCCATCGTGCTTGGTGCATTGCACCAGGAGCAGAGAATCGTACTCCCCGAGAAGGTCATGTGCCAAGGAAGATGGAGGCCAGCTCTAGCAGCTCTCGATAATAATCTCGACGCTGTGTCTCCAATAGAGCCTTCTCAATGAAGTTGGTTAGATCGTCCCTAACAGCTCTGACCGATTCTTCTGCCAGATCGTCGGTGGAGGAGTCTTTAAACTTCTGCTTGTCAATTTGCTCCCATTTGGCTTGGAATCTTCGGAACAGCTGTATGTCAGGAGCAGCTGAGTGCCCCATTACAGCTTCAAAAGCAGCTCCAGCTACAAGTTCTAGTACATGGTGGCGGCAGGCAAAATATAGCAAATCACGACCCAGCAACTGCTCAATTTTGACACACGCACCCTTGTGGTGACCAGTATTTGAGCTTGTTGTATCAAAACACATGTCATGCACGATGTCTGCAATGTGACATTGCTGCAAATCCTTCACAACAGCTTTTGCTTGTTCGTCACCGGTACCAGAGGGAAGTTTTGGAACAGCAAGAAGTTGGGAGGTGCCATTGCCTGAGACAAGAACTGGGAGTCTGTCAACATGGCCCCCATGCCTCGTCAAATCAGGCATCAATTTACCATCCCAGTGAACAATTAAAACTGACTCTGGTTTGAAGTTTGAAAGGATTTCAGCTGCCCTGCTATTGCGATGATGCTGACGTTTCCTCCTGATGCTTGATCGATTCAGAATCAATTCACTGATATCATGGCCCAGACTCCGAGCAGTTTGGGTGACAATGTGCATAGCCATTCTATCTGAGGACTTGGTCCGATCTAATGCTGCAGAAAGTTCTGCAGTTAGAACTTCTTTTCGCCCACGCTTCTTGACAGTAGGTGGAGTTTGAAGTGCTGATGGGCCAGGAACTGGGTTGGATTCCTCAGAAGAAGACGTACTATTGCTGTCCAAGACAACGATGGCCTGGCATTTTTTCGCTTCTTCCTCTGCTCTGTCTGCAGCCAACTTCCTTCTCAATGCTTTTTTGAGAGTTTTTTTCTCGTCGTTTCTGTCTTTTCAGGAATACTTTGTCAAGAGATGACATTGCCCACGACGCCCTTTTTCTCGTTGCGCTATTAAGAAATCCTTATCCTCCTGAACTGTCATCATATTCAAAGCATTCACATGTGCAATGTCAAAGAGATCTTCAAATGTATCAGTGAACGCTTTCTCTTTCTGCTTTTGAGTTTCTGTCTTTCTTGAAGAGTTCTTTTTCAAACTACTCCACTTGTCAAACATTTTATGCACTTGATTCACACAATCTGGTTTGTGGTGTGTTTGAATGTTTGCTTTTGTCCAAAATTGAACAACTTTGTCTGTGACTTCCCCAGCTGCCACTCTGATATTTTTTTTCTGTATGCGATGCAGGCTTAAAAAATACTGTAACACTTGCCTGTTTGAAGGTAACTTAGCCCCTGTAATGTCATCACATAATGTCTTTATCAAATACACATTTTCTCGTGTTTTTACTCCTGCATTAGCCATTTTGACCTGAGGAATAAGGAAATTTACTATTAATATAAATTAATAATGAGAATACTCTGCAGAATTGTTTCTAATTTCCCCAATCATCAATCACGACCAGCAAAAACTCACCACAATCGTGCCAAATGCGACGCACTAGTGGTGGGCGTAATCGGCTACAAAGTAATCGACTACATCGATTACTTAATTTTTGACAGATTTGAGCGACCTTTAAATATTAATATATTTAAAAATAACTCTACACACAATGTTTTTGTCCTAAATGGACACTTTTAGCAGGGTCTTTGGTAAAAAATTCCAAAGTTGGAAAATAAGGACCACCCTAATATACTGTATATTCATAATGAGAGAGAGACAGGCACGTAGAGATAATAAGAGATAAGAGTATGAGGGACAGAGTCAGCTACAAAGAGATGAAGAAACAGTAAGAAATTACAAAATAACCCGTAATGGAACGTATGAGGTTAAGATGTTTGGGTGAAAAATACCTCCCTCCCCCCCATCTCGTGATCGTCGATTAAGGTGGTAACCTTCAGAAAAGTTTTGACTGACAAAAAGTAATAATAGTTCTCAAAGCTCATGAATACGGTTTCCAAGAAGATGTGTTCCCAATCTAAGGGTCGACCGAAGTTTCCAGAGAAGATAATAAAAAAGAGGAAATTGGTGATTTTTGATAAAGTAGATTTTATTGAATAGAGAGGAGAGACAATCAGATTGTTAGCAGGGAAAGGGGGAGGGAAATGGGGAGGGATGGAGGTGAGGTAGTAAAAAGAAGGAGGAAGAAGCGAGAGGAAGATGGGAAGAAGGAAATGAGTGATAGGAGGGATGACGAGAGAAGGAGGGTGGGGAGGAAAGAGAAAAGTTGGTGGATGGAGAGATGAGGATGGAGGGAGGGAAGGAGAGAGGAAGGTAAAGAGGTAGGGTTGGAGGGGGAACGCTTTAAAAATAATGAAAATAAAATTGATATGAAATAGTGTGGAATATATTTTGTGTGTGTGTGTGTGTGTGTGTGTGTGTGTGTGTGTGTGTGTGTAATCGATCAAATAATCATTCAGTCACTCAGCCAGTCATTCAATCACTCATCCACTCAACTGTCATCCAGGCACCCACTCATTCAGTCAGCCACTCACCCACTTATTTACTCCCTCAGTTTGCTCCTACTCACTCAGTCACTCAGTCAACTATTAACCCACACTAACCAGTCGCTCATCCAGTCAATCTGTCAGCCATACAGCCTACACCTATCAATAACTCATCCAGTCACTCCAGGATCAGGCTCTGACCGGAGGCATCCGTAAAGATCAGAGTAATGTGTGTGTGTCCTCTTTCAGCTGCAGATCTACGGCTTCAACGCTCAGCTCTACCGTAATTTCAGCCAAGCAGCGAGTCAGGTATACGGAGTGGTGGCGGTGGCTGTGCTTGTCCAGGTGAGTCTCTCTCTCTCTCTCTCTCTCTAGCATAATTTGTCTGTCTGTCTTTTTCGGTATCTCTCTGTCTCTGTGTCTTTTGTCTGTCTGTCTCTCTATATCTGTCTTTTTCAATCTGTCTCTCTTTCTCTTTCTCTCGGTCTATGTCTTTTTCCCCATCATCCTCTCCCCTTCAGTAATACCATGGTGAGGGTCCACGTTCCACCCTGCTGGATAATGGAACTTGTTGGTCCCCGCTGAGCGATATTCAGCACTAAAGTTCAGTAATCAATGCAGAAGGTCAGACGATAACTGTCACACGAGAGATGATCACTGCCAAAGTTGTATAACACTATGTAGATGTGGGCTATTAAGAACTATCTATCTATCTATTATACGTATGCATGTATGTGTGTATGTATGTATGTGTGTATGTATGTATGTGTGTATGTATGTATGTGTGTATGTATGTATGTGTGTATGTATGTATGTGTGTATGTATGTATGTACAGCGACCTGTGTTGTAATGGTCAGCACTCTCACCTCGCAAGCTAGTGCACCCGGGTTCGATCCGTGGGTAGGATGAAACTATGGGCAAGTTTATTTACGCCATTTGCCTCTGCCTACCCAGAAGTAATTGGGGACCTGGATGTTAATCGATTTGCGGATCGTAGTCCGGGGTAATGGTTAGCCAGTCTGTTTGCGAGTTGTTCGGTCTTCTCGGACTATTCCTTGACACTGGGTCATGCAACTCGTTAACTTATCTATCTATCTATCTATCTATCTAATCTTTCTATTTATCATTGATTGTGTCAGTATCAATCTTTAAGTGACTTTTTCTCGGTGGTCGACAAATAAATTGGGTTCATCTCTGTAAGCTAGTGAGAACTACTGCTTATTCAAAACATGAGTCAGACACGACCCCAGAGAAGTAATAGTTGGCTACTCATTAACCAATCAAAATTCCTGATATAAGCACCCACCATCCGTTTGTATGATTGGCGTGGTTGTTTGTTTTAGATCTGAATGTTTTCAAATGCATGCAATTATGTTAAGTAGTTCACAGTTGCACAGTGAAACAGAATGCCAGGAAATGTTTTGGTGTATTAAAAGAATCTTGTTATTACTCTAATTGATGATCTCAAAGAATATGCGCAATAAATTGAACATTTTAGTGTAATCCTGAGAGAAGTATTTGAGGAAAGCGACCCGTATTGCCTGTGTTGTATCAGAGTATTTACATAATCAAAGTAAATTAATCTATTAAGCGAGTTTCTTCTCACTATTTTAGTGACCTTGAGGTACAGACCTGAATGATATATGAGAATAAAGTATTGACATATTATTCATAAATATAATGACGCAAGGAATATAAGATATTTCTCAACAGTTATGTGGTTTTTAATATACTAGTAATCTGATTGTTGCATTTGGACAAAGAAGTGACAATTTAATCATGAAAATAATTGAAAAAAAAAAAAAAAAATATATATATATATATATATATATATATATATATATATATATATATATATATATATATATATATATATATATATATATATATATTGATAAAATCACAGGGAAAATGGAAACAACGGAGCACCTTAGCTTTCGTCTTTATTCAAGACATCTTCAGCCTCCGTTGTTTCCATTTTCCCGTGTGATTTTATCAAGATTTATCTTATCCACGTTTTCATTGTGGATTTACATGAAATATATATATATATATATATATATATATATATATATATATATATATATATATATATATATATATATATATATATATATATATATATATATATATATATATATATATATATATATATATATATATATATATATATATATATATATATATATATATATATATATATATATATATATATATATATATATATATATACACTCTGACCTGACTACTGACCGCTGCGGTGCTTTTTAAAGATTAGTAGAGTCAGTACCTAATACCTGACCATTGTGGACCTGATCTCACCCTCCTCTTAATATATACACCTTGTTTTGTGCTTCTCCTTAGTCTGTACTCACCCCTGAAGATGTGAATTACACGAAAGCGCTTGGGAACTTCGTGTTTTTTTTTTCCTTGTGGTTATCAGCATATACCTGGATCACGCGCACCCACAGTGATTTACTTGCATGTATATATATATATATATATATATATATATATATATATATATATATATATATATATATATATATATATATATATATATATATATATTACTTTTCTATGTGTATGCTTAAGGTGGATGAATACCTTCAATTATGCATGGAGCAAGAGAACTTTTAAATTAATAAAGTATACAGTACATACCATCAATAAAGTATATTTGTATACTTACCATCAATAATAGTAAAATTACCATCAATGAAATATTATTTCATGGTCAGCTGAGAGACACTTATAATCAAAATATTTTCTTATTCCTTTCAAATTTTTTACTTATTGTTGTTTACTTATCTTTTATTCATCTAAAACTGTTATTTTGTATCTTTAGATAAGCTCATTTCTAACGTACGCAACATATATTTACAACATGGACGGTTGTTATAAGAGAGACAGACAGACAGACAGACAGACAAACAGACACAGAGAGATAGAGAGAGCGTGAAGGAGAAGTGACAGATTGAGAGAGTCAAAAGTCAATATAGACCACTCTGTTAGTAACATTCGTATTCAAGGGAACACACTGACATCAATGTGTGGAGTGGTTCAAGAGAAACAGAAACTACTGAACAAGAAACAGAAGAGATAATAAGTGAGTGATGAAAAGGAGAAGGCGATAGTAGAAAGGGCAAAACAACAAGTAAAAATATTCCGGCAACCACACACAGTTAGCCTCACATCATTCGCTTGAATACCCAAAGAATACAAAGTGAATTATTAATATCCACTTTCTTTACATCGCTTCAAATCAATTTACTATGCATACCGAGTACAGTCTTCAGTCTCGTTCATGGTACGCACAATGCGACTCCACTGTATATGATCCCAGGTATTTTCTGCCCTTATCTAATATAACATCTCAATCATCATATTCAAACACAACAGTACGGACCGGGTATTTTGTATAGATGATAAAACATGTACGATATTTATTTATAAACGTAAAGTGATCCATCAGTAATACGTGGTTATACTTCTCCTAGCGGAAAAAAAGAGTATATGTAAGTTACATAGATAATAAATTTGAAGACTTGTATAGAAAAAAAAACTGATTACTAGTACGCCCTTTTCACGACGATAGCTCTCTCTCTCTCTCTCTCTAGTTTCTTCTTTCTATTTCGACTTCCACTTTCTCCGTATTATAAATACTAATGTTGACACAGGTAAACAATCCCATATGCAGGATATTTCCCCTCTTTGTTAGCATTAGTTAACCCAATGTTTTCTCTCTTCCCTCAGCTAGGGGACCGCACCTCCCCGGCCCTCGCTACCATGCTGGAGGGTCTTCCTAAAGTCAAGTATGGCGGTAAGTTTATTTAACCAACTTTCTTTACTTATTTATAAATTTTCTTGTTCTTTTCTTTTTCTTCACTTAAAACGACACGAGTTGCAGGTAAGAGAACTGAACAATAAAGAGCCCAAGACTGAAAAGCATTACAAGTCGAGCCACGGAGTCAGCTGAGAGCCTGGCAACACGCAGCAGCAGAAAGACTAAAGGTGGATGGTTAAAGTCTTATGTTATTTTGTCTTGACATTTGTGAAAAGATCGGAGTTTTACGACAAGCTGGTGGAGGTGTTATAACATAAGTATAAAAAAACAAAACAATATTTTATGTGTCAGCTGGAGGAGGCCAGTCGGCTGATTCAGTGGAAGGAATGAAATTATACCATTGGGAGAGTCAAGTGAGTTTAGTTTCTTGAAGATTTTTACAATTGTCCTTTTACTCCTGACTTGGGGTAAAAAAATAAAGTCTATAAAATTACGTCTCATGACAATATAGTCACTGTTTAGAATTAAATTAATTCTAGATCATGCTATTTGTGTTTAGGTTAAAACAAAAAAACAGATACATTCTTACACAGCTCCAGTTAAAAAGAATTTCCGAGCCTTGATTTGTATTCTCCGTTGACTGTGCCACTTTTCTTGCCTGCACTTGCCAGCTTGAGGATAACACGTGTTGTGTCTTCAGTGATCTTGGGAGGCGACGACTGCCTGTCTGACTTTTTTCTCACAGTTTTAGTCATGTTGAGAAAGACAGCGTTATAGACCAACTAACTCGCCTCGGTACTGATAATTCATTGACTAATTGCCGCTGTGTGTGTGTGTGTGTGTGTGTGTAATTAACCTCTTTAGATGAAATTCAGGTATATTGTTTAACTTTGTTTAAGGCGATGTGAAGGAGGACTTTAGAGGTGTCCAGTTAAAGACTCACCTCTGCGGTCACAGGACAGTGACTGATCACCAGAGTGAGGGTGGTCAGTACAGTGACTCATGGGATATCTCTCACTCGCTACCATTATGGATTTTTTCTCTCAACATCTGGCGGTGGAGAGCGAACGAGTGTTGGCCGCCACTTTGAGCCCATGTGAGTCTCAGGATCGTTTAATGAAACAGAGTGAGGACAGCTCGGTCGGCATAACCTCCTGAGGGTGGTAGAGAACGCCAGATGATGTTGAATGCCTGCAGCATTGGTGCTGTGTTTACGTATGTATTTCAACTACTGATGCTCAAACATATTGCAAAAGAAGATCATATATACTGTATGTAAATGCGTTTTTAAATATAATAAACAAATTGTCACTCACAAGCCTTATAATTTATTTCCTATTGTTTATTCATGAGTTGTATGAGGGTTTCTATCACTATCATACAATATGACTCAACGCTCATTTTTAACTATAATTTATTATTTTCTCATCTTTCATATTTAACTCTATTATCTTCGAGTGTTTACGAGGATATTTCACTATCTATAAAGTTCGTATTATAGTAGTTATAAAAGTTAGAATGAAACTCAATACCTCTCTTTCGGTTTTATGTACTGTACTATATGGCAAAATTTGTGTGCCTTAGACCCCGACAAACATGTAAAATTTATACAGATAGGAGATACTAGACTAGACCTTAAGGGCATCATCGGTCACTGTCAAGACAACCTGAAGAATGATCTCTATCTCTCGTGGAAGTAAGGGATCGTCCTTGACACCTCTCTGTTATTGACAATCCTTGAGACCTAGGAAGTCAAGGTTCTCTCTCTCTCTCTCTCTCTCTCTGCAACATTCAATGTCTCTTTCGTCTCTCCATCTTTTTTTATATTTATGCATGATTCTCTGACTATCTCTATATGTCTTTTTATCTTTGTTTCTACGTCTATCGGTTTATGTCTTTCTTAGTAAGCTTTCAGTCTTGGATTTTATCTCTGTATATTTGTCTCTGTCTTTTACGTGTCTCTATATCTCACTGTCCATCTGTTTCTGTCGGTCTTTGTAACTTTCTTAGCGAATTGTTTTCTCAATGCATTTATATCCCTGTTTTTATGTATCTATGAGTATATTTTTCTTCCTATATCTGTTTCCAAAAATAAGTTAAACAACAACTCACACACCAATTTCTAACCAATCTCTCTTTTACGATTACCCACGGAGAATCTCTGCTTTTACAGAGACAAAGAAACAGTTTTGTTTTTTTATTTTTAGCCCCAATAGACGTGTTTTGACGAAGCTGCTGTGATCACTGGGAGCCCCACACGGATGGATTGAGATGTGACGGAGAGGTGGAGGGCTTAAAGGGCTTTACTCTATGTTGCTATAGGCCAGTGGAATACATGAATATTTATAAGTTTCTGTGAGGTACTGTCTGTCTGTCTGTATGTCTATGGGAAACAATTTATTTGTTACTGTGACTGCCTGTGTATGTATGTTAATGGGAGACTATTTTTTGTTACTGTGACTGTCTGTCTGTCTTTATAGAAGAAATTTTAGTTGTTCTTCTCTATTACTGTTTATCAGTTTTTCATGAGGGACTCTGACCTACTGTCTGTCTTTGTGAGTCTTTCATACTACTTTCTCCTCGATAATTTATATATATATATATATATATATATATATATATATATATATATATATATATATATATATATATATTTCATTTTTAGTCCACATAACCCGCGGACTTTGAACATATAATCAACGACCTCACCAGCGTTCCCTGGTCCCACACGGTAGGTCGAGGGTTCGAGTCCTTGCTGGTGAGGTCGTTGATTATATGTTTAAAGTCAGCATGTTATATGGACTAAAAATGAAGTATACATGGTACCTCGTGTTTCATACCAGCTGGATTGGGTAAGATGCTACTGACATCCACATAAATGGCACGGGCAGTTCCCAATGAGAGGTTCACGGCGCCATCAGCTCGATGAACAAGCTTTGTGTGAAATATAACATAGTCTAGAACTGCTTTTAGTGTCTTTGTGGCATGGTCGGTAGAGTTCCCTGGTCCCACACAGTAGGTCGAGGGTTCGAGTCCTTGCTGGTGAGGTAGTTGATTATATATATATATATATATATATATATCATGTAGATTCACAATGAAAACGTGGATAAGATAAATCTTGATAAAACCACACAGGTAAAGGGAAACACTGGAACACCTTAGCTTTCGTCTTTACTTATAAGAACATATGAATGGAGAAAACTGCAGAGAGCCTATTGCCCCATACTAGGCAGTCCCGTTTACACCCAACCTCTATCAGTATATCCATCCAACCTATGTTTGAAGATATCCAGCATATTCGAGTTAATGATGATGGTTGGTAACTTGTTACACTCATCCACTAATCAATTTCCAAACTAATGTTTACCAATCTCGCGCCTAGCGATTCTTTATCCATTCTGTAGTACGGTGACCAAAGCTGAACTGCGTAAACCAAGTGATGTCTCACAAGCGCAAAATATAGTTTAGGATAACCTCGCCTGTCTTCTAACTAACACTCCTTTGTCCAAGGTCTAGTGTAAAGGCCTGGGAATTAGGGATAGAAATCCCTTACCAGACTAATCAGGTTCTTAATAAAGGAAAGTCAAGGACCATGGTTTTCTGAGGAATAGCAAACAACCCTTTGAGATTGACATCTCTTTACTATAAAAAATATAACACAAAACTCTGACACCACTCGACAAACATCAAATAATTACGGGAGTCAAACAATTAATGCAGTCAATAGCTAATGGAGTTAAACAATTAAGGGAAGCAAACAATTAAAGGAATCAAACAATTAATGGGAGTCAGCAATTAATGGAATCAAACAATTAATGGGAGTCAACAATTGATAGAATCGAACGATAAAGGGGAGTCAGCAATTAATGGAGTCAAACAACCATAGAATCAAAGAATGAACAGATATTTCCTACGGCACTGGCCCTGGGGGAAGGTTCTGGAACACGGTGATCCACACTCAGGGTAGGGAAGAGTCCATTCAACTCCACACTCGAGGGACAGCGGCTGATGTCTTGATACAGTAGACACGATGTCTTGATACAGCAGACGGAATAAGATGAACTGACGGTCGTGGTATGTGGTAGTGGTAGATGACCAGAGAATTGACAGTCGATAGATAAAGGTCTGGGAAAACAGCCCACGAGTCCAGGACCTATGATGAGATCACAGCCAGAATTTGACGAACAGCTGGGTAGCTAGATACTGACTGTATGGCGGCTGGGGTGAATCTGCCAGTGACACAGGTAGCAGAGAACCTCCTCAGCTCCGTCCAACCCCCCCCCCCCCAAGTGGGGGTCGCGCCAGCAAACGAGAGAGTTAGCAGCGGTAACGGGCAGGAAGATCGTTTCCGCCCTTACATCTAGAAACAGAAACCCACTGGAATTTTTGGACAAGCTTACTGACCTTATCGGGGGACCGGTGGTAGAAGCGGTACCGTTCTTGCCTCGCAAGCGAGATGTCGCTGATTCGATTCCCGGGCCGGTGGAAGTTGTTTGGACTTACTTCCCAGCCCCCATTAGTCCCTGTTCACCTAGCAGTAAAGTAGGTACCTGTTGTAAGTAGAAAGTTGCGAATTCGTATTCAGGGACAAGTTGTTGGAGCTTCCAATAACTTGACGACATAAACCACTTCAGGATTCTACGCCCTTGACTCTTCAGGCTTCTACGCCCTTAACTCATGAGGTAAAGGCAAGCATGAACTTAGCATGCTTCCCTGTTGGGCGCTGTAAATGCTTCCGCGCTTCACCTTACACAAAGATGTACGGGAGTGCCCAATAAAAAAAAAAAAATGATCTTATCACTAGTATTACCTTCAAAATTGAAGGAGAAACAAATGGAGCTCTTCCATTTCTCGTTATGCTTATCATGAGAAATAGTCACAACAATAAATTTAAGGTGTACAGAAAACTTACACAGGTAAACAGTTTCATACATTTTTTATCTAGTCACCATGAATCTACCAAAATGTCATTTTTTTTCTGCTATGTTTTTGAAATGTTTACGAATTTGTGACCCTGATTTTATTGAAGAAGAACTGCAACACATTCAGTTCAGTGCACAAAAACGTGACTACCCTTCATTGTTTGTTGAGTGTTGTCTTATAAGGGCTAAAAAATCCCTTTATTGTACTCATACTAGACAAGTTCCTACATTTAAGAATATTTTGACTCTACCTTATCGCAATGAATTTGTGGCATCAGTTCAATCCCTAAAATTGCTAAATAGTAACGTTGGTTTTAAGTATAACTCAAATATTACTATACCCTTTCCACACTAACTTGGCCCGTAAGTCAAAACGCCCTTCGTCTATAACTACAAATAGGTGATTGGTTCCTCTGAGCGTTTTGCCTTCCACCGGATTGCGCGTGTATAAAGCGCGTATTTATATCGACCTGTAAAGAAAAATATTAAAAAATTTCTAACATCCTCTCTGAAGTGCTACTGCCTGAAAATCTTTTGAAATCCGATAGTTCAGATATTTAACACTATTTAGGTAATATCAGGTCTGCTTTGCTTACCAATTGTGAACACATTTAGTTTGAATTTCCTATGAACTAATCTCAGCTATTAATATAGAAGAGGGGCGTGGCTTACCGGCCAGGTTAGCATAGAAATACTATCGTATGTTAATTGAGAACAACCCAACCTTAAATGTAAATGGAAGTGTTTACTGTATACCATGTAGCAATTGTAATGGAAATTTTGTTGCTCAGACTGGGAAAGCATTACAACTAAGAATAAAACAGCCCAAGTATAATAATAGGACAGCTTCTGAAAGCAGTGCACTTTTCGTTCGTCTAAGGATCATTAATCATCCCGTGGATTGGAAGAACAGTATAGATGTGTGTAAATCATCATATCTCACAGAGAGACTTCTAGTTGAAACAAGTCTAAATAGGGAAGTGAATCCTGTAAACCTTAGTGATGGTCAGTACAAAACTGATATGTTACATAATTGTTTATGTCAGTGGCCTAAGGTTAAAAATACTTTGAAAGCATTTGAGGAGGATGTAGGGTAAATGATTACTGTATCTCATGATTTTGACCTGACATGACCTGACTTGTTACGTCGCTCATTTTTTATAAGCTCTTCTTATGTGTGCGGTGGAGGTGGGGTGTGGATTTTTGGATCCCATGTTATTGACTTGACCTGATGTTAATATAGGTCACCCTTTGTATATAAGCCTCACTCAGTTAAGAACCGTACTTTATCAAGTGTTAGACACCTGAGGTCTATGAAACACGTAGTACTGTTGGATTTGACGAGGTTGTTCTCGTGCCTCGTCCTGTTGCCTCAGCCGAATTTTGCCACATCCTAGTTAAACAATTCCCCCTATACGCTGAAGTCGATGATACTCATAACCTTAATCCACGAATACTCAGTATACGTCGACACTACCAAGGGAAGGCCCCACAAGCACCAGTCATAGTTAAATGGAAAGGGAAAGAGTGTCCAACCACTGTTGAGGCCCACCCAGTCCTCCCTCCGCTGTATGCAGAACCCTATCACCCAGGGCCTGCTTTTGTGTCATCTGCTCCCATTGGGGTCACACCTTCACCGCCCGCTGCCGACGTGATCGACCCAGATGTTGCTTCTGTTCACGTAACCATCACTCCTCCGTCTGCGCCCAAAAAATCAAAGTCCACCTCAATGGGGGTGGTGTGGGCTATGTTGTTGACCCCAGGTGTTGTAATTGTGGTGGCTGGCACAATGCTGACTCACGGCAATTCCCCCAAACGTCCGCCTGTCCCAGGAGAAAAGCCTCCTCGAAGGCTACATCAACCTCAACCTCCCCCCCAGCCTACTGGGCCGCATCCCTCTGCGTCCCCTCTGTCTCCAGCAACGCCTTCTTCAACAACACCTGCCCCTGCCTGGCCTCACCTGGCTGCAACAAAGCAGTCCCGGCCGTCTCCTAACTCAACTACAACTAGGCCTCCTCCCCATCTCTACTCTGACTCTGTAAGGCCTTGTGCTCCCACCGGTGCCCCCCCACAACCACCCTCCGGTAACACGACACTGATCATATCCCTCTTACACGAATTTACTAACCGTATTGAAAGACTCTGATACACTCTGCATCGCCATCTCCAACCTAAACAGACTTCCCCTGCCTCCAGCTGCTACCCAGTTACCCCCCTCTTCCGGTTGGACACAAGCTGGTATCCCCCCTGTGTGCTTCTCTTGCTCACAGCCTACTCTACTGCCGCCTGGCATCACTGCTGGCGTCCACGCTACCGAGCCTGCCCCGGTGTGCCCGGCTGCCCCCGTCCTCCCACCGCAAGCCGCGCCTGCTCATGGACCCGAAGACATCAGCCCCGGCTCCCCGTCCCCCACGGGCATGCCGGCACCTGGGGCCCATCCACTCCAGTTCTTCACATCAATTAACCACCATGCGGAAATGCTAGTGGACTACGTATCTACGCCAAGAAGGACGTCCCCCTTGAAGCGTACACTACCGAAGTACACGCCATCACAATCTCACTAAAAGGTATGTCCCTCAATATTGTCAATGCCTATGGCCTGGCACTTGACATTATTAGGGACCTGCCACGCTTTGCCATAAGCAGATAAATTGTAACAGGAATTTTTCCCCCACACACTCATCATTCTGTCACTTTATGTACCTTGCCGACAAAACCGTTGACCCTACAGGCTTTTACGCCCTTAATGCATGAGTCTCTGCATGCTTCCCAGATGGGCGCTGTAAACGCTTCTGCGTTCACCTTGCACAGGGTGTAAGGGGGTGCCCAATGAACTAGCCCCCTCGGGGGCAATCTAATCTAATCTAATCCCTGTAAATTCAGTTGCCTCTGAGGATGTCTTGAATAAAGACGAAAGCTAAGGTGCTCCCATGTTTCCTTTTTCTGTATGGTTTTATCGACATATATATATTACTATTATTATCTCTCTCTCTCTCTCTCTCTCTCTCTCTCTCTATATATATATATATATATATATATATATATATATATATATATATATATATATATATATATATATATATATATATATATATATATATGCATATATAATCAACACCTCACCCCACCAGGATTCAAACCCACGATCTTATAATTGTGACCGGGGAACGCTACCTCTGGGCCACCAAGACACTAAAAGCAGTCCTAGACTCTGTTATATTTCACACAGAGCCTGTTCAACTAGCTTATGGCGCTGTGAACCTCTAATGGGGACCACCCGTGCCGCTTTGGTGATCAGAGCAACGTTTTACCAAATCCGGCTTCGAAACACGAGGATCCATATATATTTCATTAGCCCAATAAAGCACGTGGACTTCTACATATAATCAACACCTCACCCCACCAGGCTTTGTGTGAACAGGCTTTGTGTGAAATATAACAGAGTCTAGGACTGCTTTTAGTGTCCTGGTGACCCAGAGGTAGCGTTCCCCCGTCACAATTATAAGATCGTAGGTTCGAATCCTGGTGGGGTGAAATGTTGATTATATGTAGAAGTCTGCATGCTTTATTTATTTATTTATTTATTTATTTATTTATGCTGATAACCATAAGCAAACAAGAATACATGAAGTTCCCAAGCGCTTTCCTGTAATTCACAGCTTCAGGGGTGAGTACAGTCTAAGGAGTAATACTTGACAAGGCTAATATATACAGTAGAGGAGAGTGAGATCAAGTCCCTAGGGGTTCTAAAAAAAGATTTCCTAGTAATGTTAAGGCATTTGCCCCGAGCCCACCCATGACCATAAGAATCTCTACGTATTACCATTTCACAAAAATTTCTCTCAAATTCCTTTACAACTAAAAACCTGGAACGTCAATGTGTCATTTAAAAATTCATGCACTTTAAAACAAATGTTAATCAAGAACTCCCCCAACAATGCAGGCGGCTGCATTTACAAGGTTCTTTGCAAGGAATGTAATATGTTTTTCTTAGGCCAGACAGGTAAAGATCTTGTAACTAGACTTAAACAACATACATATAGTGCTAGGACAGGCCAGGAATCCAATGCTCTGTTTGTTCATTTGAGGGATAATAAGCATTGCATTGACTTGGATAATGCCTCCTCAATATTACCTTGTAATTCATTTGACAGAAGGAACATTATAGAATCCAGTGTCATTAAACATACCGAATCCGTCAACATGAATTTGAGCAATGGTATGTACAAACTGGATAATTTCGTAATTAAGAATTTTTGTAACCAGGTGAGAAGGTTGGGTCATCTTACCCTCTGACCTGACTACAGACTGCTGCTGTGCTTATGAAGATTCGTAGGGTCACCACCTAATGACCAGACCATTGTGGACACTCACTGTCCCCTAGGGATTTGATCTCACTCTCCTCTACTGTATATATATGCCTTGTTATGTAATTCTCCTTAGTCTGTACTCACCCCTGAGTTTGTGAATTACACGAAAGCGCTTAGGAACTTCGTGTTTTCTTGTTTCCTTGTTTGTGTCTGTGTGTGTGTGTGTGCGTCTGTGTGTGTGTGTGTCTGCAAGAGAATCTCGGATACTTCTTTACCGATCTGTAGCGATGATGGATGGTGTTATATGTAGTGATGATGGGTGGTGTTATATGTAGTGATGATGGATGGTGTTATATGTAGTGATGATGGATGGTGTGATATGTAGTGATGATGGATGATGTCATATGTAGTGATGATGGATGGTGTTATATGTAGTGATGATGGATGGTGTTATATGTAGCGATGATGGATGGTGTTATATGTAGTGATGATGGGTGGTGTTATATGTAGTGATGATGGATGGTGTGATATGTAGTGATGATGTATGATGTCATATATAGTGATGATCTATCTATATATATCTATATAAAACAAAGAAGTATGTCTGTTTGTGTGTGTGTATGTCCACACGAGAATTTCAGAAACTACTTTGTCGATCTGTAGTGATGATGGATGGTGTTATATGTAGTGATGATGGATGGTGTTATATGTAGTGATGATGGATGGTGTTATATGTAGTGATGATGAATGATGTTACATGTAGTGATGATGGATGTTGTTATATGTAGTGATGATGGGTGGTGTTTTATGTAGTGATGATGGATGGTGTTATATGTAGTGATGATGGATGTTGTTATACTGTATGTAGTGATGATGGGTGGTCTTATATGTAGTGATGATGGATGGTGTTATATATAGTGATGATCGGTGGTGTTATATGTAGTGATTATTAGACAATAAAATAAAAACAGTTTAATGCTAAAAAAATATACTTTGCTGTACCATTGTAGTGAAAAACATGGTGGAACTTAAATACACCGTTAATGAACTATTGATGGAAGAAGAAGTTTTGGGGACTGAACAGTGAGACAATGTGGAGCCTCCCAGAGGGTGGCGTCCTACCGTGGCCTAGCGGATGAGCCGTCCAGAGGGCGGCGATTCTGCTAGTGTGTATATATATATATATAAATACACACTAGCAGAATTGCTCACCCCGCCAGGATTCGAACCCACGATCATATAAATGTGTCCAGGGAACGCTACCTCTCGGCCACCAGGTGTTGATTATATGTAGAAGTCCGCGTGCTTTATTGGGCTAATGAAATATATATATATATATATATATATATATATATATATATATATATATATATATATATATATATATATATATATTATATATATATATATATATATATATATATATATATATATATATATATATATATATATATATATATATATATATATATATATATATATAGTAAATCACTGTAGGTGCGCGTGCTGATAACCACAAGGAAAGAAGAAAACACGAAGTTCCCAAGCGCTTTCGTGTAATTCACATCTTCAGGGGTGAGTACAGACTAAAGAGAAGTACAAAACAAGGTGTATATATACAGAGGAGGGTGAGACCAGGTCCACAATGGTCAGGTATTAGGTAATGACCCTACTAATCTTTAAATAGCACGGCAACGGTCGGTAGTCAGGTCATTTAATTTCATAATTTACGTCCAAATTAAGTCACCAGAGTATACTTAATATTATATGGGCGCAGTTCCCAGAGCTCTCACTACGTGTGCGGGAGCGCCACCATCACTCAGACGACCTTGAACAACTCAGTATCGCCAATATTGGTAATTGTGTCTTAAAATATTACACTGAAATTTCTGAATATTATATATATATATATATATATATATATATATATATATATATATATATATATATATATATATATATATATATAAACAGATGATCAAATTATATGATGAAACAGTACTAAATTTACACACACACACTACTATTTTGCTGTCACTCGGGATCGAGTATGACGATCATCCAGCTATGGTAAAATTATATGGGTTATTAGGGATGTCACCTAGGTTAGTGAGTTTTGAGGTGACTAAAGAACATGATACTGGACCTGCAGCGTCGCCCACATTCGTTGACCATGTGGAGGGCTCCATTTACTGTGGGGTGGCAGCGTCTTTCTGGCGTTGGCGCTTATCTGCCTCATTTTGCAGTCGGGATAACTCGAAAGTATTGACACCTTCTCGTGTGGTGCTCCTCCAAACATTACGATGTAGAGTAATCAACTCCCAGGTAAGGGGGTCGATTTAGCACCTATTCAGGTTTGTCTTACGACTATCCTTATACCTTTTCAATTGCCCTCCATCGTTACATTTACTATTCGTTATGTGACTGTAAAGTAGCTGCTTTGGCAGTCGACTGTCGTCCATGCGGGTAACATGGCCAGTCCAACCTAGTTGGACTGGCCATGGTTGCCGCAATGACAGCCTCAATGCTCCTACAGTTGGTGTCAGCAAGAATGCTGGCATTTGTTTTCTTGTCTTCCCAGCGAACTCGGAGGATGGAACGTAGACTACGTTGGTGAAAGTTTTCAAGTGCCTTGAGGTGCCTCCTGTATGTGATCCATGTCTCACTGCCATATAGTAGGGTGGGCAGGACCACTGCTCGATATACTTGCAACTTTGGGGATAATTTCAGCTCCCTACAGCTGAAGACAGGATTTCGGAGTCCGCCCAAGGCGTGAGATGCATAGCTGATCAGATGCTGAATTTCTTCATCTATGTCTGAGGTGGTGGATAGGTGGGAGCCAAGACATTAGGGAGTGTAGTGCCATTAAGTTGGATGGATGGTGGAGGTGTGTCTGAATGAGGGGCAGGTTGAAAGAGAATCTGAGTCTTTCGTACATTTACCTCAAGGCCGAAGTGTGCATTCGCGTCTGAATAGGTGTTCAGGATCTCCTGTAGGTCATGTTCAGTGTAAGCAACAAGGGTGAGGTCATCTGCATACTGAAGTTCAGTAATGGAAGCTGACGCCACCTTTGTTCTTGCCTGGAGTTGTCTCATGTTGAAAAGACCCCCCCCCCCTTTTTACCTGGTACTCGATGTTCACCCCGCTGGATAAATTGGCACTAGCATGAGTGAGGAAGGCAGCCAAGAAGATGGAAAAGAGAGCTGGTGCCAATACACACCCTTGTTTAACCCCTGTTTAGATGGGGAAGAACTCTTACTGGGTGCCGTTGTGCAGGACACTGCCGTTCATGCCATCGTGGAGTTGCCTCACAATGGTGATGAATTTTGGTGGGCAGCCAAAACGGCATAGGGTTTACCAGAGGGCTTCCCTGTTGACCGAGTCGAAGGCATTGGTTAGGTCTATGAGCGCAATGTACAGGTCACAACGTTGTTCTCTGCACTTTTCCTGTATCTGGCGGGCAGGAAAGATCATGTCAGTGGTGCCACGTGATGGTCTAAAACCACATTGAGATTCTGGGAGGAAGTTTTCCGCCTCAGGAAGAAGTCTGTTAAGGAGGACTCGGGCTATAATCTTGCCAGCTACGGAGAGGAGCGAGATCACATATATTGTCCAGGAGAGAGTGGAGACGGCTGGTAAGCAGAGGTCCTCCTGCTTTACACACCTTGGCTGGGATTCCATCAGGCCCTGAGGCTTTGTTTTTTTCATCTGTTTGATGGCAGTAGCTACCTCATCCAGGGTTGGAGGATAGCTGAGGTGGTCAGCTCTGGATGCTGAGGGACCTGCTGGATAATGAGGACATCCACATCGGTGTTTCGGTTGAGCAATGAATGGTTGTACTCTTTCTAGCGCTGAAGTAGGCCTTTGTAGTCTTTAATTATGTGGTTACCGTTAGATGAGCGAAGGGGGGCTGTGCCACGAATGACTGGCCCATAGAATGTTTTAGTGGAAATGAAAAATTCGCGCATCTTGCGCTGTTCTGCAAGTTTTTGTGCTTGACATGCTTTATTTTTAAGCCAGTCGTTCTTTAGAATGAGAAGTTCCAGTTAGGCTGACTCTTTCTTCTTGCAGAAGGTATGAGCTTTAGACTGAGGATTTTTCTGCCAGTCAGTAAAAGCAGCACGTTTACCATCACTATGTACTTTGATTTCCGCATCAGTTTCATCAAACCAGTCCTGGAGTTTCTTTTGAACTGGCAGAGGGTCTCTCTGCAGGTCTTTGTCATAACAGTATTAAGAGTATACCATTCGGCACTGGGATTCACGATGTATGCTGTTGGGTTGTTTATAAGCCCATGTTCGAGCTGCTCTCTGAAAGTATGTGCTTGCTGCTTTTGCCGTTTTGGAGCAACGGGAAGTGAGAGCTTGAATCTGACAAGTCGATGATCAGTGTCACTGTGATATGAGCCACTCATGGCACAGGTGATGAGGACATCTCGGCGATCTCTTTCTCTGACAATGATGTAGTCAATAAGATGTTAGTGTTTGGATCGTGGGTGTTGCCACGATCCCTTGAACTTGTCGGCCTGCCTAAACAAGGTATTGGTGATAGAAAGGTTGTGAGCAGCACACTTCTTGATAAGGAGTAGGCCATTGGGATTACACTTGCTTAGTCCATTTCTCCCTATGGTTCCCTGCCAAATTATAGCATCTCTGCCCACTCTGCCATTGAAGTCGCCAAGTGGCGCAACTTTGTCTTCTCTGGGGATAGAGGTTAGCACTCTGTCGAGGTTGGCATAAAAGGCCTCCTTGATGTCATCTTCTGCATCCAGTGTTAGGGGGTATGCACTGATGAAGAAGGCATGATGTGAGTGGTTCAGTGGGACTCGAAGTCGTCATAAAGCGTTCGTTGATCCCAATAGGCATTTCAGATAGCCTGTATAGGATCCGTTGGCGGATGGCAACGCCAACTCCATAAATGCCGTTTCTCTCGGCAGCAGGCTTACCCGTCCAGAAGAAGGTGTAGCCAGCCCCTCGTTCTGTGAGTTGGCCCTCATCTGGGAGCCGGGACTCACTATTGGCTGCTATGTCGATGCTGTACCTAGCCAGTTCTTTTGCCACTAGGGCAGTTCTTCTTTCAGGATGCGCATTTGTGCCAGTATATAGAAGGGTCCTGATATTCCATGCAGCAACCATAAGAGGTTGTATGGTTTGTTTTTGTTTAGATCTGTGATTTTGATTACGTTTTTGACTACATAAGGATGAACTTACTGGGTGCACTTGCCCATTCAGGTTGGGGTTTAGGCAGGCTATGTTTAGGGAACCTTTTCTAACCCCTTCTCCATGTGGGGTGAGCAGAGTGGCTCCTCGTAATGGGTGCTCAGTCGCACAGACAGGACCGGATTGCACTGCTGCCTAGATCCCAGTGCATAAACGACGATCTTATCTGTGCCACCCATGTGCAGAGTTGTGACTAGATACTCCCGGCAGTCATCTCTGCCTGTCCCCGTCGCCACTCGTCCGTCGCCAAAGGACTTTTGGGGTGTACAAGGGGTTTGATGATGATGAGTGGTATGATGAGCTGGGTGATGGCTGCGCGTGAGTTGATTTATGTTGTTTGGCAGGAGCGCAGGCTGCAACCACACATGTTGGCTCTCTCCTTTCTTGATCCAGTGGTACAAGTGTTGCAACGACTGGGGAGAGGGAGAGTTGCAATGGACTGCCGATAGCCCAGTTTGTTGGGTTTCGCCTTAGTAGCCTGTCCATCAGGCATTGCCTTCGTCCGCCGGTGTAGTTGTTGGGTTTCCATGGCTGTTCCGCTTACACCACCGTTGGGGTCTTGTTGGAGCTCTGTAAGCATGTGTGCCTGATGCGGGGCTCCACCACAGATTTTTCGTTCAGGGATTACTCTCGTAGCCTTTACCTGACAAAGTTAATCCGCAAGGCAGCGGGGCGGTAATTGGTTGGCGCCAGGAAGTGTCCACATGCCAGTTAGCCTTTACGCCATCCCTCTGGGGCCCACTTCTACTTCGACATCCCCAACTGATCTAGCCTGGCCCCACGAGGCACCCAGTTACCGTGTGTTGCCACGATGAGGCACAGCAGGAGTACTCGCAGAGTAAGACTTATGCAAGTTGCTTCCCTGTTCGCCACGAGGGCTAGCCAGCGGCGGCAGCTGAAAGCGAGATGGAGCAAGCAATGCTTGCATCTTAACACTAAAATAATGCTGCCACCCTAGACGCATTTAACCACCCTGTGTAGTGTGCGCGCGCACACACACACACACACACACACACATTAGTGGCGGACTGGCCTATCGGGTGTTCGGGAATTTTTCCGATGAAACCCTGAGTAAACAGAGACTAGAGTCACTAGACAATTTCTCACATTTTGGTGTCTGTTAGTATTTAGCATGGTGCATCTGATGATTTTTACAGCAGTAGATTCTATTGGGTTATATTAGTAATGTATTCTTAAGGTACACAATGATAGTTAAGCTTCGACTCTCCTAATTCAAATACATCTCGGATTTTCTAAGTCTCTAACCCCGATACAGTGTAAAAGTGGGGAGGTGGTACCGTCTCTTTTACTGCGGTGTCTGGTGTCGGGTGGAGCTATAAAGGGAAAAATTATTATTTAAATGTGAAACTGCATCCCAATCTAGAAGAGGATTTACTTGAAAATTAAGTATCAAAATTATGTTATATATTCACTAATGAGAGAGAGAATGTTGCTGATCACTCATTTGCTTCATTGGATGAGACGCCTAGCGACTCGGCCTGCTCTCTTAATGTTATCTTGGCAGACGACTTAGGGAGTTGGTGGAGCACTGACTTAGGACTGGATAATTACTTGAATCAGATATTTGTTACTGATTTGTTTCTTGTTGTGGGGTTCAGTCGGGAAATCTCAATTTCTAAAGTAATGTTACGCAAATGAATAATTACAAAGGAAGACTTAAAAAAAAATATATTACTTAGTAGACGCTATTCAGACTCAGACTAGGGTCCACCTCACATCTACACTTTCTCTTTATCAAAACATGTATTGAAAACTAATAGAGAAAGGAATGACAAATTAGAAAAAAAAATCTATTGCTTTGAAGTCAATAATAATCTTACCTTCAGTGAATTTAGCCAAAAACCGACAACTGTCCTCAGGGGCGACTTTAGGGTAAAAGGGTCCAGATCAAAGATTAAATTTTAGGGGCCCTTATGGTACTTTCATACTCTTTGCATGTTTCAACCCATACAATCTGTTTTGGTCAAAATTCATAGCTTTTCCTTTTCTTTTTTTTTGCACAGATGAAAGTGTAGTAAAAAAATATCAAGTAAACATCAAGGCTTAAATATACAGGGTGACCTAAAAACATGAGGTCAGGTCATAATGATGACATCCACTAATCCCCACACCAACACACACGCAGAGGAGCTTAAGAGAAGGGTGATGACGTGACTAGACAGGTCAGGTCAGAAAAAAGGGACCCACAAAATAACTATCATACATCAAGATCAAAGGTTTTCAAAACATTTTTAACCTTGGGCCACTGACAAATAAATTTATGTAACATATTATCAGTTTTGAACTGACCATCACTAAGGTTTATTGATTTTAATTCCTTAATCAAACTAGCTTCAACCAGAAGTCTTTCTGTGACACAAGATGATTTGAATACTTCTAAGCTTTTTTCCCAAGCAATGGGGTGATTATTATACCTAACATGAACGAACAAGGCACTGCTTTCAGATGCAGTTCTGATATTATACTTATGTTGTTTGATTCTGAGCTGCAGTGTTTTTCCTGTCTGACCTACATAATTACAATTACATTTGCCACATGGAATACAATAAACACTTCCATTTACATTCAAACTTGGGCTATTCCTTATTAACATATTGGTAATGGTTGAGTCATACTTGAAAACAACATTAATATTTAGAAGCTTGAGGGACCGAACTAACGGGACAAATTCATCACGATAGGGCAGAGTCAAAATATTCTTAAGTGTAGGAACTTGTCTGGTTTGAGAGGAATGAAAGGATTTTTTAGCCCTTTTAAAGCAACGATCAACAAATACAGAAGGGTACCCAAGTTTCTGTGCAATAGAACGAATGTGTTTAAATTCATCGTCAATAAATTCAGAGTCACAAATACGCAGACATCTTAAGAACATAGCAGAAAAAACTGACATTTTGGTAGACTCAAGGTGATTCGATAAAAAGTGAATGAAACTGTCTACCTGTGTGGGCTTTCTATATACCTTAAATTTATATTTTTGGCCATTTCTCATGATAAGCATATCAAGAAATGGAAGGGATTCATTTATTTCTCTTTTCAATTTTGAATGTGATACTAGGGACCTGACCTGTCTAGTCACGTCATCACCCTTCTCTTAAGCTCCTCTACGTGTATGTTGGTGTGGGGATTAGTGGATGTCATCATTATGACCTGACCTCATGTTTTAGGTCACCCTGTATTTTAAGCCTCTCTCTGTCCATGTAATCCAGTTGCCTCTGAAGATGTCTTGAATAAAGAAGAAAGCTAGGTACTCCGTTGTTTCCATTTTCCCGTGTGATTTTATCAAGATATATATATATATATATATGTGTGTGTGTGTATCACTCATGCATGAATTCATCACAGCTGCCTATCTGGTTCTCTCCCTCAATCGCATTCTCTCACTTTTCAAGTTTCTATTCTTTTTTCTCGCTCATTTTTTGTCATGCTGATAAATACACTGTCAACACGACCACTGCCACCCCACACCACTTAGATTCCAATGAATATTTTGTGGCTTTGTGCATCCGTATATAGTATCTGAATGCGTGTGTATGTGAAGTTTATATATATATATATATATATATATATATATATATATATATATATATATATATATATATTGATATTATATTGGTAGAAACAACTGTCGTGTGTATGCGTGAGGAATAATAATATTTTCTGGTTTTCACTGTAGGTAATGTTGGTGAAAATGATTTGCAGAGAGAGAGAGAGAGAGAGAGAGAGAGAGAGAGCGTCACAAACAAAGGAACATATTAGCAGACAAAGTGACGTACCAAAAATATGAAAAGACAGTCTTCCAGATAGAGAGAGAGAAACACAAAAGGGAAGAGAAAGCGAGAAAACAAAAAATGCACATAAACATGAAGACGGAGAATAGACAAATTTAAACGGGCAGGAAGACATGCAAACAAATATATGCACAGGCAGACACAAATTGAAAGAGAGAGAAAAATAGAGAAACAATGAGACAGACAGACAGAAGGCGAGAGGAATCGAATAATTAACAAAAATAAGTAAACAGCAACACAGACAATAACAAGAAAAGCCAAAGTTATGTAGTGAATTTGTAGACAATTATATTAAAACTTTGTCAGGAAAAAAAAAAAAAAAAAATATATATATATATATATATATATATATATATATATATATATATATATATATATATATATATATATATATATATATATATATATATATATATATATATATATATATATATATATATATATATATATATATATATATATATATATATATATATATATATATTGTTGTTTATGATAACGAAATATAATAATAACTTATGAGGCTATAATTACATTTAAAGTTAGTGAAGAAACGCACATTAAATTTATGAGAAACACATATACTGAAATTTATGGGAATAATTCATTGATAATTTGTGAGGAAAAATATATTGAAATTGATTAGGAATAAATATATTAATAGTGGGAATAATATTATAATTTATTCAGGAAACATATACGAGTGTTAACGGCTATTAGGAAAAAATACCAAGGGGAAAATATATTAAAATTTCTGAGGATGAGAATGGACTCAGTTTTGAATAAATATATGTTGGGAGGAAAATGTGGAGAGAAAATGAATTTTACTTTGAGGACAAATATCTGAACTTTCCTTCACTCAGGTTTATGTTGAGGTCAGGCGAAGGTAAGGTGTGTATGTGTGTGTGTGTGTGTGTGTGTGTGTGTGTGTGTGTGTGTGTGTGTGTGATTATTTTTAATGAAGTTAGAAAACACGTTATCGAATGTTTCAGTAATTATTTTTTCCCCGAACGGATCATTTCATTCCGCCACTAAACACTGTAATGATTGCCGGAAAGGAACGCTCACTCCTCCCAACGACAGACAATTACTTGTACATAACAAATTATTAGTCAGAGGGATGACTTTTTTCCATTTGGCGAATTTCTTGAGGATCTATTCATAATGCATAGTAAGAGCTCCAATAAATGTATTTATATACACGCGAATATTCATAATATATTGTTGTAGGTGAAGGAAAGAAAGACGGGAGGAGATGAAGGAGGAGGAGAAGGGGGTGAAGAGGGAGAGATGAAGGTGAGGAGAAGAATAGGAAGGCAAAGAAAAGGGAGGTGGGGGTGCTGAAATTTTAAGTTCACTGAATCAAGAAGTATGTGACCGAACCAAACAATCAAACACACACACACACACGCAAACACACACACAGACACACAGAACAAAGACCACGTGATATTAACTCGACCTGTGGAACTGGAAATTCAATATTTTTATTCGGGAAATAGGAAGGGGACTACAATATTTTCGGTACAAGCAACACAGTCGCTTTTTTCTACGGTGATCATTGGGGATGCAACTGTTATTGTGTTGGAGAGAGAGAGAGCGAGAGAGAGAGAGAGGGGGGGGTTGAACACAAAACAGGAGACAGGCAAGCAAATTAATACACGTAGAACTAAACCTCACAATTAATTTTTCTTGACATTCAGCAACTCAATGTACGGGTTTCAGACACACTTGGTCTGACACAGAACTATCACGAACACTAGTACCCTGACACATACACGCATTATGATGACTACTGGGTCTCTAACACACACACACACACACACACACACACACACACACTATCATAAAACATTAAATAACTGACACACAAACTGCTAATAACACAGTCATATAACGTGACATCTGACTTTCAGAGACACAAGGGGATCTGGACAGCTTAAGAGGGGAGGCCTGTGCGTTTGGATGTAAGCACATTAAGACGGTCTGGGTATAGTACCATTGAGTTTGTGCCCTTGTGTCTCATGGTGTCTCGTCTAAGAGAGGAAGGCTTCTTTTTAAAGTGTGGAACTACCTGAGGTTATAAACTGAGGAACATACACCCACCCACCCACCCACACACACACACACACACACACACACACTACCCAACCAAGTTGCAGCACCTGAAGCAGACCAACATCAGTCAGTGGCATGTTAAGCTTAAAGAACTCTGTGGACTAAACAGTAAGACAAACCCCTTCCCCTTCCTTAGTTATCTCACTAATGGTGACGCAGCTGAGCAATCAAACAACCATTTCGTAACTATATGCTAGACGCCCCACCGGCTTGACACAACCAGCCTTCCTGCTTACCTACCAGCCCCCTTTCCCTCTGACTTAGTGGAAGAATTTGAAGTTTTGCAAACCGTTTGGACGAACTGAAGCTAAAGCGCTCCACCATCTCCAATGAAACTCTACAAGGAGTTCTCCACGGAACTAGCTAAATCACTCTGCTCTGTCATCAATGCTTCCCTCAGCCAAGCAAGATGTCCAGCTGACTGGAAAACCTCATGTGTCACCAGTGCCCAAATCAACCAACCCACAATCCTTAAATGAGCTAAGACCTATTGCAATCACCCCAATACCCAGCTTACTCTGCGAATATTTGTTTTTGACTGGGCTATGCTGATATTGCAGGTGCCATAGATCCTCAGAAATTTGGCAATGTGAAACTTCCTCCATCATTCACTGTCTTGTCAGCTTTCTCGACTACATATACCGCTATCTGGAAAAAGTGAAAGACGTCTGTGGCTGTCGCCTCATTGACTTCACGAAAGCATTTTACCTAGTCGACCACAATTTAATCATCAACAAAGCTATCGACCTCGGGTTTCGAAGAGGTCTTATACCATGGCTTTCGAGGGGTAGTCCCCACTATTCAGTCACTCACCTGTGGCGCCCCCAAGGCACCAAGATGAGACCGCTCTGCCTCCTTATGCTTATCAATGATGCCCTAAGAGAACCTCTGCTCGCTGGAAATATGTCGACGACTTCACCATTGGGATCAGTGTCAGCAACTCGGCTCTCGACTATACCGCCCTTCAGGATTTATTGAACAGTCTCCAAAATAGGGCCACCAGAAACCACGTCACTATCAACCTTACCAAGACCATGGTTATGCACAACAACCTCTCCTCCGACCTTGTCCCACCTCCCTCCATTACTTTGGGCCCCAACACACTTCAGGTTGTGGACTCCACTAACCTCCTCGGCGTCACTATAGATAACAAACCAAATTGGAAAACACACATCAGTATAATTGTCAAATCCTCCAGTTATCGTCTCCACCTCCTCCGCTGACTCAGGTCCCTCGGAGTTCATGTGCCCGAACTCCTCAGTGTTTACTCAACATTCATATATCACAAGCTCACCCATGCCTCTCCTACCCGGTCTTCCTCCGTAAATGCTACACAACGTAAACACCTGGATAAAGTGCAAAAGAGGTCATGCAAGATGCTTCTGATCTTCACCACAACCTCATCTGCAAGTTTGGTGAGAAGCTTTTGCACCATCCTCGACACCAACTTCTACTTCCACCTGAGATCCCCAGTCCGCGAATTGCTGTTCGACACCAAAACCCCATCCAGCCCATACGAGCACGTACTAATCACTTTAAGAACAGCCCAGTACCAACCATAGTAAATATTGTCAACAACTCGTAATCAACCAGTGTATTCACTCCCTTTTTGCACTGTGTCCTTGTTGAAATGCCTTGAAGTTTAACCTTCTACCCACCTAATTATTATGTATCATATTTGTATCACTTATGTTACTTGTATATTATTTGCCAATCAAGTGACCCATTCCCCAATTATGTAAGGGTATATTTTTAGCCATAGGGCTGCTATGTTCTTTCAATAAACCGTTAATTCTTCTTCTTCTTCTTCTTCATCTTATTATTATTATTGTTATTATTATTATTATTATTACACACACATAAACACACACACACACACACAGAATAACAAAACACGCAGATTTACAGACAGAGACAAACAGACACACACACACATATATATATATATATATATATATACTGTATATATATATATATATATATCGGCCAGGATTCGAACCCACGGCCCACGAGCCCATGACTGTGACCGGGGAACGCTAACCGCTGGACCACCAGGATACTAAAAGCAGTCCTAGACTCTGTTATATTTCACACAAAGCCTGTTCAACGAGCTTATGGCGCCGTGAACCTCTAATGGGGACTGCCCGTATCACGTAGGTGGTCAGAGTAGCGCTTTACCAAATCCGGCTTCGAAGCACGAGGATCCATATATATTTCATTTGCCCAATAAACACGCGGACTTCTACATACAATCAACACCTGTTCCGCCAGGATTCAGACTGACCCACAGGCCCATGACCTTGACCGGGAGCGCTAACTGCTGGACCACCAGGATACTAAAAGCAGTCCTAGACTCTGTTATATTTCACACAAAGCCTGTTCAACGAGCTTATGGCGCCGTGAACCTCTAATGGGGACTGCCCATATCACGTAGGTGGTCAGAGTAACGTTTTACCAAATCCGGCTTCGAAACACGAGGATCCATATATATTTCATTAGCCCAATAAACACGCGGACTTCTACATACAATCAACACCTCAACCCGCCAGGATTCGAGCCCACGGCCCACGAGCCCATGACTGTGACCGGGTGGTCCAGCGGTTAGCGTGTTTATTGGACTAATGAAATATATATATATATATATATATATATATATATATATCAAAAATGACTACTGACAGACAGACAAACGCAGTTTAACATTGATAAAATGAGATATCGAAGATAACAGGGAGAAGTTTGCTTCACAGGTTCACTTCACCTGTTTTAATATAATACCTTCTCTTATCAAAACAAAATGTATAATAAAGATATTTTTATTATGAGAGGGACAGTAAAAACTTTTAACCACTTTTCTTTCTTTTCTTATACTGAAATTTGCTTTTTCTTTACGTTCATACAATTTAATCAGAGAGAAGAGTAATTGATGATTCCTAATTCTTCATTCTAAAATAACAAATAATCGTCCGTATGTACAGTAAATGACTCTAAACGTGGTAGATATATCTAGAGTGTTTGTTGTTTAATATAGAAACTCAACATACGTGTTTTCCATCGGCAAAAATGTATTTTATTATTTGGTTCCTCAATCGACAGCCAAATTCTAACAGCTATATAGAATTCGTCAGCTATAACAGCAAAATACAAACAGTTGTGCATAATTCGTCACTTATAACAGCAAAATACTAATACCGACAACAGTTATGGAAGAGTTTTATTTTAAATAGCTCTCACCTGAAGTATTAAGTACAGTTGGAAACAAAAAATAAGAAAAAAAGTGTATTATGTTAAAAACTCTTAACGACCAGGTCATGAGGTAATTTTAACAGCGACAATAAAGACTGGTGTGAATAAACTTATTTGCTCCCACTAATTTTTACACCAGTACTAAAAGGTGATTAATAGCAGTCATCTGGTGTTTCATGCCGCAACCACTCTTTTTATCTGATTTTTCTCTCTTATTCGCTTGTTTTCCTTTCCTTCTCTGTTTTCTCATTCTTCTTCATTCTTTCTTTCTTTCATTCTTTCTTTCAAGCCCTTTCTCTTTTTTCATATTTTCTCTCCTTCCTTTTTTTCTCTTTCTTACAGTCGCTCTCTTTCTCTATCTCTTGTATTTCACTCTTTCTCTCCTGTTTTTCTGTATCTATCCCTTTGATCATCTCCCTCTCTCCCTCTCGCTTTCTCTGTACATCACCAAGGCTCTCGTCTGACCAAATTTCATCACCTCCGCGAAAAATATGGACAGGTGTTGTATAATACCTGTGTACCTGTACATTGGGGCCAAGGGAGGACGAAGGTGACCCTAACTAACAACATTGACTCTGACTAAACCTGTGCATTGTGTGGTAAATATCACTAAAAATAGCTTGAATACCTCCCGTAAAAACAAGTCCTGTATTGTGAATAATATTGTTAAAATTTAAAAAAATTTATTTTTACAATTGTACTTTTATATATGGAATTTCCTTTTTCTTCTGCAATTGTGTGTGTGTGTGTGTGTGTGTGTGTGTGTGTGTGTGTGTGTGTGTGTGTGTGAAGTTACCATGCTTACAATTTCAGGTTTTTCTGTTGCAATATAAATTTTCCATATACTCAAAGGATTAAGTCATCATACTCAAGGGGTTAAGTTAAGTCAATGTACTCAGGTACTTAATTCAGATTAATCGAGGCTTATTATTTATACGCAAGAGATATATATTTTGGCCACTGAGCTAATTCACTGTACTAAGAGGGTTAACATCGTACTCAAGGGTTATCTTATTCAAGGGTTACTGCATCGTACTCATTGGGTACCGTTAAGACATCGTACTCAAGAGGTTAAGTCATCATATTCGAAGGTGGGAGATGAGGAACGGATGACATTATAAACATAATAGTTTTACAGTAATAATCTGCGCGAGAGAGAGAGAAAGACAGAGAGAGTCACATCACCATTTCTGTCTTCTTCATTCATCCTAGAGTCGCTCCGAAATCCCGATCCCAAAAGCGAAGTAATGATACGGCAACTACCACATCCCCTTTCCCTCCCTCCCTCCCTCCCTCCTCCCCCCTTTCCCTCCCTCCTTCCCTCCCTCACTCCTCCCCTCCCTTTCTCCCTCCCTCACCCACCACAGATCTGAGAAGATAACAGGTTGTTGCCTTTGTTGCGTAACTGGTGATACATAGTGGGTTCTGCTTCGCTTGGCCATGAATACCGCTATCTACCCACACATCACCACACTGACTGACACTTTCATGTTTCTGGTAAGGTTAATGAAACGCAAGGATCTCCCCCACATGATGGCTTATCCCCTTGATAACATTCTGGGATGATCGCATTCCTTTCATCTTTGTGAGTTAAAGAGCAATGTTCACTTTATACACAGATAATCATGTCTCCCCCCCGGTGTGGAACGACCATGGGAGGATTGGGAGGTGCTTCACACACACACACACACACACACACACGTAACACACATATATGAAAAGTAACACACAGACAGATACACACACACATAGGTCTGACACATATACATATACACACGGCTGTATCTATATCATCACAGGTCGCTAGTTATTTTACATGTTCGTGTTGTGAATGTTTATTGTGATACAGACTAACAACGGAGGGATATGTGTGTGTGTGTGTGTGTGTGTGTGTGTGTGTGTGTGTGTGTGTGTGTTTTGAAAAGAGTATTAAATATTATATGTAATTAATTTGTAATAATTTCCTTCACTTATTTATAATTTTTCATGTAATACGGATTTCAGTCATCGTATATTGCGTCAAAATATTAACTGAACGAGAACAGAAAATAGATTATTTTTATTTTGTTTGTATAAATGATTGGTGCAGTTTCTACATCTTCCTAAAACTCATAACACTTTTGTATTGCAGTTTACGTATAACTGATTGTTGTTATGTTTATGGTTGTTGACTCAAAATAAATTACGTGTGATCATATTTCTAAGCCTTAATTCTATTATAGATTTATGTTGCTATTGTTAAAATTTGCATTAAGATGTTATTTTGAGAATAATTAAATTTTGCAACTACCTTTTTTTTAACATACAACAGCGACAATATGTTAACATTAAAGACACTCATTAATATCAACATAATAATTTAATATCATTACCACAACAATTTAATGTGCCCAAAGACGGCCTAACAACACTTGATTAATACTCGTCTCTCGCTCGAATTGTAAGGCTCACCATAAAAATGTAACTTAATCATACATATAACGAAATTTAACCTAACCTAACCAAACCTAACCTAACCTAACCTAACCTAATATGCATATCAAATTGTGGATGTAGATGAAAACTCTTCAAACTTTTTTAAATGTTGGTGTGTAAAATACTTTGTTCTACTTTTGAGGAAGGAGATAATAAAGCAGCTAAGGCCTTGGGATTACTGAGGATTATCAAAAGTATACAAACTTTTACCAGGGTGCTCGCGAGCCATGTCTTGAACCCACGACTTTGTGAACTTTTATTTTTCGTGGGTGTTGTGTACGACGGAGCTTATCCAATGTATATATATATATATATATATATATATATATATATATATATATATATATATATATATATATATATATATATATATATATATATATATATGTGTGTGTGTGTGTGTGTGAGTTAAGGTCTTTTTGCGAAATCGGTCACTGGCATGCATTTTGGTAATTTGGCAAAATAACTTACAAACAGACAACATAAACTAACCTAGCCATATGGTTAGGTTAAGTGAGAGATTATATTAGGATGGCTCGTGTAGATTGATACACAGTTAAGTGGTCATGTTCTTTTTTTTTAAATTTGGTTCGCCTGTTTGTAAGTCCATATAGCAGTGCGTATATTCCTATATATATATATATATATATATATATATATATATATATATATATATATATATATATATATATATATATATATACAATACATCACTAGTCGGGAATGGAACCCTGGACCTCTGCGTGTGAACAGGGATCGCTGTCACCGCGCCACAAGGACGACAAAAGCAATCTAGATTTTGTTTTATTCCACACAAAGCCTGTTCATCGTGATTATTAAGCAATGTGAACCTCCAATGAGGATTGCCCTGCCAACTATGTGGTCGGAGTAGCATTTTACCGAATCCAGCTAGCAAACACGAGGCTACATATATATCTCACCAGTCCATATAGCACAGATAAGAACATAAGAACATAAGAAAATAAGGAGTCTGCAATAGGCCGGTTGGCCTGTGCATGGCAGCTCCTGTCGAGAGTTACTACCACTCTCGATCATCCATGAATCTATCTAGCCTCCTTTTGAAACTTTCCAGAGTTCCCGCACTTACTACAAAGTTGCTAAGCTTGTTCCACTCGTCCACCACCCTATTTGTGAACCAGTTTCTTCCTATCTCCCTCCTAAACCTAAACTTATCCAATTTGAATCCGTTGCTCCGAGTCCTATCCTGCTCGGATATTATAAGAACTTTATCTACAGTATATCCCCTTTATTGATTCATTTCACCCACTTAAATACTTCTATCATATCTCCCCGCACTCTTCGTCTTTCTAGGGAATGCAAGTTAAGTTTCTTTAACCTATCCTGATATGGAAGGTTTCTAAGTCCCGGAATCATTTTTGTCATTCTTCGCTGCACCGACTCTAGTGAATTTATATCCATTCTATAATAGGGGCAAATACACTGTAATACATAATACATTTACTCACTCTACATTACAGTTACTCATTGTACATTATAATTACTCTCTCTTCATCATATTTATTCATTGTACAGTCCAGGACAAGAGTTCTGTGCCAGGCAATTTTGGATAACCTGGTCATGTGGCATCGTCGGAGACACACACACGAACTCGCATGCTGGAACTACCGGGCCCCTAGTTGAAGCATCGCTCTGTGATTTAAAGGGCGCGTTTTATGCCTAGATTTCCGCGTTGCCAGCGCTGTCAGAAACAACCCAATGAATACCATTAATAATGATTTCAACCTAAATTGAATGTATTTGTGGGCACAGACGAAATGCCTTCCCCCACACACGCCACACGGCACCGTCTGCCAGACACGTCGATCATGTGATCAATCCATTTGTTATGCCGAGGCATAATTTAGTATTATAATTTTTGTGAAGTAGGTGCTTTGATTATTTTCTATTCCAATCAGCAATTATTTTGGCATTTTTTTAGATTTTCCTGTATTTATTGATGTATTACCTATATAACAATTTTCTCGAACGCATTGCATCATTTTTGTTGTGATTTACTTACGTATTGTGAGCCTAGATCATTCTAGAGCTCCCCAGGCATATATCGTTCCGACGAGCAGCGCCTGGATGTAGCAAGAATGCTCTCGGCATCTGCCGAGATATGTATAAATACCCGCGAGCTGCCTAAAAGTCAGTCGATCATCACTGTTCAGAGGGTGAAGTACAAACCTAAGATAATTGATGTTCAAGTATTGTAGAATTGTTGTGAGCGATTATAAAGTGAAAAGACTAAGGAATTGTACACCAGTGCTGGCTGTATATATACGAAGTTAGAGGCCCAGTTGTGAAGACATACCCTGTGATCAATTTTGTGAAGATTTAGTGATTATTATCAAAGAAAACTACACTTCACTGTATGTATATTATGTATGCTGTATGTTTATTATGTATGTTGTATGTATATTATGTATGTTCTCCATTTATATGCATTACTTTATTTAGCTAGCAGCGTGTGGCAATGTATTTTTCATGTCACCACAAGCTTAGATAATGTGCCTGGCGACATCTGGAAGCTGCTAATGTATCACTTGCCACATGTCGCCTCGGAGGTCAGTTGAACCAAAGAGAGTGTAGGGAACCTTCTTCTTTGCTCGCACCTCTGTACATCCAGCAAATAGAACCTACAAAAACTCTACAGGTGTTTGTGTTCGCTCCTGTAGTTAGAAATGAGTACCCAGAACATGAACATGTACACTCGGAAACCATAATCTCTAGCCCGCCTGGGTCGGTACTGGAGGTTGGAACAGTGTCCTTTCTGGACGGAGGCCCACTCAAACTATCACAAGGCAACACACCCACGAACACACACAGTCATAGTACGACTGTATAGATGACATTATGTATAAATATTGTATATGGCATTTTATACTCTGCATTATCTTCATTATATATGAACACGAAGAAAAAATACCATAGGTTGTAGTTAGGAAAGTATGAATGGAAATAAACACTTCCAAACCACCCAGTGACTCCACACAACGTTTGTGCGTGTGTGTCAGACCACGATGCTTCCCATCATTCGCATAACTATATGAAAAATCGTGTTTAATTTAACTACATATTTCAAAAACCTTGAATTACATGTGGATCAGTCACTCCTCATTTGACATACTTATAGTGTAATACTTTGACCATCCCACCTGGGCACATGGAGGCCCACGGTAACTCTCACGGGGCAACATACGCACGAACACACAAGTTATGATATGAACGCTTCCAGGCTTCACTATCATTATCATGTTATGTTCATCGTGCTCTGTATCTTAGTAACTAGTCATAGTATCAATACATGACAGTGTTATTAGTATAACATTGTAACTTTTACCCTACAGTTATTGTTGTAAATCATGGACAGGAAGGATACATAAATTGTAATATCAAGTGTATGGTTCGCTCAAAGCCACCCCAAGTCAGACAACGCGTCACACAAAGTTACACTGTGTGTGTGTGTGTGTGTGCTCCGTAACATTAGGCCTCACCCTTAGTAGGTAAGATGTTTCATAAAGAGGTTTCTCCCATTCGTCATTGTGAGCATCGTCCCAGAGCACATTGTTTCCATCAAAACCATGGTTCATCCTTATTTCCCTTCTTCCGTGTAACTATATCCATATGGCTAAGTGCTTGCTTTTCATTTCATTATAATCACCAAAATAATGTGGATCAGTTACTCGTTATTTAACACATACATGCACTTAGAGCATCAAGATTGTTTTGTAGGAATGACTATTGGTTAATTGAAACCCCCAAAATATTTTTCACATTTATTATGCATAAACATTGTAAACATATCTATGTGATTATTGTAGTATATAACATATATTTAATGTCTGGATAGATTACCAAGAGTTATGCACATTAATGCATAGATTTTGTAAACATATTTATGCTAAGTGACGTAAACCCACATAGTAAAATACCTGGACAAATTCCCGAGAGTTAGGAAACGAAGTCTATGTGGCCCCATCGAGGCTACACCAGAGAGCTAACTCCCCCGCCACCCCCTACAAGGCACCGTCATGGGCAGAGATTTAATTCTTGACTACAGGTTAATACCGTGTCCAACCTCCATCTGCTGCTATAACTTCATGCAATCTGGTGGGCATGGAATCTACCAGATTGCTACTGATGTTCGGCCTCCTCTTTATTCCATCCCACACATTATGTGCGTGTCTCCTCACTGCCTCACTTGTTTCCTCCTCAACATCCCATTCAACAACCATATGCGCCCATAGATTATCTATTGGATTACAATCGGCTCCTTTAGGGGGCCAGTCCAATGGAATAATCAGCGGGTGCGCCTCAAACCAACGCTTGACTACCTGACTTGTATGTATTGGACTGCGATCTTGCACCATACATATACAGTAGGCTGTGGGTCTGGGATGGCATATTAGTTGCTGGGAGGATGGTTAGCAGTCTTGTTGAACTGGCAGGTAGACAAAATAGAAAACTCACAGCCAAACTGTAAGAAAATCCATGGACAATGAGACATTAGTAAAATATACTAGGTCATTTTAGGGCTTGCACTCACATTATATCCAGACCTATTGGTCCTTGCGAGGCTGTTTGGTTATGCTATGCTAACTAGTTTGCTGGGGTGAGGGAGTGTGTGTATATATATATATATATATATATATATATATATATATATATATATATATATATATATATATATATATATATATATATATATATATATATATATATATATATATGCTGATAACCACAAGAAGGAAAGAAGAAAACACGAAGTTCAAGCGCTCATTAATTCATTTCTGAAGATGTTTCCTTGTTGTTATCAGCTATACCTAGATCACGCGCACATACAGTGATTTACTTTGCATATATATATATATATATATATATATATATATATATATATATATATATATATATATATATATATATATATATATATATATATTTGCTGATTACCACAAGGAAGTAAGAAAACACGAAATTCCCAAGCGCTTTCGTGTAATTCACATCTTCAGGGGTGAGTACAGACTAAGGAGAAGTACAAAACAAGGTGTATATATACAGAGGAGGGTGAGATCAGGTCCACAATGGTCAGGTATTAGGTAATGACCCTACTAATCTTTAAATAGCAAAGCAACGGTCGGTAGTCAGGTCAGAGGGTAAGGTGACCCAACCTTCTCACCTGGTTACAAATCTTCTTAATTACAAAATTGTCCAGTTTGTACATGCCATTACTCAAATTCATGTTGAATGCTTCGGTATATTTAATGAGACTAGATTCTATGATGTTCCTACTATCAATTGAGTTACAAGGTAATATTGAGGAGGCATTATCCCAGCCAATGCAATGCTTGTTATCCCTCAAATGAACAAACAGAGCATTGGATTCCTGGCCTGTCCTAACACTATATTTATGTTGTTTAAGTCTAGTTACAAGATCTTTACCTGTCTGGCCTAAGTAAAACATATTACATTCCTTGCAAGGAACTTTTTAAATGCAACCAATTGTGTTGTTGGGGGAGTTCTTGATTAACATTTGTTTAACAGTGCATGAGTTTTTAAATGCCACATTGACGTTCCAGATTTTTAGTTGTAAAGGAATTTGACTACCGATCGTTGCGGTGCTATTTAAAGATTAGTAGGGTCATTCCCTAATACCTGACCATTGTGGACCTGATCTCACCCTCCTCTGTATATATACACCTTGTTTTGTACTTTTCCTTAGTCTGTACTCACCCCTGAAGATGTGAATTACACGAAAGCGCTTGGGAACTTCGTGTTTTCCTCCTTGCTTGTGGTTATCAGCACATACCTGGATCACGCGCAACTTGCTATATATATATATATATATATATATATATATATATATATATATATATATATATATATATATATATATATATATATATATATATATATATATATATATATATGTATATATATATATATATAAATATATATATATATATAATTTAACTCTACTCAACAAATGCAAGGGTGTTGCCCCGTGAGAGTTACCTTGGGCCTCCATGTGCCCAGGTGGGATGGTCATGTAATTTAAGGTTTTTGAAATATGTAGTTAAATTAAACACGATTTTTCATATAGTTACGCGAATGATTGGAAAAAGATATAGATGGGGTGTGGTGGAATCATCGTGGTCTGGCCTCAAGCGCTGTAAACGACATGTGGATTCACTGGGTGGTTTGGAAGTGTTTATTTCCATTCATACTTTCGTAACTACAACCTACAGTATGGTAATTTTTTCTTCGTGTTCATATATAATGAAGATAATGCAGTGTATAAAATGCCATATACAATATTTATACATAATATCATCTATACAACCGTACTATGACTATGTTGTTCATGCCTGTGTTGCCTCGTGATAGTTAGAGTGGGCCCCCGTCCAGAAAGGACACTGTACTAACCTCCAGCACCGACCCAGGTGGGCTAGAGAATATGGTTTCCGAGTGTACATTCACAAGTGTATTTTTGTAACTTGGTGGAAATCTACCTGACTGTTGTATGGTCTGTTCGCTGATACCGATCGTCGTGAAATTACCGGAGACTGATCGGACAGCTAGTAATAATTCGACGACACCTGGCCCCTGGTAACCAGTTGTCTTATGTGAGTTTCTTACTCCCGTCATAACAAATGGATTTGTTCACACGATCGAGGTGTCTGGCAGACTGTGCCATGCGGCGTGTGTGTGGGGGAGGCATTTCGTCTGTGCGCACCATTACATTCAATTTAGGTTGAAATAATTATTAAAGAGATACTTAATTAGAAGTCATAGCTGAGAGGGTTCCTGGTAGGAGAGAGGGTTAGTCTTGGTTCCAGACAGCAGGGCGGTGGGAGGGAAGTGCTAAGTCAATTTTTCCTCTCATTCCTACCTATCATCACTGTCATGTTATATTGGCAAGCCTTTAGTATAATCAAGTGCCGCATTTGAGGTATTAACTTTACATATTACAGGGTACTTAAGAAATTTTAAAGAGAACAGAAAACACTACATGGACTCTCTCCCCCTGACTGACGGACGCACACACACACACACTACATCATCAGACCCCTCATACACCATCTGTGAGGGAACTACTACATCATCAGGCCCCTCGTAACACCATCTGTGAGGGAATTACTACACCACATCAGGCCCCTCATACACCATCTGTGATGGAATTACTACATCATCAGGCCCCTCATACACCATCTGTGAGGGAACTACTACATCATCAGGCCCCTTATAACACCACCTGTGAGGGAACTAGTACTTCACGTGATGCCCCTCATAACGCCATCAGTGAGGGAGTTACTACACTACGTGTCTGCTGTTCAACACCTCAGCTCACATGATCTACGTGTGTAAACATTAATCTGTATGTTCACTGTATGTTCCTTCACCTTTCTCTAATGAAGGCTTTTGTTAAACCACCAATGTATGTAATAAGTCATTTATGTCCAATGTATATTTTCAGCCTTCGGGCTGCAAACTTTTTCAATAAACCGTTTATTATTATTATTATTATTATTATTATTATTATTATTATTATTATTACAGTTTAAGCATTGCTTGGTTTCGGTGTGTGCTCTAGTTGGCCTTGGCTCTACGTTCCAATTTAAAAAATTGGTTCGAGTACACTACTGTATGTTATATCCAGTCCAGTGCCCCTCCTTATCAATGACTTGGCGCAAACGACGCAGCTCAAAAGACACCATGTTACAGGAGCTGCCATGCACAGGCCAACGTGCCTATTGCAGACTCCTTATTTTCTTATGTTCTTAAGTAAACCACATAAATTATACGGTCCCCTTCTCAATGCCTCCGGTCCTGCCAGGGTATGCTGCCGGAGTTGCCGCCTGGTCCTCTCCTGCTGTGGCTCCCACGAATTAACCATGTTAGCCTATACAGTCTCGATGGGGTTCAGATCACAGGCTTTACTCAACCACTCCAGCAACTGGATGTGGTCTCTGTGTTCAGTGAACCACTGCGTCACTGTTGACGGTGTGGATAAATTGAGATAAAATGAAACAGGAGATAAAATCATTTGTCATGCAGTTCATATTATTATAAATATTATTCTATAACAATATAAATCGTATTATAAAAATGATTCATAGCATTTCATGTATTTGGGAAATATAACAAAACTTTACCTGCATGAAAATTATGTGCTCAGGGTAGGGTAGAGTGTATGCTCGGATTGTTGGCAGCACGATCACCTCTTAAAAAAATTCCAAATATTGCTCTGTGGTGAATCTTTCATTTATCTCCACCAACTCTCCCACACTGTTGAGGATGATCCAGCCCCACATGTTTACAGCCACAAGGCTTCTAGATAAACATGCTGCCTGTCGTAACGGGTGTTATCAGGTCTCCACCAGTGAAGACGGCCGTAGTTGGTAGAGCTGAAAGTTTTTTCATCAGAGAAAATAACTCTTGCCCAGATGTCCAGGTCCTTCCCCACATCCTGCTTAGGGAACTGTAGTCTCCCATCCCGGCGTTGTTTTTCGACCTTTCCTTGACAGCAAGGACCCACTGGAGTCTCAATTCCATGGAGTCGTCCTTAACTGCCCTAGCGAAGACCTGAAACTGCAGCTGCTCCGTTGTTACCACCGCTTTGGTGAAAGTATGGTTACCAATGTCTGCCACAATCCAAGCTTCGTCTGCTGCTCTGGTCAGTCTAGGGTTCGAGGCCGTCCAGATCTGGGAAAATCTGTTAAATTACCAGACTTTTCAAACCGTTATAACCAACACCATGCTTTCGATCTCGAGACTCCCATCTGCCTTGCGATCTCACTGATACTTAAACCCGTTGGGCGATATCGTGGTGTTGGTCTCCCATGGTTGTAATTAGTGGAATGACCGAGCGGTTGCTGTATGACCATTGACCACGTTATAACCTCGGATAAGTTAAAGGTTGTCTTGAATGAGTTGAACTGTCCCGAGAATCGTCACTTCCATATTACAATAAACTATCATGTGCAATATTGTGAGATTGGCGTCATTAATAACATCAATAAAAGCAATAGGATACGGATAATATACTAACCGCCACTCCCTTTCGGCTACCAGTCTCCATTATGAACCTCTCTACTACGACTATAGTGCTTTATATAATATCTGTCCTCCTGGCAATCGCATAAGAGAAATCCTATCATCGAAAAGTGGTGACGTTTAAAATGGAGGAGCACATAGACTTGCTATAGAATGGATCAAGTGTCTAGCAGACAGAATAATTATGTGTTCCTGTTTTTCCTCAATTTCTTTTATTGTTTTTTGTTAATAGAGAGTTTGCAATATATAATTTCTTTCTCCCAAGACAATATTTTATATTCCTGACATCATACTTATGTAATATGAGATGAGACTGTAGTACTTTACTACAAACATTGCATGTCCTTTATACACGGTTGTTTTACATGGATACAAGTATTACATAATTACATAAACCCCCAAAATAATTGTGATACAAAATTATTAAAACTCGAAAATATGGTGAGGTAGACATGAAAGATCGAGGTATTGTATGTAAGCTATTGACTGACAGTGGCCAATATCACTGATAATGTTATGTTAAAAGGAATACAGTATAATATACAGCCTTTACCATTTTACCATAGATCATCGATAAATTGTGTAGTTCATAGAGGATATACACACAGAGACGCCATATAACGGATTGTTCACATAATCGGGGTTTCTAGCATACGCATGTGTGTTCGTGCGTGTGTGTATCTCCGACGTGCCACTTAACCAGGTTAGTCAAAACTGCCTGACACAGGACTTTTGTCCGGGACTGTACAATACATTCACTCAATCTACATCATATTTCTCATTGAACATACTGTATATATTTTCTGGTCGTTTCCATTACTATTATTCACTCCCTCCCACTTCCTCTTTCTTTTTCTCTCTTCTCTTTATAATTTCATCTCTTTCTTCCTACCTCGTCATGACACACATCCTATCTTCTTTCCTCCTCCTGTACCTACTTCTCATTCTCCTCCTCCAGTTTTCCTCCTCCTACCCCTCCTTCTTCCTGTGATGTAAATCCGACTTCCTCTTATTTTTCCTCCACCTTCGTCCATTTCTACTCTTCCTCCTTCCCGTCTCATTTTCATCCCCTAGTTCCTTCTCCTCTACTTTTCATCTCTCTCCCTTCCCCTTTTTAGATCCCTCTTATAACCTCCTCCCTTCTCTTTTTCCTCCTCCTCGCCACACCTCCCCACACCACAGTCGAAAAAATAAAACTTTACTGTAGCCTGAAGGTGGTGCCTGGTGTCTAGGAGTTACCAGTTGGTGGGTGGGGGCTGGTAGCTGCCAGTTGGTGGGTGGGGGCATGTAGCTACCAGTTGGTTGGTGGGGGCAGGTAGCTGGCAGTTGGTGGGTGGCGACTAGCAGCTGTTAGTTGGTGGGTGGCAGCTGGCAGTTGGTGGGTGGGGGCTGGTGACTGGCAGTTGGTGGGTAGCGACTGGCAGCTGTTGGTGGATGGCAACTGGCAGCTGGCAGTTGGTGGGTGGCGGCTGGTAGCTGGCAGTTGGTGGGTGGAGTCTGGTAGCTGGTGATTAGTGGCTGACGTCTGGTAGCTGGCAGTGGTGGCTGGCGTCTTGTAGCTGGCAGTTGTGGCTGGTGACCGGTAGCTGGCAGTGGTGGCTGGCGGCTGGTAGCTGGCGGTTGGTGGCCAGCTGGTGCTTGTAGCTGGCGATTGCTGATTGGTAGCTGGCAGTCTGGTTCTGTGCTGGCGATTGGTGGCTGGCGGCTGGTAGCTGCGGTTGGTGGTAGCATCTGGTAGCTGTAGTGGTTGCTGGCGTCTGGTTCTAGCGTGGTAGCTGGTGGTGATGGCTGCCAGTGGCTGGCGTCTGGTAGCTGACAGTCGTGGCTGGCGTCTGATAGCTAGCATTGGTGACTGGTGTCTGGTTGCTGTCAAAGGTGGCTAGCTTTTGGTATCTGGCAGGAGTAGCTGGTGCCTGGTAGATGGCGATTAGAGGCTAGCGTCTAGTAGGTGGCGATTAGTTGGGGCGTCTTGTAGCTAGTGTGGTAGCTGGCGTCTGGTAGCTGGTAATTAGAGGCTGGCGTCTGGTAGTTGGTAATGGAGGCTGGCGTCTGGTACCTGGCATTGGTGGCTGGCGTCTGGTAGCTGGCACAAACGGAAGGCTTCTGGTAACTGGTGGTTGTGGCAAGCGTCTGGTAGTTGGCAGTGGTGGCTAGTGTTTGGTAGCTGGCAGTGATGGCTGGCGTCTGGTAATAGTCAGAGGTGGCTGGCGTCTGGTAGCTGATGATTAGTGGCTGGTTTCTGGTAGCTGGTAGAGGTGGACGGCGTTTGGTAACTGGAAGTGATTGCTGGGGTCTGGTAGCTGGCGGCTGGTGGCTAGCATCTGGTAGCTGGCAATGGTGGCTGACGTATGGTAGCTTGCAGTGGTGGCTGGCAGTGGTGGCTGGCGGCTGGTTACTGGAGTCTTGTGGCGGGTAGCTGGTGGCTGGTAGCTGGTAGTTGGCAATTGGTGGCTGGCTACTGGTAACTGGCTGTTGGTGGCTGGCGTCTGGTGGTTGGTAGCTGGCGGTAGGTGGCAGGCGTCTGGTGGCTGGTGGCAGGCGGTTAGTGGCTGGTAGCTGGCTGTTGGTGGTTGGCGTCGGATGGCTGGTAGCTGGCGGTTGGTGGCAGGTGTCTGGTAGTTGGTAGCAGGCGGTTAGTGGTTGATGTCTGTAGCTGGCGGTTGGTGGCTGGCGTCTAATGGCTAGTATCTGGCGGTTGGTAGCTGGCGTCTGTTGGCTGGTAGCTTGCGGTTGGTAGTTAGTGTCTGGTGGTTGGTAGCTGGCAGTGGTGGCTGGCGTCTGGTAGATGGTGGCTGATAACTGTTAGTTGCCAATTGGTGGCTGGTAGCTAGTTGGCAATTGGTGGCTGGCATCTGGTAGCTGGTGCTTGGTAGCTGGCGATTGGTTGCTGGCGTTTGGTGGCTGGTAGCTGGCGGTTGATGGCTGGCGTCTGGTAGCTGTTGCTTGGTGGCTGGCGTCTGGTGGTTGGCAGTTGGTGGCTGTCGTTAGTAGCTGCCGGTTGGTGGCAGGTGTCTGGTTTCTGGTGTTTGGTGGCAGGTGTCTGGTAGCTGGCGATTAGAGGCTTGCGTCTGGTAGCTGGCAGTGGTGGCTGGCGTCTGGTAGATGGCGATTAGAGGCTGGCGTCTGGTAGTTGGCAGTTGGTGGCTGGCTTCTGGTAGCTGGCGGTTGGTGGCTGGCTTCTGGTAGCTGGCGGTTGGTGGCTGGCGTCTGATGGCTGGGCAGCTGGTAATTGACGTCTGGTAGCTAGTGGTTGGTGGCAGGCGTCTGGTGGCTGGTAGCTGGTTGATGGCGTCTGGTAGCTAGTGGTTGGTGGCTGTTGTCTGGTGGCTGCTGTCTGGTAGCTGGTAGTTGGCGTCTGGTGGCTGACCTCTGGTAGCTGGCGCTGGCTGACAGATGGCGATTGGCTGGCGTGGTGGGCTGGCGCTGGCGTCTGGTAGCTGACGGTTGGTGCCTGGCGTCTGGTAGCTGTCTGTTGGTGACTAGAGTATTGCAGCTGGCAGTTCATGACTGGCAGCTCATAGCTGGCGACTGGTAGTTGAAAGCTGGTGGCTGGTGGCTGGTAGCTAATAGCTGGTGGCTGGTAGCTGGTGGCTGGTGGCTGATGACTGGTAGCTGGTGGCTGATAGCTCATAGCTGGCGGCTGGGAATTGACGGCTGGTGGTTGGTGGCTGGTGGCTGGTGGCTGGTGGCTGGTAGCTGGTGGCTGGTGGCTGGTGGCTGGTGGCTGGTAGCTGGCTGTTGGTGGCTAGTGTATTGCAGCTGGCAGTTGGTGACTGGCGGCTCATAGTTGGCGACTGGTAGTTGATGGCTGGTGGCTGATTGATGGTGGCTGGTGGCCGGTGGCTGGCAGCTGGTGGCTGGTAGCTGGTGGTTGGTAGCTTATGGCTGGTGGCTGGTAGTTGACGGCTGGTGGCTGGTAGCTGGTGGATAACGGCAGCAAAAAAAAGAGGAACCAATACTATTCCCAACCCGGTACCCTTACGCCCATCCCCACTCTCTCCCACCCTTTCCACATCTAATACCCACCCACGGCGGAAACATGGCGCCCAAATTCTCCTCAATTAAATTCTGTAAATCGGAAAATAGAGACGTAACTCACCTAATACCCGACAGGAACTAATGAAATCAACCAGGAATTCAGGTGCATTATTCTCGGTAATGAGTCGCCGGGACGCGCTAATACCTGACGTAACTTTGGTCGATCATCCGAGGTTGCCTATTAACGTATTTTGGTGGGTTTTCTGACTGTCTTATTACGTCCCGCCTCGCCAAGAACCCGTAGTTTTACAGAGAGATGGGGGGTGGAGTGTTCCTCGTGTGTGTGTGTGTGTGTGTGTGTGTTTTATTATAGTATATCTTTGTCTGTAGGGGGGTTGTCGGTGGGAGAATGAATTATTGTTAATGCGCTGAGGCTTTTTATACAAAACACACACACACACACTACTACTACTACTTTACTGTCACTCGGAATCGAGTATGACTATCATCCACCTTTGATACAATGATATGAGTTATTAGGGATGTCACCTAGGTTGGTGAGTTTTGAGGTAACTAAAAAGACCGAAACGAGAACCGCAGCGTCGTTCACATTCGTTGCACATGTGGAGGGCTCCATTTTTTTTTTACGGGATTAGCCCACCGGGCACAGGTCACTGACCCACATCAGGGCCTGGGGGCGAATAATAATAATAATAATAATAATAATAATAATAATAATAATAATAATAATAATAATAATAATAATAATAATAATAATAATAATAATAATAATAATAATAATAATAATAATAATAATAATAATAATAATAATAATAATAATAATAATGATAATAATAATAATAATAAGAATAATAATTCAGAAAAGTAAAATTTAAAATAAAAAATACAAAAATAAAAATAATAAAATAATATTGATAGTATTAATAACAAAGAACCATAAAGAAATACAAAAATGATAAAAAAGATCAAGAGTGAGAAACAATATAAAGTATGTATATTATGTTGTCAATGGTAAGAGAAACAATTGAGACCCTGCAATTGGGTATAAATGAGGCAGAAAGTCAGATGAGCAACCTGGGACTTGGTCACAATTTTCGTGATGCAATATGGCAGCAGGGTCTACCATTAGACAATACATTATGCTTCCAATATCTTCCCAGGAGGTAGTACCTCCCTGTTTGATAGCTGCCTACTATCTGGAGGGGCTGTGGCAGCGTCTTTCCGACGTTGGCGTTTGTCTGCCTCGCTTTGTAGTCGGGCTAACTCGAAAGTATTGACGCCTTCCCGTGTGGTGCTCCTCCAAACGTTACGATGTGGAGTTTTCGATTCCCAGGTGAGGGGGTCGATTTGGCACTTTTTCAGATTATCTGAAGACTGTCCTTATACCTTTTCAGTTGCCCACCGGTTTTAGGTTTACTATTCGTTAGGTGACTGTAAAGTAGCTGCTTTGGCAGTGTACTGTCTTCCATGCGGGAATCCTGGCCAGTCCAGCCTTGTTGTTCATGGATAATGATAGCCTCGATGCTCCTACAGTTGGTGTCAGCAAGAATACTGGCTTTTGTTCTCTTGTCTTCCCAGTGAATTCGGAGGATGGAACGTTGGTGAAAGTTATAAAGTGCCTTGAGGTGCCTTCTGTATGTGACCCATGTCTCACTGCCATATAGCAGGGTGGGGAGGACCACTGTTCGATATACGTGCAGCTTTGTAGATAATTTCAGATCTCTACAGCTGAAGACACGATTTCGGAGTCTGCCAAAGGCTTGAGATGCACATCTGATCCGATGCTGAATCTCTTCAGCGTTGTCTGCGGTGGTGGACAGGTGAGAACCGAGATACAGAAAGTTGGCAACATTAGAGAGGGTAGTACCGTTAAGCTGGATGGAGGGTGATGGTGTGTCTGAACCAAGGGCAGGTTAAAAGAGAATTTGAGTCTTACGTACATTGACTTTAAAGCAGAAGTGTACATACGCGTCTGCGTAGGTATTCAGGATCTCCTGTAGGTAGTGTTTAGTGTTCAGAGGTCGTCTGAATACTGAAGTTCAGTAAATGAAGCTGTCGACACCTTAGTTCTTGCCTGGAGTCATCTTATGGTGAAAAGACCCCCCTTCACCCAGTACTGGATGTTCACCCTGCTGGCTAAATTGGCACTGGCACGAGTGAGGAAGGCAGCCAAGAAGATGGAAAAGAGAGTTGATGCCAGCACACACCTTTGTTTAACCTCTGTTTAGATGGGGAAGAACTCTGACTGGGTGCCAATGTCAAGGACACTGCGTTTCATGCCATCATGAAGTTGCCTCACAATGGTGATGAATTTTGATGGGCACCCAAAACGGCTGAGGGCTTCCCTGTTGACAGAGTCGAGAGCTTTGGTTAGGTCGATGAAGCCATGTACAGGTCACGACGCTTTTTTCTGCACTTTTTCTGTATCTGGCAGGCGGCAAAGATCATGTCAGTGGTGCCACGTGATGGTCTAAAACCACATTGATATTCTGGGAGAAAGTTTTCCGCCTCAGGAAGAAATCTGTTTAAGAGGACTCGGGCGATAATCTTGCCAGCTACGGAGAGCAACGAGATTCCACGTTAGTTGCCACAGTCTGACCGGTCTCCCTTGTTCTTATAAATATTGACAATGAAGGCGTCTTTAAGAGCTACAGGGATTTACTCCTTTTCCCATATATTGTCCAGGAGAGAGTGGAGACTGCTGGTAAGCAGAGGTCCTCCTGCTTTACACACCTTGGCTGGGATTCCATCAGGCCCTGAAGCTTTGTTATTTTTCATCTGTTTGATGGCAGTAGCTACCTCATCCAGGGATGGAGGATAGCTGAGTTGGGTCAGCTCTGGATGATGAGGGACCTGCTGGTTAGTCAGGACATCCACATCTGTTTCCGTTAAGCAATGCATGGTAGTGCTCTTTCCAGCGCTGAAGGAGGCCTTCTTCATCTTTAATTATAAAGTTACCATCAGATGAGTGAGGGGAGCTGCGCCACGAGTGACTGGCCCATTAAATGTTTTAGTGGAAATGAAAAAATCCCGCATCTTGTGCGAATGTGCAAGTTTTTGTGCTTCACATGCTTTATTTTTAAGCCAGTCCTTCTTTACATTGCGAAGATCCTGCTGGGCTGCCACTTTCTTCTTGCGGAAGGTATCAGCCTTTGTCCGAGACTGAGGGTTGTTCTGCCAGTCAGTAGAGGGCGGCACGTTTATCATCGATGAGTACTTTGAATGCCGGGTCATTTTCATCAAACCAGTCCTGGTGTATTCCTTTGATCTGGCCGAGGGTCTCTCTGCAGGTTTTTGTCTTAACAGTATTAAGAGTATCCCATTCGGCACTGGGATTCACGTTGATTGCTCTTGGGTTGCTTATAAGCCCATGTTCGAGCAGCTCTCTGAAAGCATGTGCTACTGCTGGGTTCTCCAGACACTTAGTATTAAAACCTCTTCTGTAGGCTTACTGCCTTCGCCGTTTTGGGGCAACGTGAAGTGAGAGCTTGGATCTGACAAGTTGAGGACATCTCGGCGATCTCTTTCTCTGACAATGATGTAGTCAATGTGATGCCAGTGTTTGGGTCATGGGTGTGGCCACAATCCCTTGAACTTGTCGGCCTGCCTAAATAAGGTATTGGTGATAGTTTTGTTGTTTGTAGCACACTTGCTGAGGGGAGTAGGCAGTTGGGATTACACTTGCCTATTCCATTTTTCCCTACATTTCCCTGTCAAATGTTAGCATGTCTGCCAAATCTGGCATTGAAGTCGCCAAGGAGCACAACCTTGTTTTCTCTGGGGTTAGAGGTTAGCACTCTGTCGAGGACGGCATAAAAGGCTTCCTTGATGTCATCCTCTGCATCCTGTGTTGGGGTGTATTCACCTATGAAGAAGGCATGACGAAAGTAATTCAGTGTGACTCGAAGCGTCATGACACGCTCATTGATCCATAGTCATTTCAGTTAGCCTGTGTAGGACGCGTTGGCGGATGGCAAAGCCAACTCCATAAATGCGGTGTCTCTCTGCATCAGGCTTACCCTTCCAGAAGAAGGTGTAGCCAGACCACCGTTCTGTGAGTTGGCCCTCATTTGAGAGCCGGGACTCACTGATGTCTGCTATGTCGGTGTTATACCTGGCCAGCTCTTTTGCCACAAGGACAGTTCTTGTTTCAGGATGCGCATTTGTACCAGTATCCAGAAGGTTCCAGACATTAGATGCAGCGACCATAGGAGGTTGTATGGTTTGTTTTTGTTTGGATCTGTGATATTGGTTGTGTTTTCGACCGCATAAGGATGACCTTACTGGGTGCGGTTGCCCAGTCAGGTTGGGGTTTTAGGCATACTATGTTTAGGGCACCTTTCCTAGCCCCCTTCCGATGTGGGGTGAGCAGAGTGGCTCCTCGAAAGGGCTGCTCAGCCGCACATACAGGACAAAATTGCACTGCTGCCTAGATCTCTTCCTGTCCCCTTCGCCACTCGTCCGTCTCCATAGGACTTTTGGGGGTATCGGGGGTTTTGATAATGATGATGAGAGATATGATGAGCTGGGTGATGGCTGCGCGTGATTTGATTTATGTGGTGAGGCAGGAGCGCAGGCTGCAACCACACATCTTGGTTGTCCCTTTTCCTGATCCAGTGGTGAAAGTCTTGCAAAGATTGGGAGAGGGAGAGTCGCATTGGACTGCCGATAGCCCATTTTGTTGGGTTTCGCCTTAGTAGCCTGTCCATCTGGCATTGCCTTCGTCCGCCGGTGTAGTCATTGGGTTTCCATGGTGGTCACCTCTTCCGCCTATACTGCCGTTGGGGGTCTTGTTGGAGCTTTCTAAGCTTGTCTGCCTGATGCGGGGCTCCACCGCAGAATTTTCGTTCGGGGTTTACTACCGTAGCCTTATACCTGCCAAAGTTAATCTGCAAGACAGCGGGGCAGTGATTGGTAGACGCCAGGATGTGTCCACATGCCAGTGAGCCTAGGAGCCATCCCTCTGGGGCCCACTGCTACTCCGAGATCCCCTGCAGATCTAGCCTGGGCTCACGAGTCACCCAGTTACCGTGCGTTGCCACGAGTAGGCACAGCAGGATTCTTGATGTTGAAAAGGCTGTGTACTGGCAGGGAAGACTAAAGTATTTGTTTCCCTGTTCGCCACGACGACTAACCAGCGGAGGCAGCTGAAAGCGAGAGGGAGCAAGTAGTGTTTGCATCTTAACACTAACACAATGCTGCTATCTAGACGTATTTCACCACCCTGTCTGTGGCTGCAAACACACACACACACACACACACACACACACACACACACACCCTTTGCACTTTTCTGCCACAATTACCTCAGTTCCCTTGAGCCTCACTCTCACCTCTCCCACGACCTCTCCCTCCGTCCCACACCCTCAATTGTCTCTTTCCATTATTGCCTTCTTCCCTCTTCTCCATTCCCCTCCTTCTCTCACTGTTCTCCATTCTCTATCATCTGTCACTGTTCGCCATTCTTTTTCTTTTCTCACTGTTCTCCATTCTCTTCCTTCTCTCACTGTTCTCCATTCTCTTCCTTCTCTCACTGATCTCCATTCTCCTCCTTCTCTCACTGTTCTCCATTCTCTTCATTCTCTCACTGATCTCCATTCTCCTCCTTCTCTCACTGTTCTCCATTCCCCTCCTTCTCTCACTGTTCTCCATTCTCTTCCTTCTCTCACTGTTCTCCTTTCTCTTCCTTCTCTCACTGATCTCCATTCTCCTCCTTCTCTCACTGTTCTCCATTCTCTTCCTTCTCTCACTGATCTCCATTCTCCTCCTTCTCTCACTGTTCTCCATTCCCCTCCTTCTCTCACTGTTCTCCATTCTCTTCCTTCTCTCACTGTTCTCCTTTCTCTTCCTTCTCTCACTGTTCTCTATTCTCCTCATTCTCTGGCTGTTGGCTTGGGTTCGACCATTCCAAGTCTTTTTAGCGTAACTTCAATTGATTTTTTATCTTCGTATGTGAGTATGTTTCTTTCTATCCTGGTTCTTATCTTGTTGCTTTGTGACCGTCCGTGGGTATTATTGCCCTGACTTTTGCATTTTCTCTCTCTCTCTCTCTCTCTCTCTCTCTCTCTCTCTCTCTCTCTCTCTCTCTCTCTCTCTCTCTCTCTCTCTCTCTCTCTCTCTCTCTCTCCAATACGTTGTTCATATGTTTTTGCTGGGTTTTGTTTATCTCTTTACTTATATTTATATATTTATATCTATCTACATTTTCTATTTCTCCGTTTATTTTCATGCATGCGCTGTTTTATCCCTTTCTCATTTTCTTTATCTTTCTCTTTTTTCTCTCCTTTTATCCGTCTCCATCATGTTCATCTTTTCTTCTCTGTGACAATATTTTTTCTGTCATCTCTCTTATCCTTTCTTTTTCTCTTATTATCTTCTCTCTCTTTTTTACCCATTTACCACTGTTCACAACCATGTCTTTGTGTCTCTTTGTCTCTATCTCTATTTTCTTCTACGTTCGGTCGTGCATAGTTTATATGTATTCGTTTCTCTCTTCTTTCTTCCATCTAATCATTCTTCTGTTTCCTATTTTTCACAATTCTCATCAAGCATTCTCTCTCTCTCTCTCTCTCTCTCTCTCTCTCTCTCATTTTACCAAGTTGCTATTGCTTTCTTCTTTCCTATCTATTATTATCCCTCTTTGTCTCTCCCCCTTCATCGGGATCCACCAATAAGCAGGAACAGTCAGCGAGAGACACACAGAGAGCCAAAGCGAGAAAGATTTGTGTTATGGTTGTCGTTTGCTGTGACCCAGAATCTCTACATACATACATACATACATACATACATACATACATACATACATACATACATACATACATACATACATATTAAGAGACTTTGTTACGTCTACATATTAACACACATGCACTGTACATAGCCAGGTCGTGTAGGACATCGTTTCTAATGAGGGAGACTATACTGTAGCTCCCCTCCCTTCTTCCTCTACTACCCGCTCCTCATTCCCCCATGCTACCCCTCTTACCCACTCCTCTTCCACCTCCTACCCCTGCTACTCCCTCCTCTCTCTCCTCCTACCCCTCTTATCCCCCCTCTCCCTCCTCCTGACCATTTTACCCCAACTGCTACCCCCTCCCTACTTCTACCTCTCCTACCCCTCTTCCCCCTCCCCAAATGTAGATCATCTCCCACCAGTATCACAGCCACGCCGGTGAACGGAAATAAAGTCACAGTGTATATGAAGGAATTGCACGTAGGTTAGGTTAGGTTAGGTTTTTTCCGTGCCTTTTTTCTGTGACTTTTTTCCTTGTGAATTTTTTCCTGGATTCGCCATGCCACCCTGTTTTATGCGTTACCTACCAGTGGCGTCACGACCACTTTCTCCTTCACTGGAGGACTAGCAGGCAGGGGACGTCCTCCTCTTATGCGCTACTTGATGACTGTGGACGCTGTCTACCCATCTTGGTGGACACGTTGCCTCTGTTCTACCCCTGCACGCTCCCTGTTCTTCCCTTATATCTCCTCTATTCTTCGCTTGGGCTTCCCCTGTTCTTCCCATGTACCTTCCTGTTCGTCTCTTAGTCTTCTCCTGCTCCTCACCTGCATTATTCCCTTTCTCTGTTTCTTTCCTAGTATTCCCCTGTTTCTTTCATCTTCTTCCCCACTTTATTCCCGCTTCTTCCTTGCATTTTTTCTTCCCTATTCCTTCTCTAGTCTTTCTTTGCACCTCCCCTGGCATTAGGGTCACGTCTCCCTCATACCCCCCAGGACCAGGCAGAGGGACTTTTTCCTCGTATATTGGTGTAAGAGCGAGCTCGATATCCGCCTCCTGCGGCCCAGACGCCGGGGAGAGTCACATACTGTAAAACTTTTAGTGATAATCTCCAGCCAAGGTCCGCTCACTCTCAGGCGGCTGGTGCAGAGGGAGGGCCGCAGGGAGGGAGGGTCAGGGGGTCAGAGGTCACTGCAGTGCTGGGAGGGAAGTATTAAAGGTCATCATGGAAGGACACGCTTTATCTTGGGTGGTTCAGGGGGTCTTCATGGTACTAGGAAGATATCGGTTCATTATGAAAGGTCACTCTTCATCATAGGGGGACAAAGGTCGCCATGGTACCGGAGGGGTGGTTCAGGTCAGGAGAAAGAGGCCCTGATATGAACAAGTGTTGCCATAAATACGGGAGAGAAAACTGATCATTCTCATCATCTTCAGGTGTTGAGGTGGTGGTGTTTCTCTTAAGGAGCTGTGATGCTGACACCTTGGGAGGGTATTATCACTACCAAGGGAGTGTAAAGATACAACCCTCATGTGAGGAGAACTTCAGTACTGTGTTGATGACGACCAGTAGAGAAGTAGGTGGATGGTCAGAGTTTAAACAGTTGTAACAGTTGTAACAGTTTATTTAGCCAGAAAAATACAGATACAGAGTGGATAATAATAACAATATTAACATGGCTGAGCCAGTTGAGAACCTGAGCTCTATTTGAGGCACCTGATATATACTATACATTTATCTCAAGGAAGTATTATGTAACATTTAGTATCATCTGGAATAGTACAATAGCATGGTAGTAATAAGTACATCTCATAGTGTTACCACGGTTATCACTTCAATATTTATTTATTTTATTTTTTATTTATTTATAATTATTTTTTGTATTTATACATACATATACACATACCTATACATATATACATATATATATATATATATATATATATATATATATATATATATATATATATATATATATATATATATATATATATATATATATATATATATACACATAAGAGCCCGCACCGATAGATATAAGAACAGCACCATCCCATCTATTGTTAAAATAATAAACAACTCCTGATTTATGTACTGTACAGCCCTGTAAATGTATCCAGTGCATATTATATCATTATGTCTAAATCAAATGTAAGTCTGTATATTTTCAGCCACCAGCTGCAACTCTATTAATAATCCGTTTATATATTATATATTATATATTATATATTATATATTATATATTATTATTATTATTATATATTACATACTATACACATATACATATAAATTAGAGTGGAATGAAAAAACATAAGTATAATGGGGGAGCAGTACAACCTGGGTTGTGCAGTAATAAGGTTGAACAAGAGGACAGAGCTTTCAGGATTATGTCTAGTTGGCAATTATGTGTATTGCAATGGTAATTACTTATTTATTTACATGAATAATTTCCGATAAAACAGATTTGGTGGTACAATAAAAGCAGGTACTGTAAATATAGTAAGTGTTACAAGAAATATTAGTACTTCGACAATAGATATTTTTTTAGACATGATTTAAAGGAAGGGAGCGTAGTCTTTGCTCGGATGGGTGGGGGTAAGTGGTTCCATACCTTCACACCATGATATTTTATGGAAGTCTGGGACTGAGAGGAGCGCATGGGGGGTGGTCTTAGTAGCTCTGGGTGCCTTAAGTTGTATCTCTGATTATTCCGGAACTGGAAGTAATTATTGTCAAGCAAGTGATTGATAGATTTGTAAACAAAGAGGGCACAGCAGTAAGTGTTAATATCTTCGAATTTAAAAAATTTGAATATAGCAAATTTTTCGCTTCTGTGATCTGTTTTTTTCAAGTGCAGTAACCAGAGATTGTGTTTTTGAAGAGCCAGAGGCCCCCCATAGTGTGTGACAGTGTATCAGGTGTTGGTAAACAAGATCATGATAGATTTCTTTCATTGCTGTGAGAGTGAGTGACTGTCAAGTGTGATACATGATACCGCACTGTTTATTGATTTTACTGTGTATGGCTTGTATGTGGTTTCTCCAGTTAAGTTTCTCATCAACAATAACTCCAAGGAATTTGGTATTTTGTTCGCGTTTAAGGACTATATTACCAAGGTACAGGGGGTTCAAGTCTGGAGGTAAGTTTTTTCGTCTGTGAAAGATCGTGTAGTGGGTTTTCTCAAGATTTAGGGTCAGTTTATTACGTATTACCCAGGTCCCGACTTTAGTTAATTCAGTGTTCATATTTCTCATCAAGGAATGGAGGTCTGATTTGCTGGTATAGAGATTACTATCGTCTGCAAATAAGTTGTATTTTATGAGTGGGCTGGCATGGACTATGTCGTTTATGTACAACAAAAACAGTACTGGACCGAGAATTGAACCTTGGGGGACTCCATACAAGATAGGCGAGGAGTCAGATTGGTGGTAATTATAACAGACATACTGCATCCTGTTGGACAGATATGAGGGAAACCAATTGTAAAGTTCTGTTATAGAGATGAACTTATCAGATAGGAGTTCAGGTTCTGTTTGAGGGGTAAACCTATGAGATAGTGGCTCAGGTTCTGTTGTAGGGGTGAACCTTTGAGACAGTGGTTCAGGTTCTGTTGGAGGGGTAAATCTTAGTCTCGCTGTAATATTGAAATAAGAACATAAGAACATAAGAAAATAAGGTGTCTGCAATAGGCCGGTTGGCCTGTGCATGGCAGCTCCTGTCGAGAGTTACTAACTCTCTCTATCATCCATGAATCTATCTAGCCTCCTTTTGAAACTTTCCAGAGTTCCCGCACCTACTACAAAGTTGCTAAGCTTGTTCCACTCGTCCACCACCCTATTTGTGAACCAGTTTCTTCCTATCTCCCTCCTAAACCTAAACTTATCCAACTTGAATCCGTTGCTCCGAGTCCTATCCTGCTCGGATATTATAAGAACTTTATCTATATCCCCTTTATTGATTCATTTCACCCACTTAAATACTTCTATCATATCTCCCCACACTCTTCGTCTTTCTAGGGAATGCAAGTTAAGTTTCTTTAACCTATCCTGATATGGAAGGTTTTTAAGTCCCGGAATCATTTTTGTCATTTTTCGCTGCACCGACTCTAGTGAATTTATATCCATTCTATAATAGGGGCACCAGAACTGAACCGCATAGTCGAGGTGCTTCCTGACTAGCACAAGATATAGTTGCAATAAGACCTCTGCACTCTTGTTACTTACACTTCTAGATATAAAACCCAATACTCTGTTTGCCTTATTTCTAACATTAACGCACTGTTTTCTAGGCCGTAGGTCCGGGCTTACAAGTACCCCTAGGTCTCTTTCACAAGTCGACTTCTCTAGGTTGATGTTGTTAAGGCTGTATACATTATAAGTATTTGTTCGTCCAATATTAAGTACGCTGCACTTGCTGGTGTTGAATTTCATTTGCCATTTTTCAGACCACCGCTGCAGTTTATTTAGATCCTCCTGTAATGCATTTGCATCCTGCCCTGAATTAATTTGCCGCCCTATTTTGGTGTTATCCGCAAACTTGCTTATGTCACTGATGATCCCAGTATCTAGATCGTTTATGTAGATTATGAACAAGAGTGGGCCGAGTACTGACCCCTGGGGAACCCCACTGGTTACACGGCCCCACTCAGATTTAACACCATCTACGCTGACCCTCTGCGTTCTATCGGTGAGCCATGATTTTATCCAATTTAAAACTTTCCCCTCGATACCATGAGCCTTAATTTTTCTCAGAAGCCTCTGATGCGGTACTCTGTAAAATGCTTTGCTAAAGTCTAAGTAAATAACATCGTAATTTTCGTCATTATCTACTACCTCAAAGACTTTCCTAAAAAACGTTAGCAGATTTGTTAGACAAGATTTTCCCTTTGTAAACCCATGTTGAGAGTCGTAGATTAATTTGCTTTTCTCTAGATGCGATCGGATGTTATCTGCTATAATTGATTCAAGAAATTTCCCCACTACTGACGTCAAACTGATCGGCCGGTAATTTGACGCTGATGCTCTGTCTCCCTTTTTGAATATGGGTACTACATTTGCCTGTTTCCACAAGTCCGGCACAACTCCAGTGTCTAATGATTTTGTAAATAAGTTTACGAGGGGTCCGCTAATCTGTTCCCTACACTCTTTCAAGACTCGAGGGAAAATTTCATCCGGCCCTGGGGATTTTGTTTTCTTTAGTTTATTTATCTTCTTAAGAACATACTGGGAGAGAGAAAAATTAGTGAAGTTAATATTGATTTACGAACTTCAATTCGTACGGAGGGATGCAGAGGCCGAGTGGATACAGAAGGTTACTTGCCTCCTGTCCTGATGACTATTGGTCGAAATGCTATACCGACACCACCCAACTGTGATGAGATACTTCCCTTTACAGTTGGGGAAGTGGAGGCGGTCAAGCGCAGTGTTGGCCAGACTGCTTCCTTGTGTATTCAGTAAAGTCTGAAATGCCCTTAACGGTGTACTACAAACAAACTCTGTATATAACTTCTTGTGTTTACTCATGCGCTTCCTCTGACTAATATCTTGTTTTAAAAAGTTATTTTTAAGATTTTAGTTGTACTGACACATAAACAATAATTACACCACAGTCTCATTGCTATGTAATGAATACTAAATGAACGTACGACTTATGTTAAGAAGGTGAAGGTAAACAGCGAAACAATAAGTACAGGTATCAGAGCTCCAGAAACCCACATATGATATGAATGTCGTGAAAATTAAATTACATGAATAACGAGGAAGGAGAATGAAATCACGACTTTTTACAACTTTTATTCAACTCTTGTCGTTTCAGAAAATTGGAGTCGTTGAGATTTACTGCCACGGGTAGATTAAGTTCTTTTGAAGTCTTTACTTACACGAACATTAATATTTAAATCTAACAGAGGCGGGGACTTACATCTTAAGGTAGTCATAGTGTGTACGTATAGGGGGTGTATACACGGTCATGTACATATAGCAGCGAGTGGAGAGACGGTCATGTGTACGTATAGCGCAGTGTAGGGAGAGGGGCGGTCAAATGTACAGTAGCTAAAACAACTATCTGTGCATACTTTGTGGGAAACAATATGAGACCATGGACGATACATATCGGTATATGAGGGCTGTCACTGGTCAGACGTAAAATTTCGGAGCATATCTACCCCCACCTGCACAAATAGTTGTAGAATACGTATAGCGGCGTGTACAGCGACGGTCATGTGTACGTATAGAGACGTGTTCAGCGACGGTCATGTGATACATATAGCGGCGTGTGGAGAGAAAATCATGTGTACGTATAGCGGCGTGTAGGGAGAGAGAGAAAGACGGTCTATGAATGTAAAGTATAGCGGCGGGTGGCGATACGGTCATGTGTACGCATAGCGGCGAGCAGGGAGAGAGAGAGACGGCCATTAGTACGTATAGCGGGATGTAGGGAGATGTAATGGGGGGATTTAGAGGTAGAAAGTATAGATAGAATATTTAGTTGTAGGATGTAAAGAGAGGAAGTTTGGTAGCGTGGCCGGTTAGTTATTTACACTTGTATATAGTGCGTTCTTAGGAGACATCTTTTCAAACGCCAACTCTAGGTACAGCTATTTATTATTCACTCAATGACACAGACAAATTAATAGAACATTATATCGAAGTTACTAGAACATTATATTTACGTTACTAGACACTGACTCTCGGACATAAACATGGAATGAATACACTTCCCACCGTAAGTAACTCACCCTATGGATAGCTCTGATAAAGACTCACGTGTGACCTGAGGGAGGCCTAGCAGGTGCTGCTGGAGACGCGGTGTGGGGAGGGAAGTCTCCCTCCCCACCTCGACGAGTGACGAGCGTGACTGCGTCTTCCATCTATAGTGTTGTGAAAGTCGTCTGAATATGAATGAGTGAATGAATGACGCGGGGAAAGGGCTGCAGGGCCTTTATATTGGAGGAGAGCCGGCAGATGACCTCTCCCAATTAACACTAAGGTGGGTGTGTCTTGGCATGGTGTGGTTGTAGGTCATATCACCTGGTTAACTCAAGTACTCTGTGGCCGGGGTCAGGTCTCCTGGGTCACTGTAGGGTGTGTCAACTTATGGGTGTACCTCTGCTCATCTACTTACTGTTATATGTGTTGTATTTCTCTGGGCTGTAAGCTGTGGTCTGATAAACAATCATTACAGAGAGAGAGAAAGACGGTCTATGTATGTAAAGTATAGCGGCATGTGGCGAGACGGTAATGTGTACGTATAACAGCGTGTAGGGAGAAAAAGATGGCCATTATACGTATAGCGGGATGTAGGGAGAGAGAGAAAGGCGGTCTACGTATGTAAAGTATAGCGGCTTGTAAAGAGAGACGGCCATGTGTACGATTAGGACGTGAGAGAGAGAGAGAGAGAGAGAGAGAGTAAAAAACCTGTTGGCGCTACAGCGAGGGGGAAGGAGGACTCAGCTGTAGGAGTTATATATATATTTACATTACCGTGAAATAGCCTCTGCGTCCTGTTCCGCCTGCTGCGACTCACGACCAGATTCAGAGTTTATTCAGCAGCATCAAGTACCGCTACTCTTATTCTCATGTGGTGCAGGTACATTAATTTTCATGGGGTACAGGTACAGTAATCCTCATGGGGTACAGGTACAGTAATTCTCATGTGGTACAGGTACATTAATCCTCATGTGGTACAGGTACAGTAATTCTCAAGTAGTGCAGGTATAGTAATTCCCAAGTGGTACAGGTACAGTAATCCTCATGTGGTACAGTTTCAGTAATCCTCAAGTGTTATAGGTATAATAATCCTTACGTGTTATAGTATAGTAATCCTCATGTGGTACAGGTACAGTAATTTTCATGTGGTACAGGTACAGTAATCCTCATGTGGTACAGGTACAGTAATCCTCTTGTGTTGACGACATCATTAAGAGTGTGTGGTCATGGATATCAGCATAAGGAAGGTCCTAGTTATAAAGTGAAGGCAGGATCCATAAGACTGACGGCCCATTAGAGGTAGATAGGATACAGCACACTGAAAAGTTAGTCTCGGTACACAGCTGGGTCCACTGACAGTGTCTCGGGAGAGAACCAAAGACCCCTTAGTACAGGAGAGACGAGAGCTGTATCCACTCATCCGATGTCTTCCATAGTTATGAAGTACAGTTAAGAAAATTTCCTTCGGATAGTTTATGGTTTAAATTGTACCTAAAACTTACTACGCATAGTAGTGGACCATGGAAGAATTGGAGAGGGCCAAGGAAGAAATAGAGAGGGCCACGATGGAGAACCTGAAATTAAAAGAAGAGATGGCGAGGTTAAAAGGGGAGGCGGGACAGGGAAAGCCAGTGTCTGACGAAAACTCAAGCGAGTGGAAGGTTGTGAGGAGAGGGAAGACCAAGCTGGTGATGAAAAAACACACCAAGGACACGTCAACAACGACATCAGCAGCTAAGTGTACCAACTCGTTCAGTCCCTTGATAGACGAATTGGACGTTAGTACAGTCAGGGACAAGGCTGACAAGGAAGGTATAAGAACTTTAATTGTTGGTGACTCACAGGTAAGGTACTTGGCCAGGGCTTTTTGTGGTAAAAACAAAAATATGATGAGGGTGTGTTTGCCAGGAGCTGGGGTGGGAGATATAATTAACAGGATGGAAAATATCTTGTCTGGTAATGGGAACAAACCCATTATCTGCCTCAGTGCAGGAGGCAATGATATTGGCCAGTGTAGGAGCGGGGAGCTTCTTGATAAGTTCAAGGCAGCTATAGATCGTATTAGGGCTAAGGGAGGGATCCCTATCATATGCTGTGTCCTGCCTAGAAAGAGAGTTGGCAGTGAATGGTTGTCAAAGGCAGTTGGTGTCAACGACCGTCTTGACAGATATTGCAAGTCAATATCAGTCCCATTCATTGACAACTGGGACAACTTCTATGGCAGAAGGGACCTTTATGCTATGGATGCGGTGCACCTGTCTCGGGATGGGGTGGCAACCCTGGCTGAGACTCTAGAGGGGGCAGTTCAAAGGATATCAAAGTCTTTAAACTGCTAGGGGAACATATGGGCACGGGGTGGGGGAGACTGCAGTGGGAGCGGGTAAACAAAGTGAAAGATTACAGGGAAATAGTGTTAGGAATGATAACAAAACTAAATTAGACAGGGAGTTTAAAACTAAACGCGGTAAAGGAAGGACTCAGAACATGACTAACTTAAATGTCTACTACGTGAACAGTAGAAGTATGAGAAACAAAATGGATGATATTAGGGCCTTGGTATGTACCGAAAAAATCGATATAATAGCATTCACTGAAACATGGATCAACCTAGACTCACGTGAGTTACCTGTAGAATACCAAATTGCGGGTTACAAATTGTTCCATACCGATAGGCAGACCAGGAAAGGAGGCGGAGTAGCAATCTATGTTAGGGATAATCTGATGTGTGAAATAAATAAGGAAATAAAAACTGAGCGGAATACAGAAACAATTTGGATAGAATTAATCGACGGTAGGGAAAAATTAATCACAGGAGTAATATATAGACCTCCCAATCTTGATAGAGTCAATGAGCGACTTATCTGGGACGAAATGCACAAGGCTTCCAAACACACCAAAGGCTGTATAGTAGGCGACTTTAACCTTGGCCAAATAGATTGGAATGACCTTAAGGGTAACTCAGAATCAGAGGATTTTCTCGAGACGATCCAGGATTGTTTCCTAAGTCAACATATAACCGAACCCACCCGGGGTAATAATATACTCGATTTAGTTCTGTCAAACAGAGAAAATCTCATTAGCAATGTCGAGGTAGGGAACGAGCTTGCAAACAGAGATCACAAAGAAATTAGATTCCAGTTAGATTTACAGGGCAGACGTAAGGAAAATTCCACTAAAGTACCAGATTTCAGAGGGGCAAACTTTGACAGTTTAAAGAGGCAGCTGAGAGAGGGGGTGTCACGCTTGGCCGTGAACCTGACAGATGACACCGACCTGTTAACGAGATCTGAGATTGCCGAGTTCCACAACAATTTAAATAATGAGTTACTTAATGCACAAAGGCAGGACATACCATACAAAAAACTCAGATCAGACAACAATGACCCTAAATGGATAAATGATTATTTAAAGAACATCATTGGCCAAAGGAAGGCTATAGGTAGAAGGATAAATCGTGGCGAAATTTACCTCTGGGATTATTATAGGGTATTGGCGAGTAGGGTTAAAACCGAGATAAGGAAAGCCAAGAGTAATAATGAGGTAAGGATAGCAAGGGAGGCGAAGACAAACCCCAAGGGATTCTACCAAATGTATCAAACTAAAACACGAGAAAAGATTGGACCAATACGGTCAGATACCGGAGAGCTCACTGATAAAGACAGAGAAATGAGCACTAATTTGAATAAATATTTTTCAACAGTTTTCACCACCGAAAATTTAAACATGATACCTGGTGCACCGATTCTATTCAGAGATCATGAAGAAAACAAATTAAGCGAGATAGTAGTGACTAGTAACGATGTCAGTAAGCAAATAGACAAACTAAAGCCTAATAAGTCACCAGGTCCCGATGAGATATTCGACAGAGTATTAAAGGAATGTAAGGAAGAGCTTAGTATGCCCTGAGCAAAGTTGTTTAACATGTCCTTAAAAACAGGTGTAGTACCAGAATCCTGGAGGATAGTGAATGTAATACCGATTTTCAAGAAGGGGGATAGATCACTATCCTCTAACTACCGCCCAATCAGTCTAACATCAATAGTAGGCAAATTACTGGAAGCAATCATTTCAAACTCTATTCGAAATCACCTGGAGAAGCACAGATTGATCAATGATTCCCAGCATGGCTTCACAAGCGGACGTTCATGTCTAACTAATCTATTAACATTCTTTTCTTCAGTTTTCGAATAGGTGGACGAGGGGCACAATTATGATGTGGTATATCTCGACTTTAGCAAAGCCTTCGACACAGTCCCCCACGAAAGACTAATTAGAAAGGTAGAAGCACATGGCATCAAAGGTAATATCCTTAAATGGATTAGGGCGTGGTTACAGGACATGAAACAGCGAGTGAGCATTAATGGCACTAAGTCCCATTGGAGCAACGTCACAAGTGGAGTTCCCCAAGGCTCAGTGCTTGGACCATTATTATTTATTATATACATAAACGACATAGATATCGGCATAGACAGCAACATAAGTAAATTTGCTGATGACACTAAAATAGGACGTGTAATTAAATCTAACGAGGACTCTGCAAAACTACAGGAAGATCTAAACCAATTTTTCGAATGGTCTGAAAAATGGCAAATGAAATTCAACGTGGACAAATGTAAAGTACTCAGTATAGGAGATGTAAACAGGGAAACCAGATACCAGATGAACAAGGATGCCATAGAGAAATCCGACTGTGAGAGAGATTTAGGAGTAATGATAGGTAGTAACCTTAAGCCAAGTAAACAATGTGTTTTTGCTCGTAACAAGGCTAGTAAAGTACTTGGGCTCATACAAAGGAGTGTGAGTTACAAGACTAGCGAGGTCATCCTAAAACTGTATCTTGCGCTTGTGAGACCTCACCTGGTTTATGCAGCTCAGTTCTGGTCACCGTATTACAGAATGGATATAGAATCCTTGGAAAGAATTCAGAGGAGAATGACAAGACTAATCGCGGGCATTAGGAACCTTGAGTATAGAGACAGGTTAAAGCATCTTAATTTGCAATACCTAGAGAGACATAGTGCGAGGGGCGACCTGATAGAGGTATATAAGTGGAAGTCAGGGTCTAAGCAAAGTGGAGATTACAAAGGTACTCAAACTATCCAACCAGGAGCGAACTCGTAGCAATGGTTTTAAATTAGACAAATTTAGATTTAGGCGTGAAATAGGTAAACGCTGGTTTGGAAACAGAGTAGTGGATGAATGGAACAAGTTACCAAATATCATCATTAACTGGAATACGCTGAATAGCTTCAAACATAGGTTGGATGCTTATATGAGCAATAGGTGTTGGGTGTAAACGGGACTGCCCAGTATGGGCCAATAGGCCCGCTGCAGTTTCCTCCATTCTTATGTTCTTATGTTCTTATGTTCTTATGTTCTAATGGAAACAGAAGTGCTCAAAAGACCTATCAAACCCTTGACATATTTCGTATATTTGTTAGTGGGATCAACTCGCATAGTATAAATACAAACCACAAAGTTTATAAAGGTTAGATAAATACTGAACACAGCAGACCATACCTCTCTGTTCTCTCGAAGTTAGGTTAATATCTCCAAGAGTTAGATTAGGTCATTAAGAGAGCCTTTGCCTGGCCATAGAGTGAGACGTTAGTATCTCCCAAAGCTATATTGTTGAGGAGATAATGTCTCTGTCCATTAAGATCTCAGGTCAATCTCTCCAAAAGTTAGATTGGTTAGTGGGTTACTATGTGAATCAATATTTCTTCAGCGGTTGATCTTTTTGGCTGTTCATATTTTCCTTGACTCTGTATTGAGTCTCGCGAGTCATTTTCTTTAACACTTTTAGGATCACCTGAACATTATCTCTCCCCCAACTTGTCACCTTAAGATTAAATACCGTAACCTAACCCAACCGAATGCTAGCTAAACCTAACCTAAGTTAACCTAACCTGACTTAACCGATACTAACCTAACGCCTAAACAAACCAAACCTAACCTAACCTAACGCTAGCCGAATTTAATCTAAATTATGCTACACTAACCGAACACTAACCTAACCTAGTAATAATTTCATGTTTTAGAGTAAAATTGTATGAAAATTCAGTTTAGTTTACAATTTCCCGCCATACCCAGCCTATGTCGTAAGCCAATCGCTGTAATGTGTGAATGTGACGTCATAGACACAGCTGGGTTGATTGGGTGAGCCTGGGGCATCACCAAGCCACACAACAACCTTTTTTCAAACACGATATAGTGTGTTGTCTGTTCACTATTTGGCAAAGTCCTCTACGAGATACGTGGTCTTCATTAATCATGAGTGTACACTAGGTTTTGAAGTGATTGTCATTCATAAATAACGTTTTTAAATAAATAAAGAAAGGTTGTAAGTATTATCAACTCTTCATTCCCTTGTGCAGTACTGAATAAAGTTTAATAAAAGACATAAGTGAAGTAAGTAAAAATACCCATTGAGTAATCATTAAGTGCCTTCATGTTCATGGAGTGAGTCAGTGTGTAGCGCCTGTTAATTCTCCTTCGTTCACTTTTTTTTTTTACTGGGATTAGCCTACCCGGGCTAATATGGGTCACTGACCCATATCGGGGCCTGGTGGGCGAAAATGTAATGCTAATAATAATAAGAATTCATAGTATATAAAAGTTATAATAAATAGTACAAATTGAAAAAAAATAATAAAATAATAATAATAATAATAATAATAATAATAATAATAATAATAATAATAATAATAATAATAATAATAATAATAATAATAATAAAAATAATAATAATAATAATAATAATAATAATAATAAAGAACCATAAAGAAATGCAAAGATGAAAAAAAGATCAAAAGTGAGAAACAATATATGTATGTTGTGTTGTCAAAGTAAGAGAAACAATTGAGACCCTGCAATTGTGTGTAAATGAGGCAGAAAGCCAGATGAGAAACCTGGGATTTGGTCACAATATTCGAGATGCCATGTGGCAACAGGGTCTACCATTAGTCAATACATTATGCTTCCAACATCTTCCCAGGCGGCAGTACCTACTAAATCATTACATCACTCAACTTGTGTGATGTAGTGATTTAGTAAGGAGTAAGTAACTATCCCAAATTCATCCATTCCTATAGTTATCATTCTTTCTCTCTCCGTCTCCCCTCATTCTCCTTCGGTGGTTAGAGATGAAAATAACCTGCCTCTACCATAGAGCTTCCTACCCTCAGGTACCCCCCCATCACTGCCCACTAGGGTGTCATACGGAGGCGAATTTTTTTTTTTTGAATTTGAAAAATCGGCCCATGGTATTAATGATGTAGTTCTATGTGCAGAATCATGTGATATCTTCAGATTTGAAAAGTTTTTATTTTTTGCTAGGTAAATTTTAACTTGAAATCTTATGAAAATTCAGTATTCCCACCCTTTTACCAACACCACTAAATAGCTTATTTAAAGTAAAGTAAATGTATCAGGTTAATTTATTAGGATGAAAATGATCCAGAATAGTGAAACGAATGATCTTGACACATTTATTAAATTTAATATTCCTTTAGAAAACAAAATCATCAAATACAAAAACCGGTTTTACTACTACGACCCGGTGTTGCTGCACACCATAGAGAACATGTCTTTCTTGCTTCTGTTTCTACTCATCACCTCCCTGCTGACCACCTGAGCTCGGATGTAGCCTTCCCTCCTCTCCTGGCTGTACACGTGACTGCTGGCCTCGCTCACTTGCTGTACACAACGCTCTATACTCTGGGTGTGCGAGGGCCAGGCAGGGACATGCATGGGGTTGTCCAGGAAAGCTCTGACTTGAACATTGGTGAGGCTGCAGGTAAGAGGGGGCTCACTGCCAGCCTGGATGTTATCCAGATCTATGAGATCAGTGAGGGTCTTGGCACCTAGATTGACTTCAGGAGTCTTCCTGACCCTGAAGGAATCGTCACCAACTGATTCGTCATGCCCAGATCCTCTCATAAGTCTCATATCCAAGATCTTTTTGACTGCCACTCTTCTCTCCTCCTCATCCTTACTGCAGAGCATTGTCTGCAGAACTGCCTCGGGATGAGCATACCAGGAAGATCTCCTCACAGTCTGCTCCACAATCTGAACAACCTTCCTTGGCTGACTCCTCAGGAGCTCAAGCTGGAAGAGAACATGCCTCGGACCTCCGGAGAACGATGACTTGACCTTGGTGTTGAACCAATTTGGCAAGTAGACACTCTCACGACAATTGGACACAAGTCTCAGGTTGTGAAGCTGGTTCCCTTTCAGTTTGTGATGAGCGACCCAAATTCTGCAGAACCTGAGAGCCGTTGTGAGCCACCTAGAATGTGAGACTGGACCTATCTGCAGGTAAGCAAGTCTATCAGGCATGACCCCAGTTTTGATGGCACTGCAAATCATGTAACCATAGTACTGGTCAGTACTCAGGTCGTCAATGACAGTATGTGCAAGCTCAACGAGTGGAGGGCCAACTGTGATTTTTTCAAAGCTCCGATTTATTTCTAACTCAGTGGCAGAGTCCAGCATCTTGCCAAGAGGACCAGACCATCTGTTGTTTGAAAGAGT